>NC_137195.1:2973187-3010687 GCF_960531495.2 Zeus faber
CTCCTCGTCCCCTCGTCATCAGATTATTTATTATCTTTAAAAAATGTCTCCAATTCCCCACTCGGGTTAAAGTGTTTTCTTGTCTTCTCTTCGATTTAAACACAAAACAACGTCATGGATTGATTTAGGAACTGACAACATTTTAACTATTTAAATTTTAAAGGTAAAATACACATTTTATAAATTTGGCCCCCAGTGATTTAAGCGTTATCAGATCTCATTAAAATGTTATTTTTTTATAATGAATTATATATATATATATATATATATATATATATATATATATATATTCATTGTAAAAAGTTATACAATTACATTATTACAATAAAATTTAATTCAACAAGGAAATAGAAACATCACAGCCGTGGAGCCCTCACCTGTCTGTGCAGCCGTTCCTGCTCCTCCTGCTCCGCCCTCGCCCGGAGCTCCGCCTCCAGCTCCTCCTGCTGCTGCCGGGCCTCGTCGCGGCGCCGCTGCTCCTCCGCCATCGCCTGCGCCTCTTCCTCCCGGCACCGCCTCTCCTCCGCCTCCCTCACCAGGCGCTCCTCCCTCAGGACCCTGAGGGGGTGAGGAAGGGATGATTCCACAGCAGCTAGGCGAGCTGAACCCCTCTACAGCCATGCACTGAGCTAACCCAGTTAGCATGAGATGCCGGAAAATCTTTTTCAAATAATTTTTTGGATTACCTCTGAGAGGTAAAGCAACACGGCCGCCAGATCCAACACCAACCAACAGATCAATATCTCATTGATTGATTGATTGATTGATTATACTGTGACACTTAAAACACGAGTCAATCTGCAGCTTCAATCATTTACAGAGAGAAGCCGTCAGATGAAAACAAATACTCTTTAAAGGAGAAGGAGGTCAAGTGTAGTGAACTACTTCATACTCCATACTGTACTAGATTACTATGGTGGTATGCATACCATGATATTAAAACGATGGTAGTATGCATACTATGCTATGACACTGAAACTTTGGTAGTATGCATACTATGATACTGAAACTATGGTGGTATGCATACTTTACTATGACACTAAAACCATGGTAGTATGCATACTATACTATGACTCTCAAACTATAGTAGTATGCATTACTATTCTATTATACTAAACGTATGGTAGTATGCATTATACTATATACTATGCATATACTATGTTGCATATGATGGTAGTATTCCGTCACCTCTCCTTCTCCTCCTGCAGCTTCCTCTCCTCCTCCTCTCTCTCCCTCTGTTCTCTGGCTTGCCGTCGTTTCTCCGCCAGAATGCGAACCGCCTCCTCCTGGTCCGTGGTGCCGGCCGACGCCCGTCCCGATGGCGAGGGCGTCGCCGTGGTGACACCGGCCTGGGACAAAGGGGGCGTGGCCGCCCGCGACGAGGATGTTGTGATGGAGGGAAGGACGGGGGAGGCTGAGTTAGGAAAAAAGTAAACACTTAAAAACATTCAAAAAAGAGAAAAGACAAGAAAAACAATGCAGTTTGAACTATTACATTATCAAGAAAAATAATTTTACAATAATAAAAAGTATTATTATTATTAACAACAACAACAACAATAATAAGTCTGAAACCACAGGAAAACAAACAAGTGGCAGGCTGGGGCCGTCTACAAAGTGCAATAACTCATTAACTATACTAATACAAATACTACTTAACCAACAATGGACTTACAAACGTTTGAAATATAAAAGGCTTCATGTTACAGACTTATCCAAGCGGTTCCCAAACGGTGATAAATTGATTATTCTCGATTAATCACGATATTTACACCATTATTCGCTAATTATTTTACTGGTCTGACAGTTCCGTACAGTGTACTCACTCCTCTCCTCGGGGTCGTTGGGCTTACCGTGCTCCTTGGCCCTCTCCAGGGGGCCCGGGGAGGAGGTAAGGTGGTCCACCCGGCCCGGGGTCCTGGTTCTCTCGGGGGGGCCCGGGGAGGAGATTCGGTGGTCCACCCGGCCCGGGGTTCTGGTTCTCTCCGGGGGGCCCGGGGAGGAGGTGAGGTGGTCCACGCGGCCCGGTGTCCTGGTTCTCTCCGGGGGGCCCGGGGAGGAGATTCGGCGGTCCACCCGGCCAGGGGTTCTGGTTCTCTCCGGGGGGCCCGGGGAGGAGGTGCGGTGGTCCACCGGGGTCCCGGCTCTCTCCAGGGGAACCGGGGAGGAGGTGCGGTTGTCCACCCGGGCCGGGGTCCTGGCTCTCTTGGGCCGTGCCTTGGGGGTGGAGGGGCTGGTCCGAGGGGCTGCTGGGCTGGGGGAAGCGGGCCGGGCCCGCGGGCTGGCGGGGGAGGCGGGCCGTCTCCGTGACAATGGACTGGGGCTGGAGGAGAGAGGACAGGGGGTAAAGAGGTGGTCCGCCACACACACACGCACACGGCAGATCTGTAGTTTGGAGCTTCACCTAGCGCCCCCTGGTGGACACAAGCATGAGTCGACTTAAAAAGAAGTTCTTGGTGCGCGGCGAACACGGGGGACTCCAGGCACCTGGAGGCCAGAGGGACTGGGGTGGAGGTTCTGGCGAGGGAGGAGTTTGGAGAAACTCCTGGAGAAGGACTTTCAGCCCCAAACTGATTCTGGCAAAGCATCCGAGGGAGCAAGAAGCACGACTCTGTCCAAGCTGTTATGAGCCTCAGGGCAGGGTGGTGCTGACCTGCACTGAGGACACCATCAGGAGGAGGTGGAGGGAACATCTCGAGGGAGTCCCAAAGCTGAAACCTTCCTCACGTTGTGAGAAATTACCACTGAAATATCCCCAGAGCGAGGTGGGGGTCTGACAAGCGTCAGGATACTCATCCAGACCAGAACCTTTCAGACCAAAAGGTGCAAACATGAAGATGGGGCAATTGTTCTCAACCTGTGGTCCGGGGACCCTCCAGGGGTCCTTACACAAGTTCCAGAGGCTTCCTGGCAAATGATCACTTGTTTAAACTTCCTTAGACGTCAGCATCGTTAGAGACTAAAGCCGAGAGGAGAGACCCTGGAGTAGCGGGTCCTGAGGCTGCACAGACCCCCCACAGAGCAACACCGACATCATCCTTCAAAGAACTACACCTAAACAAATGACTGGAGCAATGAACGAAAAGTCATTTATACAACATAATGGAAAGAAACTAGGAAAAGCCAAAGTACGCTTCAATGCTATTTGTTCCTAAACAGACAGTTTAGGATGCAGCTGCAGGACTTCTGACCACGGTGACGGACGAAACATTAAGAAAAACCTCCAGACTCGGTCAACACGGTCTGGCCGCAAAAAAGGGCCGCCACCATCAGACCTGGCAACCCAGAGAGGCCAGGCCGGGCCGCGTTCCCGCCGCAGCCCGACACCGTCAGAACCTGGCAACCCAGGGAGGCCGGGCAGCGCTCCTGCCGCAGCCTAACACCATCAGACCTGGCAACCCAGAGAAGCCGGGTTGCGCTCCCGCCGCAGCCCAACACCGTCAGACCTGGCAACCCAGAGATGTCTTGTTTTGCCAATAAAGCTAATTTGAATCCAAGGTCCAGTAACGACAGTTTGGATCCTCGTTCCACGGTTCTAGAGACACTGAATCAGATCCAAGGGTAAGAGCACTGATCTCAGATTGGATCTGGGTTCTGGTTCTGACCAAACGGAGGCTCCTGGAGGTTCTACATGATGTCGTCCTGATGACGCCCCGTGACGTTCTTCTTTCCGTGTGCTTCCTACTTCAGCAGCGATCCGTTCCCGCCGCCGGCTCCGCAGAGTGCTCGGCGTTCAGTCACGGCAAGGCTTCTATTATTCCAACTCCTTGTTCTCGACCTCATTCACGTTCCGGGCCCCGGGGCCTCAGCCCGGGCTCACGTGCACTTTGAGTCGCTGCTCTTATCTGAATTCATGCAGAATTTCTTGAATCACCAGCAGCGGGTTTCGCTTCTCCAGGTTTCAAGGTTCTCCAGGTTTCAGGGTGATGCAGCGGGTTTTGCTTCTCCAGGTTTCAAGGTGTTTAAGGACAGTGACCTGGACCTCCATCAGCTGTTAAATCATTCTATTTGATGCTTTTCTGCAGCAAAACATAAAAGATGACATTAACGACTTAAAGGATGGTAGCTCAGGGATGGTAGCTGGTATGGTAGCTCAGGAGGTAGAGCTGGTGGTCTAGTGATCCAAAGGTTGCTGGTTCGATCCCAGGCTCCTCCTGCTAGCATGCTGTAGTGTCCTTGAGCAAGACACTTAACCCCTAATTGCTCCTGATGGCTGCGTCCGTCGGTGTTTGACCAATTGTAAGTCGCTTTGGATAAAAGCGTCTGATAAATGACTAAATGTAAAAAGGAGACGCAGCACCGTAATGATGTCATTGTGGTAACAATAATAACATTGGTTACACTCTAATAATTCAGTCAAAACAGAAATAATTTGGACCCCCATCCATATGTATTGATCCTCTACAGTTTATCCATCTATATTGATATTTAAATACCACATCTACACTGGCACTGAGGTCCAGACATCCCATAGTAATAGACTTGTTCTGTGCAAACAATCGCATTTACTGTTTTCGATATATTTTTGTATATTTTGTATTTCTTTTGTTTTTATTTGGCAATTTCTTTTATATCTGGCAATTTTGTTTTTATTTGGCTATTTTTATGTATCTGGCAGTTTGTATTTATTATATATTTTACTTTTATTCAGTCTTTGTATATTTGACTATTTATTTTAATGTTGGGCAACTTCATTAATATTTAGCAATTTTTATTTAGGCTATGTATATTTGGGGTTCATATTTAGCTTTTTTATATTTGGATATTTACATATTTTTTTATAAAGCTATATTTGTATATGTGGCTGTATCTATGTTTATAGTTTTTGACTGTTGTGATTCTGTGTGACCTCTGCGTGACCTCCGTGTACAGATGTCTGACCTTGGCTCAGGCCGCAGCCTCATGCTGGGCAGCGACTGCCTCTTCCTCAGGACTCGGTCCTTCGCCTTCTCGTTCTCTCGCTCTTTGTCCTTTTTCTCCTTCTTGTTTTTGTCCATCTGAGAAACAAACGAGTCACAAATCAGCGTCAACAACAAATGAATAAGCCATTGGCGTGAACGTCAAATCCAAGATGGCCGCCGTACGGGGGCGGAGCCTCGGCGGTGGCGCTGGGCGATGTCGGGCGTGCTGGACGCCCAGCGCTCGGAGCAGCGGTGGGGGGTCCGCTGGGCGCACAGCGTCAGGGGGCTGGCCGAGGCCGAGCGCGGGCACACCGGGGATTCTGGGAGAAAACAGAATGTTGCTTTAAGGCTCCACAGCTTCACAAACAGAAGGTGTAAAGCAGTTTGTCTACTAAACTACCGTTTCTCTAGGACAGCGTTTGACTTCTCCAACCACACCACTTGGGACCTTTAGGAATATGGAGGCTTAACTGGCTTTAGCCAAATGACCACGTTGGACAGACTACACGTTACTTTTAAGGCAATTTTATTTGGAGAAATTAGCTTTTTGTCCGTCTCCAGATACAGACGAGATGGTCGACACCAATTCCATCCCTGTGTGACCAGTACAGACATATTGACGGGCTGCATGCTAACTGTGTTAGCTCAATGCATAGCTGCGGGTGGGATCAACTAGCCTAGCTCCTGTGAAATTAGGGAAATACTCCCACCAACCCATATTACCTTTGTTAGCTCAATGCATGGCTGCGGGTGGGATCAACTAGCCTAGCTCCAGGTAAATCCGGAAAACACACTTTACGGCACCTCATGCTACCTGTGCAAGCTCAATGCATGGCTGCAGGTGGGATCAACTAGCCTAGCTCCAGGGAAACTTCCCTCCAAAACCTGCAGAGTCTATGTCCACTGGGCCCTACGGCAGTGTTTGCGCTTACGGGAGTCTTTTCCGTGGCTGAGGACGCTGGCGACGCTGCGGCTGCGGGCGAGGAAGGCGAGCGTGGGCGTGGTCAGCCGGTCCACCATGCTGCTCTCCCAGGGGCTCAGGGCGAGGCTACGGGCTGCACCGAGGGACAAACAACACGTCAAATTAACTCAAGGCGTCGACTCTAACTTGTAGGATAACCACTGACCCAACAGCAGGGACCAGACCAGGGACCTGCATGACTCGGTCGTTGGCTCATTCCTTCAGACGGTGAAGACAAAATAGTATAAGTACTGAATACTTCAAACACAACTCCAATAATATCTGTGTTCTACTTTAATACATTCCTGAAGCAGTTTTTTTTGTTCATTCGACTGCACGGCGGCACAGTCGGCGCTCCAGGTGACTTTCCCAAAAATCCATTTCTCCTAAAAATCAAATACTGACTCACCTCCAGTTTTTTATTTTTTGGGGGGGTTGGTTGCACTGTGACCCAGTTCAGCTGCATGTTTCTAAATGGACTCCGCACCCGACGGGGTCAGAATGTGGGTGTTCTTTTTAGTCCCAGCAGGGCTGACAACCTTGAATTTGGACTGATTTTGAACATTAAAAATAGAGTTCATAAAAACAGGGTAATAAGTGTAATAACTGGAGCCCGACCGACACCGAGGGTCCTCGCCCACCGATGACCCGTGTTTTGACCGATAGTTTGTCAGAGTGCAACATTTTCAGATCAATCAGAAAAACTTATTTTATTTAAGTTTCTATATTTAAGAACATTTAACATACAAGCAAACAAATAAAAATAAACACTCAAAGAACTTTTTGATGGTAAAATAAATGTAAAGACGATATTAAATGACATTTATTCTTTTTCCCATGTGGTGATGACGCGTTCCAGGGAAACGAGTTCCTCCCCGCGTTCCCCATGAAGGCAGCACGGCTTCCTGCTTGGAGAGCCGTGTCTAAACGCCAGTGTAAACAAACAGGATGGAATGATGACGCCTCGTAGGACTTCTGTGCTTATTTTGGTGACTAACTTAAAAGTAGTGTAGAAGAGATAAGTACAGGACAAATAAGCAATGTTTTTTTTGTGTATTATACTTATCTAAAATGCCGATCGCGATGCGGTCAAAAAAGTTTAACAATAACGGACATATCAGCCAAACCGATATAAGATCGGGTTCTAGTAATATCACGGTAATATTACGTAACAGTGAAATGTGGAGGATTTTCGTTCCAATGGATTCCAAGTTTTTCCATTGACGTGCAATTTGTTTCTGTATTTGAATTAAATTTGCTTCCACGCCCTTTTTGGCTGAAAGGAAAGATCCACTGTGAAGTGATCGAATGGATTGAAAACAATATAATAAAATAATTAAAAAAAAAGGTAAAATATTAAATCAAGGAGATCAACATTTCCAAACAGTCAGAAAAAAAATGGAATAAAATGAGAAATATAACATCCAAAGAATAATGACAAAAAAAACTTCTTGGAGGCAGAAATTAAGTGATGGATGAACGTAAAAAAAACATAAAAATGTTTCCATTATTAGGGCCGGGCGACGTATCGATACCATATCGTGATAAGAGACCAGATATCACCTGGGATTTTGGGATTATCGTAATATTGCGATACAGTTAAATATTGTTTTTTAGGAGCGTGACAGTAAAGTGATGTTCAGGCTTTATCGTCATAAAACATTTAAAACATTATTTACATTTACTTGCATTATTTATAATTTATGACTAATTAACATCCAAAACATGACGTATGGACATGGAGTCAACGTGGAGGTACCGTCAACGTGGAGGTACCGTCAACGTGGAGGTACCGTCAACGTGGAGGTACCGTCAACGTGGAGGTACCGTCAACGTGGAGGTACCGTCAACGTGGAGGTACCGTCAACGTGGAGGTACCGTCAACATGGAGGTACCGTCAACATGGAGGTACCGTCAACATGGAGGTACCGTCAACATGGAGGTACTGTCAACAGTGATGGTGATATCTGGTTCTGTGGACGACGCCGGGCCCCGCCCTCCCTCAACGCGGAGGAAGAAGGACAGAGGTCAGAAAGGTCCCGGCACCACGGAGTGATTCAGCCGTCAAAACAAAACATGAGGACGAAACATTTCCAACAAGAACAACAAAAGAAATAAAAACAAAAAACAAAACCCAAATTTCACAGACACGGAGCAGCCACCGTCAGGACATTCATTCTCATGAACCATTAGTTGTAAACTTTACACTTTAATCGTCTTTGGGGGTAAAATTTGGGTTTTCAGCAACTCAAGTGATACAACGATTGACATTTTATTTATTTTGGAATTAAAATTCCTTCTGGAATTTGGACGAACCATCAAACAATTTTACAAAACAATCGCGATCATTTCGTCAAAGTGTTGGATTCCATCAGTCAAGATTCAAGATTTTTACATATACATACTTTCATACATATATGCAGTGAAATGTAATGATGATGATGTGATAACGGTGACAGCTCTTTTTCGGAGGGCGGGAGATGATTCAGGGACCAGAAAGCCCAAAAAACAAACCAGAGAGACCCAACGGAAGAAAAAAATGGGCGGCGGGATAAAAACGACAAGTAAACAAATAAACAAACAACCGGAAACAACAGGAAGTGATGAAGTCGATGTCTGGGGGAGGAGTCGACGGCAGCAGAGCGGTGGTGGAACGGGGGGGTGGAGGAGGTCGATTTGGGATGGAGGGGCCGGGGGGGGGGGGGACTTGACATCCTCAGATCTTTTTCACTTTGTGCGTCAGAGACGGACTCTTTTAGACGAGTCACTGAAGAGTCAGAGTCTTTTCAGACATGGTTCGAATCGACCGAATCGTTTGCGAATCTTGCGTGACTGGACAGAACGAAGGAGAGAACGCGACGTCCACAACCCTGCTCACACTATGTTGTGTATACGTATAAATAAATACGTCTTACTGTTGCATACGTGTTAAAAGTAACAACACTTACTTTATAGTTATATTTATATTTCCAGAGAACATTATATCGTTTATAATAGTGAAGTATTTAGCACACACACACACACACACACACACACACACACACACACACACACACACACACAATATACTGTGCAATGTCAATTTTGTTCTTAAGTATTTTTTTCTTAATTAAAAGAGCTGATAAGATTACCAATAAAGTACTGGATCAATAAGCAATATTGCTCGGGGTAGAGCTGTCGCAGTATTGATTAAATCTTAACGATACTCGTCCCTGGGGGGTCGGACTGGGATGGGGGTGTCGGGGATGGAATAGGGGTGGTTTTGGGGGTGGGGTACTTCCTGGAGCTCTTACTTCTGCCGGGGGAGTTCCACAGCGTGGCCGACGACTTGGAGAGACGCTTGTCCAGCGCCGCGTCCACCTGTCGGGGCAGGTTGACCGTGGACACGGAGCAGCCGCCTGGGGAGCCGAGAGACAGCGCCACACACAGGGTCACACCGGGGCTGCGGGGGGCGGGCGGATACGGGCGGCTTCCTGTGGTGTCACGGTTAAAACGCTCCCCCCCTCCCATCAAACTTACACCACAACACTGGACACCTGAGATGACGACGCTGCCGTCGCCGAGCATCACTTCAATGCAAACATGTGGAGCCTATGTCACACACACACACACACACACACACACACACACACACACGCACACACACGCACACACACGCACACACACGCACACACACGCACACACACACACACACACACACACACTCATTTTTTTTTTAACAAAACCAAAATCTTAAATCCTTTAAAGCTCCATTCTTTAGATTGCAAAAAAGTTTTGGACGAGACTCAAAAACAAAGGAGGAACATCCAAAAAAACAAGCCAAACCCCAAAAAAGAAATACAATGAAGGTTTGATGAACAAAACGGCCCCAAGTAAACGTATTCCAACCACATTCCCGAAAAACAAAACAACAAAAACAAACATAAAACCACTGAAGCTCCAGGCTGAACTGCAGACACTTAAAAGAGAGAGAGAGAGAGAGAGAGTCTCGCTGTGCAGCACACTGCAGCAACTCAAAACTCAGTCCGTCCTGCGTCCTGCGTCCTCCCATCCAGCTCCTCAGCTGCAGTGGCTGCGATGTGCGTGCGCAGGGCGACGCCCGTCGCTGCTCGTGCAACGGGCGTCGTCACCCTCGTCCGCGACTGAAGAACAAATCCCATGAAGTGGACGAGTCTTTACTCAGCTCCACATCGAAGCCAAAATCTGTAAAAAGTGTGTCATGTGCCTTCCCCCCAGACTCACTTTCTTTGCGTCCAGGGCCCTGGTTGTGGCTCAGGCCGAGGCCCCAGGATCCTCTCTGCTGCCGGATCTCCATCCAGGTCTTCTTGGTGGATCTGTGGATGGCCGCCTCGTACCGCTCCTGGGGGGTAAACACCTCAATCAACCTGACTGCAAGGAGGCGTGGCCAGCAGGGCGTCCTCCACCTACTTGCCTTCGTACGTAGCGCACGCGGAGGATTAACGGGTCACAGCCTCCGGGGGGGCGGGGGCGGACGGGGCCCGCACCTGGGGCCCACACCGGAACATGGTCTTAGGGAGACGAGATCCAGGGACCCCTCCCATCCCCCGTCCCCGCCCTGTTTACCCGCCATCCCCCTCCGCGCTCGTAGACAACGCACCACGACCATTTCCCTTTGTTTTGGCAGGTTTCCATGGCGACTTGTGAAATGATGACGAGCTCACGACGAAGAACCTTAATCACTGTAAACACCAGTCACTGCGAACGAGTTTCCACCAGTTTCTCTTTACAACTTTCTGCCGTTGTCGTGGTTCGTTCAGACTCTGCCGACAGGGCTGTCACACCCCCTCACGTCACGTTAGCCCCGCCCCGCCACGCCACGCCACACCACGCCACGTCACGTCACGTCACGTCCCGTCACGTCACGTCCCGTCACGTCCCGCCGCATCACAGCCCGTCACTCCACGCCCAACACGCCACGTCACGCCACGTCACGTCACGCCACACCCGTCCCGTGTTGAGGTGTTAGTAGCTCACGTCCCGTCACACTGCCCCCACGGGTCACGTGTTGAACTGCACCTGAGTGCACGACCAACGCTGCAAAGGAAGGCAGGACCCGCCAGGCAGCCATCTTGCGTGGGCGGAGTTAGAAACAGGAAGTACTTTAGGGCCTTGAGGTTTTAGTAGCCGCTGATATGAAACAAGTTTTGTTTCGAATTATCCAATTTTTGGCTCATTCCACTGATCCTGCCCTGAGTGCCCCTCCCTCTGCAGGGGCTGGATGGTGAAATGGGCGTGGCCAATTGGGGGCCCGCAGCCTCCTACAGCTTCCCTTTGTTCTCCAAATAAAACCATTTGAAGTTGAAGTTAAATCGGCAAAACCAGCCAATAGGACGAAGCCAAATCTGGACATTCCTTACTTCAAACACGGAACAAACTCCACCTTCAACCACTCATCTCAACTGTCTGACATTTTTTGGAACAAGATTCTGGAGATGTAGCACTGAGGACTCAATGCTTCCATGACCTTTACGTTCAGACTGTCTGCTTCCATTTTAGGGGATTTGCACCAACGTCAGCTCCCTAATTTTGAACCCCCTTTGAGCCCTCCCCGCGGCTCCACCCCGCGCCTCCACCCCGCGCCTCCACCCCGCGCCCCCCCCCCACGCCTCCTTGTCCACACCTTGTTCTTCTCCAGCTTGTGCCGCTGCCGCTCCTCCAGCGCCAGGCGGCGTTTCTCCGTCTTCAGCCGCTGCTGCTCCAGCCGCCGCCGCCGCTCCTCCAGCTGCTGCTCCCTCAGCTGTCGGGCTCGCTCCTCCTTCTCCAGCCACTGGCTCTGCTTGGCAGCTGGGGAGGAAGGAGGGATGAGGCACGAGAGAGACGGGTTAGGAGGGAGGGACCAGGAGGGAGGAGGAGAGGAGCAGAGAGGAGAAGGAGGAACCAAGAGGAGGAGGAGGAGGAACCAAGAGGAGGAGGAGGAGGAGGAGGAGGAGGAGAGGAGCAGAGAGGAGAAGGAACCAAGAGGAGAAGAGGAACCAAGAGGAGAAGAGGCTTCTTTTCAATAAAAGAGTCCCCTTGGTCCTGGTTCTGAGTCTTTAAACCCCCTGGACCAGTCTAACCCCCCTGGACCAGTCTAACCCCCCTGGACCAGTCTAACCCCCTTGGACCGGTCCTGAGGTTGACCACATCTCCCAAAGGAAAGTTCTTACTTTCCAGTTGTGACGGAGCCTCAGGTACAACAGGCTGCGACACCGTCAACCTGCTTCTCCTTTTCCTCGTCAGATACTAATTCAATGACTCGACTGCCCCACAGAACACTGCATTATGGGATGTTTAACACAACACTAAGAAATATAATATTTATCACAAAACCTTCTTACATTTACATTACATTTGCATTACATTTAGTCATTTATCAGACGCTTTTATTCAAAGCGACTTACAAGGGAGAATAACATTCAAGCTACATTGCGACAGAGATTAGTGTAACAGTGCTTCTTGTGCCTCTATCACTTCCAGCAAATCAAACCAACATTGTTAAAACTATTAAAAGGATATTATTATTTTTTAACATCATGTCTCATCATTTGTTGATGTTTAGGATTATTTGTTGTTTATTATATATTTTCAAGTTAATTGCATATTGCCATACTGTTTCGTTTATTTTTCTGCTTTCATGTTTGTTGTTACCGTCTCAGGTTTCTCAGGTATATTTTCCAATTTTCTTTCCACCATTAATCATTTTCATTACGTATTTGCCCTTTTTTTCTATCGTTCTTTATTCTTACTGTTTTAACGCGCTGTCACAGCCAGTTTTCCTAATCCATCTTCATCTGGTGCATAAAACACATTTTGTACATTCTGTATGATATTGTTTTTATTAGACCGTTAATAATAAAATGCACAAACTATCACCAAGACTAATTCCTCGTACTTTCCAGGGAAACTGATCAGGATCCTTCCTGCTCTGTTAGTCTGTTATTCTAAATTCTAAACACTTTGCTGACATGTTTAAAGGGTATTTTAGGCTCAAGTGTAAATCAGACACAGATAGTTAAAAAGGACGTTAATCTATAATAAATGTGTTATTGTATCTACATCTACCAATCTGTAAGTTACACTCAAACGAAGAAAGAGCGACGACACTTAAAAGCAAAAGGACCTTTTCCAAGCGATGACATCACAGAAAACGATCAAAACGTGAACGTTAAATACCAGAAGCACACGGAGAAACAGCCAGGGAGGGTTCTTACCTTGCAGCCGGCTGAGCTCCTCTGCGGGTGAGGAGGTGAGGAGGGAAGGAGGCGTGAGGGAGGGGTGAAGGAGGGAGGGAGGGAGGGAGGAGGGAGGGGTGAAGGAGGGAGGGAGGGAGGGAGGGGAGAGGGGTGAGGAGGGAGGGGTGAGGGAGGGGTGAGGGAGGGAGGGGTGAGGAGGGTGAGAGAGAACACAGAGCAACCATCAACCATGCGAAGCGGCGTGCAGCTCAGTTGCCGTGAGCGGTGACGATGTGTCTCATAACAAACTGTTCCAAGTCTTGAGTGTTCTGAGTCATTTTCGGGTGGAGCCGCAGGGGAAACTGCACCGTTGCATTGTGGGTAAAGCTGCAGCGAGCGCGGGAGTGCACGCTGGGGTGAGTATTTAGGTGTGCACACAGAAAATAATGCTTCACATGTGCGACACAAGTTCAATTTCAGACACAAATAGATCCCAAATACTGAAGAAAGATGTCCTGCAAGTTGTGCACGACAACTACGTCAGTGAACCTGTGTGTGGTGATGGAGGGGAAAAAAAAATACAAACCCCAAAAAATTAACAGCCCACCCCCTCCACCCACCCCGCCACTAGATGGCACTCTCCTGCCGCTTGAACTCACCCAGATATTTGGCCTTCTCCTCCCGTCGCTGCTTGGCCAGTTTCTGTCTCTCATCCGACTTGACCACGTCTGAGGAAGAGGAGGGAGGAAGAGGAGGGAGGAAGAAGAGGGAGGAAGAGGGGAGTCGAGTTGTCTTCACTCCTCTTTATATTTATATTCTTTAGCGGCAATATTTACATTTTTCTTCGGTACTTTAACATTTCACGCATAGGACCAACTAGTCGCTTCTTAAAAGTCACGAGACATCCCAGTAGAACCGTAAACGTCATCCTGACTCTGACGCTCTGAGTAGTCCTCCACACGCCCCCTTCAGATAAAAACACACAAATAAAAGGAGCTGATGATGACAACCTCCTGAGGAGCGGCGGAAAAAGGAACTCGAAACCCAGAAAAGCAAAAAAGGAAGTGAGGGTCCTTTTTGGAAGGCGGTCTGGGAAGCGGTGGACGTACTGAGTATTTCGGGGCCAGAGGCCAGATCAGTGAGATGAAGAGCAGCGGCGGCTTGAAATGACTGTGTCGTTACAAAAGTCAACACACCCCACCCCTGGATTTGGGCTCCTTTTCCACATTCGGGAGCTCTGGGGCTCCGTCGCCCTGACCTCACGCCGCAGGGCTGAAGGAGCAGGGATGTGCAGAGACAGTAATTATGTCTGTATTTGTTGAGGCAACAAAATGATTCGTATTTGAACAAAAGCGGAAATATGCGTAACAATCCTGTTTTTGTTTTTATCACACTCCTAATTTTAGGATATGAAATTGTTAATATACCTGTTCTTCAATAAACTGTAATAATAATTATGAACACTTAAATATAACCTTGGTTTATGGTTTTCATAAACCCAGCTATCAACATCAATGAAAAGAAAACAAACTTTCAGTTCCTAATCCACACCCAAAACAAGAAACTGAACTCTACACCAATAATAACTGGAGTACACTGAAGAATTAATTGCCAACTATTTTGATAATTGATTAATCCTTTTGAGTCAATTTTTTAAGATGAACATTTCAAAATTCTCTGATTCCAGCTTCTTAAATGTGAATATTTTCTGGTTTCTTTAGCCCTGTATGACAGTAAAGTGAACATCTTGGGCTTTGGGAAGCAGTGATAATAATGGATTGTTCAATTAATCAAAATAATCGACTGATTGATGAATAATAAAACAAATAGTTAGCCGCAGCCCTATCAGGGAGAAATGCTTCCATCGCTTCAACTTCAGGAGTCTTTAATTAAGGAAGGTCCAACTGAAGGTCCATTACCTGCTTCGCCTCAAAGACAACCCATACAAGCTACATGAACGCTGCACAGCAGAACACCAAGATGGCGCAGAGTGGAAACATCCCTGAACAGGACTCTTACCTTTTGTCTTCCCCGCCAGAGGGGACGGCGATGAGGCCGGCGACCGGGTGGGGGCGTCGGGAGTATCCACTCCCCGTACTGGGTCCGTCCTGGAGGGGGTCTCCATCCTCTGGAAGGTCTCCGTGTCCGGGGGGCTGCTCTGCCCCTCAGGGTCGGGTCGCACAGGGCTCGTTTTGGGCACTGGATAAAGAGCTGGACGGGGAGAGAGACCAAAGAAAAACAAGTGAGGAAAAGGAAAGAGGCGAGACAAACACAGCAGCCTCAGAGATGGAACTCAACCAGTTTGTCTTCATTCCACAAGATGAGTGTCAGGTAGAGGGTGTGGGCCACAGAGGCCGGGGCGATCGGCCTCGAGGCTCTGACTGGAATGGATTTCAAACTGTAATTGACGCTTTTCTCCGAGTCGTCCCGACAGAGTGAATTATGGGTTAGTTTGTTCCGTTTAGGTGTTGGAGTGCACAGGAACAGACAAGGTATGACTACTTCACAGCTCCCCTCCGTACTGTCACACTAGCATTCCATAATGGAAAATACCCATAATTAGTGTTACCCATATTGAAGTGTTGGTGCACACCATGGGCTCAGCCTGCTACTGTATGACCTGGGTGGAACAACCTAAGTGCCTGCATCACTGTGTGAGATTTTATTTGTATCTTCAGCCACATTACCCACCGAACCAAATGAGATTACACACTTTACTCCGTAGCGCTAGATAACAGCTCTAATGTCCTCTCCGCCTGCTGCACCCTTTCAAACCACTTCAGCCGGCTTATTCAACAGACAAGCCGAAGAGAAGGGAGCCCCGAATCCCCAGCAGAGCCGGACGGCGCGATTGCTCCACGGCCTCCGGGTGACTCCGCAGAACAGGGAACTAATTGATTCAACGGCGCGAGGATGAATAAGCGCAACACCAGCAACACACCGACTCGGCAAGGAACACCCAAAACCTCTAGCTCCTGGAAACCCTCTCAGAACACCAGGCCGCCAGGAGGCTTCCCTACCAGGGGCTCGTCCATCACGCCGACTCCCGGAGACGCTGAAAGCTCGCTGATGAAAGGGCATCAGTGCGATGACTCACGTTTGGCACTCTGCTGAGCTTGAATCTCCCGGCCAAACATAACTTTGCCCCGGACATTGCCGTCCAAACAAAGGCTCTGGGTGACACCGCGCCCCACCCCCACCACCCCCGTGGCATTGTGGACTTGCAGCCGCGTTTCTTCCGCGTCGTCTCTGAAGGTAAACACTGGGGCAACGCGCCTTAAATTATTCAGACTTGGGCTGACAACGAGGCAGGCAGCGGGGGGGGGGGGGGCGTCGTAGAGAGACTGTGTATGGACTGAATATTTACCGTCACAGCGCCAGGCTATTCACCAGCTCCACTGCGCAACACCAACGGAGGACGGGGAGCGCAGGGGTCCACGCCGCGGGGCGTTAAAGCCCGAGACGCCGACGCAGAGTTACGCGGCGTAGAGTGCTATTCAAGCTCTGTGGTGTCTCTTCTATAGCCATAAAAAGCCACGCCATCACAGCTTCTTTGTGAGGAGAGCAACTCCATCGCGGGGAACTCACTCATGTTTGGCAGACTCAGGCTTTTCTGGCACAAAGACACTTCACGTACAGGAGAAAACAACAACAAAAAAAAAAAAAAAAAAGTTTGTCCAGAACAACAACAGCACGTACAGCCGGACAACTTGTGTTTCCAGCAACTTGTGATGCTTAGTGCTCGGCGGGCAAACGCCTGAGGTCAGCTTTCCGAAAGGAAAAGCAGAGTCATCAGTCTGAGGAGTGGAGGCGCCTACTGCGATGAGCCTCCGCTGAAGAGCCGGGGGGAGGGGGACGGACGGACACCAGGGAGAGAAGATGGACGGCGGGGACCGCATTGGCTGGGTTGAGCTGGCGGACGAGGCACTGCGGTGTCCGCTATTAAATAAGCATTCCTCCTGCGTTGATGTGTTCCGAGAGAGAGAGAGAGAGAGAGAGAGAGAGAGAGAGAGAGAGAGAGAGGAGCCATTGTTGGGGTCGCCACATGGCAACGGGCCTGCGGCCAGAACACTGCGGCCACTGAGGGAGGGGGAACGGGAGGAAGAAGGGTAGAAAGATGGACTGGATGAGGGAGTGGAAGTCTGCTCCTGTCGAGCGTCTCAGCTGGGATGTGCAGGCGACTTCCGTGAGAAAGAAGCGGTTCCTTGAAAAGGAAACCCTAAAAGCTTCATACCAATTGTGTCTCGGGCGACATCCTGCACCGTCGACTCAGCCCGACCCATCACGCGCCTTATTTTCTCTGTCGCTTTGGGGGAGTGACTCTGCAAACACTGCGCAACTACGACAGCAGGACGTCTCCACCTCAACCCACAGTGAATCCCTCATCATTAGAGCTGTAACTGACTTATTTTCGTTATCGATTGATCGGTCGATTATTTTCTCGATTAATCGATTAGTTGTTTTGCCCGTAAAATGTCAGAAGATTCTGAAAAATCGTAATCACAAATGTCTTCTTTTGTCCACAACCCAAAGACATTCAGTTTACTGTCATACAGAGCTAAATAAACCAGAAAATATTCACATTTAAGAAGCTGGAATCACAGAATTTGGAAATCTTCTTATAAAATGACTCAAAACGATTAATCGATTATCAAAATAGTTTCCGATTAATTGATTAGTTGGCAACTAATCGATAAATTGTTGCAGCTGTACTCAAAATAAATATTTCCTTCAATCGATCCAGCTCTCCTGCCATAGAACAGTGCCTAGTAGAACGCCCACGAGCCGTCCAGTCCACACTCAGCTCCAAACAGATCTGGGATCAGTTTGTAAAGTGAAGCTTTGGACCCAGAGGAAGAGTTCTGTAAGCAGAGAGACAGATCCAGAGTCTGGACGACGAGAGAACGAGGAGGGATCAGCCGCTGACAGAATACTAATGGAGGACAGAGCTAAAGGTACTGAGAGAGAGAGAGAGATTGAGGGAGAGAGCGCGTGGGAGTGGATGAGAGAGGGACATAAAGAGCGAAAGAGGGGGAAGGTAGGGGAGTGAGATAGAGGGATGAGAGAGAGAGGGGAAATATACATAGAGGGAAAAGGTATAGAGGGGGAGAGGGAGGGAAAAAGAGGAAAAGATAGGAATAGACAGAGGGAGCGAGAGAGGAAAGAGGGAAAACAGTAAAAAAAGCGACAGACAACAAACCAAAAAAAAGAAACCACGAAAAATAGAATAAACACAATGTTAAACAATAAATACAAACCTAGAAAATAACAAAAAAAAAACCACCACAAAAAATTAAAACATAACTAAAAATAAATATAAACAAGAAGAAAATAACAAAAATAATAAAGAAAAAAAGAAACCCTCTAAAAATAAACCTAAATAATTATCAATAAATACTAAAGATGTGCCACGCCCACTGTGCAATGAAGCTGAAGTCTCCTCGCTGCAGCAGAGCAGGAGCAGCGTTTCATTTCAGAGGTCTCCTGACATGCGGAGGAGTTGCAGCTCCAGGTCTTTAAAATAACACCATCAGGTGTCTTTCCAACGGGACGGGAACGCGCTTCCTACGGTTTCATTTAACCCGACGCGTGCGTCGACAATTATGCAGATATATCACAAACATTTCCAGGAAGCAAATTTGTTGCTGCAGAATTATTTGTTTACTGTTCATTTCTGAGGTTTATTGCCAAACATTGTTTATATGTTTTTGTTTTTTTTAATATTAGGCTTATTCTGTATTTAACGTTCAGTTTATTTACTGCACAGACCCTTTTCTTCTTTCAATTTTTTGGGCTATTTTTCTTTTTTATTTATGTTTTTCTATTATTTTTTAGGTTATATTTGCAGTTCATCATTCATTTTTATTCAAATGCTTTATTATTATTACTACTATTACTGTTTATTTTTCATGTAATCTGTTGTGGAACTGGAGTGTCCCTGCAGGGATGGATGAAGCGTCCGTCCATAAGAACACAGAGCAGCAGAGGACAGGTTAACCATCTGGAAGCTCTATCCAAGTCTGAAAAACTTCTCCTTTACATTATTCTGGTTTAGACCCACATACAGTCCAAAGACACCAGATCACCAGCACCAGATGAAATGAATGAAAAACACTTTTTTTTTTTTAAATTTGGGCCCCTAATGGGTATTAAGTTATTCATACCAAGATTTTGTGCATAGATGTGATATTCTTGTATATTTAATTTTCCTTTTTCAGAATGTTGAAGTTTCTCTCAGTAGATAATTGCACCAATCCTCACCACGACAAATTCCTCATCTATGAAATGAACAGTTAGATGACAAACAGATTGATTAATACTCTTGTACTTACAGAGCACGTCACACATTTCTATGTTGTTGATATTTGAAAAATGAAGGAAAGAAAAAAAAACCTCTTCCACTGATTCAAATTAGATTTTACATTGGACTTGGTTCGTCCAAAACGCTTCCAAAACATTTAAAGATGCAACAAACTGAACCAACTACCTTCCCTCCACCTCTCCCTTTCCAACGACGGAGGAGAAGCTACGGTGGCCTCTCGGTGGAACGCGAAAAACGCGAAGAGACCCTCTCTAGAGCCAGTGCTTGCTTTGTCCCTTCTGGGCTACTGTAGTAGAAACATGGCGGCGCAACTATGTAGATACAAACGTCCCGTTCTAAGGTAACGAAAACACAACCATTCCTATTTTCATGGGATTATACACAAATCAAAACATACTTATCACTCTGATATTCTATCTCTGCCAAGTCTGTTCTGTAAACTCTACACGCTGCTCCTTTAAACACCGGTCAGATCCTGGGTTAAGCTCTTCCCGGATCGGCGACGTGACCCTCCCACGTCCTACATTATTGATACGAACATCCATCTCCCCCCTTCCCCTCCGAGATGCCGCACCCAACATGCAAAGTCACTTTGGAGCAGCGGTACATTAATGGCCACCGATGGGGGGGGGGTCTTCCTCCAGATGACCACGTGGTCGGACCGATCTTAAGGCCGATAACAGCAAATCAATGTCTTTTTTAAAATGTAAGATTTTTTTGGGCATATTTTTCATGCTGTATTGGACAGTGACAGTATTTATAGACAGGAAAGGCAGCGGAGCGAGAGAGGGGATGACGTGCAGCAAATGGCCTCGTGCCAGAATCCAACCCGGGCGGCTGCGGTGAGGACTTTAGCCTTAAACATTCTACCAGGTGAGGAACTGAGGCGCCCAAAAATCAATCTCTCTGACATTTAATTTGGCGGCTGGCTGGTCACTCTACTGAGTGGACCAAGCCTCCCTGAGCCCTGGGCCACAGCAGAAGCGACAGGTCACTGAGCACAAAGTGTTAAATGCATCAACATTTAAAGCGTCAAAGTCAAGCTTTGCTTTTCAACTTATGCACATTTGGAGTCTGTTTGTTTATGAACAGACTGTAGTTTGACAGCTCGTGGGATTAGTGCTCATTGTTTATTTCACATCTGCGGAGATGCATACGGAGCTTGACGGGCACTAGGACCCCTGAGCCCACCTGTGCTGCCCGCCAGGTGCCTAACTGAAATAACACAAACACAACCGAAATATAACCAGGAATACAGAACGAGCTCCCCGGCAGGAAAAGTAATGCACGTTAGGACGGCGCATCAGCCATTTTAAATACAGTATGTGCTTGATGCGCCAGGTTTGGTTATTCAATATTTTTACTAAATACATCTTTTGAATGGACCTCTACTGAATCCACGCTCCAGTTTGGGTCCAGAAAAATAGAGCCGAGTCCTAAACACGTATGGGTTGTTTTTTTTCCTGGTGGGGTCCAGGCGGTGCTTCACTTGTAAACAGGAGGTGACGGAGCACAGACATGTTGCCGGTCCCGCGGGTCGGGGGACAAAGCCACAAAAGGTATGCGGGGGGGTGGGGGGGTTAGGCTGCCATGCGCGATGCGGCACGCACAGGGCTTCTTGGTTCTATCAACTAGGAAACATAGATTAAAAAAATAAAAATAAAAAATCAGGTTGTCCCCTGAAAGTCGACGAGTCGAATCACCAGTCAGAAACAAGTCGACTGAGCTTCAAGTCGAGCAGTGTTCTGTTTTTTCGTCCGTCAGTGATTAATACAGTAACAGGATAAAACAGAAACTCACAAAATGCACAGGGACAACATTTCAATGGGGAATTATAAACGAGGGGAAACATCAATATATGTTCACATGTGTTAATGGAACACGGCTCTCCGTGCCCCGTTCCGCCAAATAAAACACTTCAGACAGTTCCCTGACTTTGGTCAGAAGGTTGAAGGCAACGGTGGAAATTGAAAAACTGCTGCTTTCAGTCGGCGGTTTCAACATCTGAATTCCATGCAAAGCGAGGCCCTGTCCACGGCCGTGCCACGCTTCCAGTGCTACTCGTGCTCCTCAGGAACACTGAGGGTCCGGAGGTTCCTTCTCTCTTTGTTTCCGCTCAGCTCGCTTTGATCCCCCCCCGCTCACTGCGTGTTGAAAAGTCAGCTGTAAAACAAGGTCAAAGTTGAAATAATACCATCTTTGAGGGCAGCCGCTCGGCGGCAACTTGCAGATGGACGCCGCCCTTCGCCCCGAAGGGAAAAACAATGGCTCAGCCGGCGCAAAGTCATCTTTGCAGTGGTCATGCGCGGACCTTTCCAGATCTTGAGGCAAAAAAACAAAAAAAACCCTCTCATCACGTGAAGTCTTCTTCCGTTGGGTCAGCGTAGTTTAGGAACAGGCAAAATGCAGTTCCCTTCACCTGCGTAGAACCACCGCACCCTTCTACCACCTGGCCATGCCCTCTGGCCCTACCAGACCTCTTCTTGTTCTCTGGCTGCAGGGTGCTGGTGAGATCCCACTGGAATTCAGTGATTCAGGAAGAAGGGATGACTGATATGTAAAAATGTCAAACCTGCTCCAGCTAAGCGTCATCACAGGGACCAGAACTTGAGCTTTCAATTAAAAAACAACATTTCTTGCCCCGTAGTTGTGTGTAACGGGGTAGTTTTCATGCATAGTAATAAAAGCATCTTATCAACACCCCTGTGACCTCCAAACATCCAAGGGTATCAACGAGAGTGAACAATGAAGAAAATAACAAAAAATATTTTTATTTATTATTTATATATCCACTGATATATAAATATCAGTGGATTTGCAGAGGTGGTGCTGCCACTGACGCCGACAGACGTCCATCCAAAACAGTAGCAGCGTGTCAGTTCCCAAATGGCTCTGGACGCAGTCTGACTGGTGCACGTTCTACAATATCTCTGCCCTCATTCAAATCTAAAGCAAAGTTCCTCAACTTCCCATGTATCAGGGAATAAGAAATCCAAGGGTAGGAGGTGTACTCCAGGAGGAGCCCCTGCAGGTCTGAAGGCCTACGTCGATGCCTGCGCAGCGTGGGGAGAAGGTCTGGCAGCTTGCGAAGCGGCGGGGCATCATCCCGGACACAGCAAGGTTTGGACGTCAACGCAGTAGGACAGCATGGCGGTCAGAAATGTGTGTGTGAGAGCGCGCCTTAAAATATCCAAAATAAAACAAATACAATAAAATCACACAAGCAAAACAATAAATAAATAAAATTGAATAAAATGGCGATGAGGCATTGTGCATTTTGGAAATTATCCCATATATAGTATATGCTATAATATAACGTTTCATTCATACATTGATTTTATTGACTTTGAAACGTACAGCTTTTCGGCTACATTCAATTATTTAGTTGGCACTTTTATTCAAAGCCATTTCCAAATCTATTTTTCCATGAAGTCAAATATAAGCAGAGTCGTTATGGACTTAAAAACAGATTGATGTTACGAGCAGCAGAAAGCAGAAAGACGTTTTGTTCGTAAATTCCCATGTGACTTGAACGCAGCATCGGTAGGAGTACAACGTGGATCGTAACGTAGATAAGACTCAGCGGGGGGTCCGGGGAGTCTGATGGCGGACGCTGTGAAAACTCCAAAAGATAAGGAGGACATCGCCATTTGGTCAGATTCTTTCATCGCTGAGGTACTGTTTAGGTTTTGTCACGTTGATACTTGGAGGAGGGCGTCGCTCCAAGTCTTATAGTGGTAGGGAGAACCCTGCTGCTTATTCTGACATTTTGGCTCAAATGTCGGTGACATTCTTATGTAAACAAACAGGCACTTAAACGCAACGGGCAATTATCCAGGTCAGAAGAATGATCGAGTGCATATATCATACGATAAGTTGATATAATAATTATCACAACAGGTCTGTGTGCGAGTACAAGAGGAAGAGAGAGATTTTAGACGGTTTTGTTGGGAAATGCAGCTTTATGTGGGCGGCAACAAGGAGAGTGGGATGTCATCTGCAGTGTGAATATTGTACAGGTGAAGAACAGGTACTACTGCAACAGAAGATATGATGAGATGTTTCTGAAGGAATCCCAGCGTGTTCGTGTGAGAGAACAGCGCCTACACATCCAACACCCAAGAAGAACTGCTCCCTCCCTGTGAGCCAACCACAGCCAGAATCTAACCAATCATACGTACAAAAATGTGCAGAAAGTCATAAATTCACCAATTCAGGGTTATGCGCTTTGACAACACACTGCTGTTCCCATAAATCTGAGGGGAGGGAAGAAGATGTCCTTGAAAAACGTGATGACATCAAACTGCAGCCCAGGCTCAGAAAAATAAATCTCTCAATGCCACGAAGGCCGGATGAGGCTGTGACTTGTGCAAGGGTGCATTCCATAAGGAAACGGAGTAAAATAAAACAGACTACATCTAAAAATGTAAAATTAAAAAAAACACTGTTTTGGCGCAACCATCGCCAGCACCGCGGGCACAGTCTGTAGCGTCGCAGAGGGAGCAATCGGAGCATGAGGGGCTATTGTAGATCGATGGTTATTGATAAGTCATTCAGGGCTGAAGCCCCGGCGACCCACCCTTAACGACGTCACTGTCGCCAACGTTCTATTACCGTAATACCTGGAAATGGGGGGATAAAAAAAAGTCCCGGTACCCCCCCCCCAGACTTATGGTGACGCATTTCTCTGGTGTCTACCTGGTTTTCAGCCTCACAACCTCATGATCATGACACACACACACACACGAAGAATGAGTAAACCTTCCCAAACTGGTAGTAACTTATGGACGACTTTGAGTGCTAAGAATAGCTTGCACTGCTCCACCCTCACAACCTCCCGCTCCATATTTGATCACCATATACTGTGATATGACATGGAATTAGGTTTTTGTACAGGAAAGATGGCCAAAAAATTAAAAAAAAAAGTTTAATTCAAGCACTTTCAATGTGCAAAAACCTACTTTAGACCTGGTGGACTTCCCACAAGAGGATTATTCAAATGACATTAAGAAATGTCGCTCTCTCATCATTTGCACAGACCAGAGAAAATCCCAGCATTTTCCAGGGATTAATCAAAATTTCAATAATATTCTTGACTTTTAAAGGCAAAAATAAAATCAAGAAAATACAAAAATGTTGATTATTTGAATGAGCAATCAACCTGAAAGTCAATATTAATCCTCAACCCCCGTAGGAATTGATCACAGGTGATAACCGCCACAAGAACAGAGTGCGTGACGTGGGCGTCCCGTGGTAAAATCCAGAGCGCTGCTGCAGGGTTCCAGGGCAACCATGCAGGACTAAAATATAGAACGAGGTCTGTAATATTCATGAAGGCAGAAAGTGCAGCGTCAAGCTCAACCCTGGCAGTCTCCTGGTAAATGAGGCTAAAATAGGAGCAACTACACTGTTCAGACCGCGGCCGAGAATAACTCCGACCACGCGACTCTGGGACTTGGAGCGGAGTCAGAAAACGGGAACATCAGAAGAATCACCAATCACATCTCCAATTTGTACCTCCAATTCACCAAAAACAGTGGAGATTCTCAGCACGGCGGGACTGGAGACGCAGAGAACTGTTGTAAAATGGAAACGTGCAAAACAAGTGAAGACCGGGAGGTGGTTCTGAACGCCAGCCGTGAAATCAGAAGGACCGAGAGAGGAAAAGGAGGGCGGCGGCAAAACAACAGGAAAAAGAACAAGAGGGAAGCTTGTGAAAGGAGAGAAGAGGCTCTGCAGCTCCTTTGGATTTGGACACAACTGCTGAATTACCTCATCCCACATTCCCCCGAACCTCACACCCAACCCTGTGACCCCCAAACCTCCCACCCCCGCAACCTACTACAACCCAGTGTCCTCAAAATCCTGTAGCCTCCCAAACATAGTGTCCCCCAAACCCTGCTATTTCCCAAACCCAGTCTCCCAAACCCTGTAACCTTCCAAGCCCAGTGTCTCCCAGATCCTGTAACCTCCGAAACATAGTGTCCCCCAAACCCTGTACCCTCCCAAACCCAGTGTCCTCCGAAACCCTGCTAAACACCCAAACCCAGTGTCTCCCAAACCTTGTAACCTCCCAAACCCAGTTTCCCCTGAAACTTACCAACTCCAAAACCCAGTGTCTCCCAAACCCTGTAACTTCCCAAACATGACCCCCAAACCCTGTACCCTCCCAAACATAGTGTCCCCCAAACCCTGCTAACTCCCAAACCGAGTGTCTCCAAAACCCTGGAACCTTCCAAACATAGTGTCCCCCAAACCCTGCAAACTCCCAAACCCAGTGTCTCCAAAACCCTGTAACCTTCCAAACATAGTGTTGTCCCCCAAACCCTGCTAACTCCCAAACCATGTACCCTCCCAAACCCAGTGTACCCTAAACCCTGCTAACTACCAAACCCAGTGTCTCCCAAACCCTGTAAACTCCCAAACCCAGTGTCCCCTAAACCCTGTACCCTCCGACACATAGTGTCCCCCAAACCCTGTACCCTCCCAAACCCAGTGTCCCCTAAACCCTGTGCCCTCCCAAAACCCAGTGTCTGTCTCCCACACCCATTACCCCCCAACTGCCCCCCCCATCACCCCCCTTCACCCCCCAACCCCGTTTTCCTTCACCCTGCAGCCGTCTACACCCTCTGCCCATCCTTTCCCAAGATGAGGATGACGTGATAGACCAACAGGGAACCTCGATGGACAAGAAGAGCAATGTAAACACCAACCAGGGCCATCTGCCATGCCTCTCCCTGGGAATTCCCAGAACTTGGAAAGTGGGAAGGACAATTATGTCCATTCCAACCTGCAGCTCAATGAACCCAAATAGAGGAAAGCAGAGATTGTTGCCGTACAACTGAGGCTGGTCATGACACCGCGTCCTTGACCGTGACAGAAAAGAGAAAATGTGGACTAATTTACACATGTATAATATAACTGGCCAGCAGCCAAAGGCAATTACTCATGAGGCCACTCACATCTCATCATGGTGGTCTGCATAACCTTGATGTGCCGACAGTAATGTCTCTGTCCGGGACTTCCAACAGCGCCGACTCAGTCATCACAACACCCTGATTACAGACAGCAGCTCAGACAGACTCCACAGCGAGCAGGGGGGGGATTATATAGAACATAAATATGATTACATACACGCTCAATGTACACACACACACACACACACACACACACACACACACACACACACACACACACACACACACACACACACACACACACACACACACACACACACACACACACACACACACACACACACACACACACACACACACACACACCAGGGCAGCCGCAGTCCTTCTCGATGACATCACAGCATCAGGACGACAAATATCTGGGCCACGCAGGCTGCCTTTCATAACTGGGGGTGCCAGGTTCATGGAATGCTGGGCTGTTGCCCCTGACAACCTGGCCCACATCACTTCGCGGGAGGAGGGGGGAGTGGAGGCTGGTGGCTGGGGGTTTGGAGTTTTGGGGATAAAGGATGTAGTTTAATCCTCAGCCGGTGTAAATGAATGGCCAGTGCCCCCCCCCCCCTTTACTGTGGCAACAGCACCAGATCAGACTGGGAAGAAGGTCTGACCCCGATGGGCTTTAACCCAAATCCTGTCTTGTCTGCGTGGAGTTCACACATCCTCCCCTTGTTTACGCGGGATTCCTCAAGGGAAGCGGATACTGATATCAATAGATGCATTTTCTAAATTTCACTTTGGACATAAGAGTTATGACTCAGCAGCTGATTAAATATGAACGAGCAGGCGTGGCCCCTTCCTGCAGCGTGGCAGCAGCTTCCGTCGGCAGTGGTTTGCAGGCGTTTCACCTCTGTGACGTCAATGCCTCGTGTTGCGTTTTGTAAGACCATCACTTTCCAACCCACCACTTTCAGCAAACGTGGAGTCTCGGCAGTGACCTCGCCGAAGCCCAACATGCAATTAAATGCAGCAGCCGTCGCTTGCGATGGCTCCGGGATTTCAACAGTGACGCTCAAAAAGAGCTCAACCTGTCTGCAGCAAACACACTTAAATGCAGGTTTTACTAAAAGGGCAACAGTGGGATCCCCTCAGCAACCTGGGTTAAACACACCAACAACAACGATACTCCAGCAAACAAAACCATGAGTCTCATAAGAGTCACTTCAGCTGCGGCGTTTGGTGAAATCAACGGAAGTTTCCGAGAATCGTCAGTCGAAAAGTAGAAACACGATAATCAAAGATCATGTCTGAAGCATTTAAAAACCACCGGACTCCAAACAAGACAAGGGGGGAGTTTCCAACATGGCCACGGACACGTTGGAGCCTCCGGTGTTCTCAAACGAGGGGCCGGCTGTGAGGGGGCATGTGGCTTGGACATTCTGAGGCTCCCGCACCCAAGCGGCTGCGTTCCAGGTCCCGTGGAGCCTCAGCACGGTTTCAACCGCTGGACGCCATCTTGGGGATTCTGTTTCAGCGTCGCAGCCGTGGTGGATTCGAAGACAAGCGTCCATCCAGAACTCAAGCGGCCTGGAATTCCTACTCCCTGCGGTTTGAACCCAAACAGGGCTCTTGTGTGGTATGTAAGCCAGGATAAAGATCGGGGACGATGGCACATCTAGAGGGTTCCAGTCCTTGTCCTTTCATCTCTCCGTCTTTTCAGGGGCTCTGAGACCAGATCTCCCTGAATGATCAAAGGTATCAACGGGGATCAGAGAATTCAAAAGGCCCCGAAGCCTTAAAACACCAACCGTTTTGAAGTGGTGAACATCAGCCGCATGTCTAAAGTAGAGCCCGACAGAGGCCAGATTTCTGGGCCCGATGCCGATCCTAACCCTAACTGATTAGGCATGTTTTGACTGGTATTTTGTCAAAAAGTGCAACATTTTTAAATCAATTTGAAAAATGATTACATTAAAGTTTTTATATTTGAGAGCATTTAACTTATAAGCAAACAAATAATTACAAATAAATCACACATAGAACTTTTTGATAGATAAAAGAAATGTAAAAGAACATTTAAAGTTAATTTTTTTTTTTTTTTCCCCGAGTTCGGGTGAAGCGCTGGTGGTGAATGGGTTCACTGGTCTGGAGGAACGGGGGCCTGAGGATCCTTATTCAGCAGAGCTCCTTCCCTACTACTCACTGGACGCTGCCAGGTCCTCCTCAGTTTTCAACTGCGTCCTGAAGAGAAAGGCTATGGCCTTGGCGTTAAGGAATGTGGAGCCATCCAACCTGGTCCCTGCACATCTGTCCACGCACATGGCCCCATGGACCCCGACAACGGACGCCCAGACCTTGGCTGCCCCCACCCCCCCCGAGTCGCGGCGGGAGCAACACATCGTCTGAAACACTCCACTTCAACCCCCACAAAACTGGAAAGACTTCAGTCACATCCGTGTCCGACTCACATCCGTCCCTCCTTTTCTGACTCCCCGGCTCTCTCTCAATCCATCCAAATAATGTGCTGAACGTGGGGCTTTCAACCTCTCAAGCCCCCATTGCCTGAAAAGCACCCGCGGCGCTCGGTCCAACAGGTTGTGAAGCCCCGAGGTCTACGAGGTCAGATCATCTGGGAGCAGCGACAGTCTCTTTGCAAAATTAAAAAAAAACAAAAAAAAAACAGAAAAGTATCATTAACCTGCTGCTTTGTCCCTTGTTCTGTTCTTAGAATATTCCGGAGGATTTGGGATTTCCCTAATCTGTTTGGGTAATAGTGCAGTTTTTGAAATTACCAAAAAAGAAGAAAAAATAAATAAATAAATGGATTAAATATCTGAGAAAGGAGGCGTTTGATGGAAGGAAGGTAATCTGGGGCTGCAGCAGTACATACTGAATTAAATGGATTAGGCAGGATTTGTCCCAACAACGGCTTGAACTATTAGCCGAGAAAAATACCATTAAACACGACCCTGAAATCCAAAAGGGCTCTTTCCGGGCAAAGCAGTGAATGTTATCTCCCTGGGTTTCAGCATCACAACTCGCACGATTTCACCCATTTTTTTAAATTATTGTATTGTTTAAACCCAACCTCCACGCCGCGGGCGGTGGGACCCGGAGCTCCCTCCTGGCCAGGGTTTCTAAAGACGGCGAATGACTTCTATCCGTCCTTCGGCTCGCGTCCGGTTTAAAACCAAAACAATCTCATATAGGGGACTTTGTATTCCTTTTACGCGTTGGGCGCTCCCATGACTTCATTTGCTGAAAATCAGGGCGCATGGAAAATACATCGACAATCACCGGTTGTTGGGCTGATAGGAAAAACCTAAATTTGGACATATCGCCCAAGGGTAATTGCTCTGGCTCACTGGGAGCTCCTGCAGGTGAAGGTGTCCAGACTGCCTGCTAAACAAGGACATGAATACACAAGTATGTTCTGCACAAGACCCGAGGCTTCATTGGCCCCGTTACTTCAGGCCAACGTCAAGGTCTCCACATGGCGACGGCACACGTTGCTTTTCATCAAAAGCGGTTGAGTTTTACTGGCTTATCCAATGTCACTCGGATCTCTGGATGGACTGATCCAAGACTGACAATTCACAATTGTCCTTTATGGAATGGTCGCAGCGCAGGCGACGGGGCGCTGCGGTGCATTTCAAACGGAGCTCGGCTTCATCCAACTGCAGGGGGGCGGAGCGACGCCCGGCGACGAGCTGACGACTTCACGGCGGCAAAGGAAAGTGGAGCAGGTTTCAGCTTTATGCAAATAAAGCACCGGCCGAGCACAGGGCGACAGCCAATAGGAAGGAAGATACACTCTCAATGGCGCTGGTCTTGTAAAATGGACGCTCGGATCAGTGCATTGTTCACATTTTTGTAAATAAAAACGCCACTTAAACGATCAATATAATAAGGAACACGTCGTTTCATGTTTCATCAACAAGGACAATTCTTTATTTTAAGGGACGGATCGAAAGATTATTCACGTCATTTTTTTCAAAAGGTTATTAATTCTTCCAAGCAAACAAAGTACACTAGTCAATTAAAAATAAGTAGACACGGCCCCATCTATCTATATAATGTATGTTAAATATGGAAAAGGAGACGTTTGAAATGTTTGTTGCGCCCACAACAGCCAGTCCATTTTGAGCCGACACTCCCACAAAAAACCCCAGGCGCCCAGGAGCCCAGAAGCTTCGAAGCCCCGAAGCCCAGGAGCCTAGGAGCCCCACCCCCTGCGGTGTGACCCTGGCACCAGAGAGACCTCCAACAAGGTTCTCTGTATTGAAATCCAATTATCAAGTCCAATTTTCACTAATATCTGACCTGTTATATATGGCCATACTGGTGGTTCAACTGGCACCAGAGGGTTATCCGCCCGTCCCCACACCAGATGAGCAGTAGCAGCCTCCAGCCAGGGCTCGGTGGACCGGTGTGGAACTAGAAACCTAGAAGCCTCAGCACATGTTCTCTCAAAGTGTCTGACGGAACACAGCTCCACTGGAGGGGCGGAGCCTCGCGGCGCGGCGTGGCGTTCCCGGCTTTGAGGTCCTCCCCTGGACTGCTGGACACCCTCAATGTTGGGTACACCCTCCTGCCATCACCCTTGAGCCAGGCACTAGGTCTAAACCAGGAGCAGTAGGAATAGAATATTTAGGGATTCTTGGAGAGTTTTAAAGGTTTAAAACTTCTTCCATAAAGAAGCCATCACTATAACGAGAACTGTTAAACATATTTATTGTCCAGCTCTCCAGTGACTCATATCAGAGCATCATGTGGGACTGCACAATATTCACAAAATATCACTTCATTTTAATAGATTTTGCAAAAGCTAAATGACTTGCAGTAAATTTTTAAAGTCTACTTTTCCATCAAAAGCTTCTTAAAAACCATGTTCAGCAGCTCTCGGTGCCACGGTGGTTGTGTGGAGTTTCCATGTTCATGTGGCTTTGCGCCCACTCCTAAAGACATGCAAGGCATGGGTTCCAGATCTGGAGTTGGTTTTTCTTCTCTACCAATGTCCAGTATTCAAGCGGTACCATGGGGTAAACGTACTCGCTCTGCCGCGGCTCATCCTCCGGCAGGTCTCCCCTCCGCGCAGAAGAAATGATCTTCCACACTGACGCACTGTGGTCGCATCACGTGAGCGTGCGCACCTTGATCGCGCCTTTGTTTTGTTCGCAAGAATGCGGGTGGGGATCACACTGCTGCAGCAGGTACAAGACGAAACACGGCGCATTGTGTTACGCCAGAGGGAGCCTCGGGGAGACCCCTCCATCCCAGACACCACCGGGCCGTCGTCTCGGAGCGTCGCTTGGCTTCGCCTCGAGTCACCGCGCTCGCCTGCGGAAGACGCCTTCGGGCGTTTGAGGGTGGAGAGGGCGGAGGCCGCTGCCGCTCGGCAGACATGCCGGCGCTGCACCGGAAACACCACGCCCGGTGAGACCGGGCGTGTCCCGGACTCGTGTGATGACGGTGCGTCCCGGGATCATAGGTCCAGGCTATGAGCACCAAGCAGCTCATCTGAGGAGGAGGCTCTTTTTTAGGAGTGCAAGTTTCCGTGCGCTCACTGCCTGCTTTCCCAAACTGAGGAAACTATCAGGATCCAAAAGGTGCAACGGCTGCTGTCAACAGGTTAAAGCTGCAACTAACCACGATGAAGGGTTATTCCAGGAGGGTGAGACTGATAATCAACACAAGTTATCTGAACCCAAACTGTCCAAAACACATTTCCATTTGAGAATATGGATCAAAAGAGGCATTCACATTTGGCCAGGACGTAAATATCACATTTAATAAACATGAGACGTGACTTTGAGTCCAGTGAATTGGTGATTATTACCTGTTTCCTCCTGTAAACTGGATTATTTTGATGTACGGTAACTTTTTTTGGATGTTGTCCAGAGTCTGGCCCCTGGAAGACTCCCCGGTCCTTGAGACAAGGTTCCCACGGCCCAAGTGGAACGGCGCTCCCCTCATAACTTTGACACCGAGCCAACAGCAGCCGGCCCCGCCCTCTGAGCCCCTCACTCGCAGGAAGGAAGTCCTCTGTTGTCCTGGAGGACATTGCAATGCGTCTCCCCTTCTCTTCGCAGAGCCGACGTTTCGACGAACACACCACCGAGCGGGGAGCAAGTCTAAAGTGCTCGTACAACTTTTCCACAAGAATCAAACACCCCCCCCACCACGTTTCAAACTCCTGGATGCACCGACCTGTCGCCGTGCTGTCACCGAGGAAGAGGACTGAAGAGCAGTCTGACCGCCATGTTCAGCACGAAGGAAATAACATGAGTGAGATTAAAATGAAGACGGGAGACATTACCTGATGGTTAAGTTGTTGGGCACCAGTTAGTCATTCACCAAACGCAAAAATTACAAGTCAATTATACTCCCTTTCCTGCCAGGTTCTCCTTAAGATAAGATGGAACTTTACTGATCCCTCGCAGGGGAAATTCAGGCGTTTCTAGCAGCTCAGTGGGGGGAAATTAAGGACAGAGTGAGAAGCTATACACTAAATTCATAACATATACATTGAAAAATAAACACATCATGAGCAGTTTGTTAGGGACTAACTTAAGAGGATGAAAGTAATGAAGCAGGCACCAGGAAGCTATGTTCCATGGAGGGGGAGGATTAAACGACCGGCTCTGAGGCTGCAGCTCAACTGCCCATTCCATCCCAGAGCTTCTCAGGGAAATGCCCAGCTCAGACCATCCAGAGCAGACCCTTCAAACTGAGCAGAAGGTGAGGAGAAGAAGGAGGAGGAGGATGTGCGCTCCAGAGCGCTGCAGTTTGGCCCCAATTTGAGGTTTGGCTTCGATTTTCTATTTTGGGAGGAATCACTGCAGCGTCTCTGCACCGGTGTTGTGCCAATGTGTGACTGAGCAAATTCTGCTCCTTGGCAGCTGGTTAATGAGGTGCTGGTATATCTTATTAAATTTGGGCCACAGGGATGAGTTACATGACTTAAGACAGAGTCATACATGGAATCCAAGGATTTTAACACGTTTTCCCCAATGTCTCTTGATTCCATCCTCTATCCTGCGGTAAACTGATGCATCTCGGCAGGTCACTCATTTCAGTGTAACGCCTGCTCTTAAGGGACCCGTGGGGGAAACAACCCCCCACGTACCGCCATGGGGGGGGGGGTCTGGACCTTCAGTGGGGTGAGTTTGGACCATGCAGTGGGTCCGGACCCTCAGTAGGGGGGTCTGGACCCTCGGTAGGGGGGGGGGGGTCTGGACCCTCGGTAGGGGGGGGTCTGGACCCTGCAGTGGACACTTCTCATCGCCGCTATAATATCAGCAGTGCAGGGTGTGTGTGTGTGTGTGTGTGTGTGTGTGTGTGGGGGGGGGGGGGGGGGGGTGATGACTTCATCCAGCCTATTCACGTGATTTTATTATGTTATGATGCGTTCATGCGTTCATGCTCAGAGAGGAGGAGGAGGAGGAGGAGGAAGAGGCAACATGCTCAGTTGCAAAACAGTCGTTTGGATTTTTATTTCCCATCCAAAAAGGCAAATCAATCACCGCGTCGTACTAAAAACGACATTACATTTGTGTTGCAAGCCCACGCCACGTTGCAAACTGATGATTTTGTATTTGTTTCCTGTTTTTTATCCAGTACATTAAGACGGTCTATGTCCTATCGGTGACTTTATTTCAATGTGTTTGCTGCAGCACCTTCCTCCCTGCGACCAACAACATGACTCTGCAGAGACACCCCGCAGTGCGCATCTAAGAAACAAAAACCTGAGCGAACATCCTCCAGAAACCCATTCGTTCATTTTCAGCTTCTATATTTTGGTTGACTTGATGTAGGTAGTGGGGGTTTTATCTTTTCCTTTGTTTTTGTTTTTTTTCCAGGTCTCGCTCCACTCTCAACAATGAAAACTAAACTGCATTGAACTGCAAACTGGATGTGTCTGTTGGCGCCGGTAACAGGTTGGAAACGCAGTTAAACGTCGCGGTCTCGTCGTAAACTTTTTTGTAGACGCGGCTGCAGTGTGTTGTGGCTGGAACGGGCTGGAATCAACCCGCGCCGGGGTCCAGTCCTTCCCTCGTGTCGCGGAAAGTTGGGGAGCGACGCTCCGGCGCGTGGTGCCCGGGAAGAAGGACTCACCGCGGCTCCAGGCGCGTCCCTCCGCAGACGGACTTTCCATGGGGACCGTGCGGCTCCGGCGGGCCCGTTCCTCGGTGGGAGAGAGGCGCGAAGGGTCCCGGGTGTCGGCGTCGTCCGGCCTCTCAGCCCGGGGCTCCGGGGGAATGGAGAGGCGCGGAGAGGGCGCCGAGCTCCGGCTCCCGGTGGGACGTTCCGTGGGCGGTTCCTCCCGCCGCCGCCACCGCAGGCCGAAGGACCCGCGAACGGCTCGTCCGTTCCGAACGAGTCTTAAATAGTATATAAAAAGGGACTCGGGCGCCTGGAGTCACTGCGACAAAAAATAAAATAAAAATAATAATGATAAAAAAAGAAGCTTCGACCAAAGTAAAAATGAAGCGGATGCGTTTTGCATGAATCATTTGAACGAGACTCGTTCCGACTCGACCGAAATAAACGAGTGTGACGTAACTTCCTAACTTTTTTGTGATTTTCATTTTGCATTTCACCGTCATAATTAATGTTTTAGAGCAAATTTAGGCTAAAAGGTTGTTTTCTCACGTCCACATTTTGCATTTTTATGCCTGAATTCGGGGAATATGTGAAATAGTACATATATGACAACGAGTAAACAAGGTTTCTTTGATTCATTTCTTGCACTGCACGTTAACTTAATGCATTCTATGTATTATTTATTTAAACTTTATACATTCTGTGCATTATATATATTTTTTACTTCATGCATTCTATGTCCTTTTATAATGTGCTTCTTTTGCGCTTATCTTAATGCTTGTGATGTTTAATGTAAGTGACTTGGAGTTGCCTTATTTTTAAATGTTCTATATAAATAAACTTTCCTTGAATCAATCATTTTGATAGGAACATTAAATGCTTTAATGTGTTTTTTACGGGAATTCCGCAACAACAGAGACGAACCGACTCTTCCGACCGTCGTTCAACGGAAATCCTCACCGCTCTCCTTCGTAGGGAGTAAAGAAATAAAAAAATATATATTTAAAATAAATCGATCGACTCTTTTTTTTACTGAGTGATTCGACAGGAACCGGGTCTAAAAAAAGAGTGTAACCACTCACCACTTATTATGTGGGGGCGGTTCCTCCCGGACTGTACCATCACGGCGGGAGGTGGGGGAGCCCGGTGCTGTTCTACCTGCTTCCACTCACAGTCAGGTCGGACGGTTTCACCTGTTTGGACCGGAACACATGACGACCGGACCGGGATAGAGATGACAGATAGTTTCACCCCCCCACCCCTCCTTTTTATTGATTCGACCAGCTCCAAGAGCGATGGACAGACCATAATACTACCACCATGAAACTGTACTTCCTCAGCACAGACCATAATACTACTACTACCATGAAACTGTACTTCCTCCCTCTGTACCCCCACTGAGGACCCCACTGAGGGAGGACCCCACTGAGGACCCCACTGAGGGAGGACCCCACTGAGGGAGGACCCCACTGAGGGAGGACCCCACTGAGGGAGGACCCCACTGACCCCACTGAGGGAGGACCCCACTGAGGACCCCACTGAGGGAGGACCCCACTGAGGGAGGACCCCACTGAGGACCCCACTGAGGGAGGACCCCACTGAGGACCCCACTGAGGGAGGACCCCACTGACCCCACTTGTAACATGGCTCTAAATCCACCCGGTCTGAAAACGAGCTGTTTCAGTGGGAGGAGCCTCCCTCCCGAGGCCCCTGGTTCTGTGAGCCATTTGAGCGATTTCACCTTCACTAAAAAATGTGTTTCTCAACAAACTAGAATTTGAAATAAAAATAAAATAAATACATCAATGGTTTTGTTTGAGGTTTTGTTGTTTTGAGGACACAGAGCGGACATCGCACCGCAGGCTACAGTACCATCACCCTACCATGGACACACACACTCACAGACAGACAGACAGACAGACAGACAGACAGACAGACAGACACACACACACAGCCGCAGAATCACTTTTTAAATACTCACATTTCCATCGGCTGCAGTTTCTTCACAGACAGTTCTTATTAATTCCTCTTTCTCTAAAAGATTTGTGCTGGTCCCTGCAGCCTACATGATCAGCGCTTAGCTTGGATGCTAGCGGGGCCGGTGGCGCTCCAGCCGCGGGTGGAGTTGCTCAGATGGGGGCGGTTCTAACCCTCCTGAAGTGACTGCGATGACGTGCATCAGGGCCGCAAAGATGAACGGCTCGTTTTAGTGCAAGTTTTCTGAAACAGAATGTTGAAGGCAAACGGAGCGGATCGTTTTATTCCAGTGTTACTACAACCACCACAGACACAAACTGCATGAAATGTCCCTTTAAAATGCTTTAATTTCTCTCGAGCTTTTCTTCAATGTTAATTGTCTGTAGAGAAATGCAGCGATCGTCTTCACCACGAGCCACCACCGACTCCTTGCACGTGACAATGCGCCGATACGTGAAATAAACTGACTCGGATCCGGAGCCAAACATCTGGATTTACTAATTAGAACAGAGCCCCGGGGTCCAAACAAGGAGAGGAAGGAGGCAAAACATGGCAGTATCCAGTACTCTGTGGACCTGGAGTCACTCCCCGGCACGACCCCCCGGTTACACCCGGTTACGCCCGGTTACACCCGGTTCGGTCCAGTCACGTACAGGAACCAAGTGTCTGTGATAACGTTGAGTTTTGGTCCAGTTTCCGTGTTTATCAACCTGGTTTTCCATCTGCACTGATTGTCTGATCAGTGCAGATGGAAAACCAGGTTGATGCTAATGAGCAAATGAAAACATTGTATATTGGACATTTTTAGCACAAGCTCGCACACAAATGCATGCACGCACACACACACGCATGGCCGCATGCACACACACACACCACACACACACACACACACACACTCATGACATCAGGGCATTGACAGAGAACAGGTGATGACATCAGCAACAACAAAGGAGAGAAAACAGGAAACGAGATAAAAATAAAAGCAGTTTGGACACTTTTTCTTTTGGGATATTTTACATTTTTTTATTGGGCTTTTGTTGTCTAATCCGATTTTTTTATTTGGCTATTTTGTATATTTGGCAACAAAGTCTTTTGAAAGTCTGTTGGTTTTTCCGCTCCATAAGACAGATTGTACAATGGCTCATAT
>NC_137195.1:3015687-3193187 GCF_960531495.2 Zeus faber
GAAGAAGAAGAATCTTTATTTGTCACATGACACACCGCACTACAACAACATATATACACACACACACACCCGCATGCTTTTGGGTGGTGCCGGTGAAATGAGGCCTCTGCATTGATCTGGGGCCACAGCCAGGAGCAGTGGCAGCATCGTCGACGCCCGGGGACCTGCTGACGAGTGTCCATCGCTGGTCAGATCATGATGGGTGCATGTTTTTGGTCCTTACTGACGTGAGGTGGAGGAAACCCCATGTGAGCACGGGGAGAACATGCAAACTCCACCCAGAAAGGCTCCTATTGGGGAGCTAACCCGCCCGGAGCACGTGAGGCAGCAGTGCAATGATTTGTGGAAGTGTAAAGGAGTCAATGAAACATGCAGTTTGTGAACATTTCCCCTTCAATACAACACGTAGAAACACTGTCTGACACTGTCTGTCTAAAGTTGTTTTTTGAAGCCCCAGGTGAACGCACTGAAGCACGGTGAGAAGTGGTGAGTTTCAACAGTGTGTCCAGCAAGTTGGGTACGAACACTTAAAAGTGATGAAAACGGACATTTTAATAACAAGGCCTGGCATGAAACGTACTGATCGATCCCTTAAGTTAGAAATGTCAACATTAAAATGTCAAATATCTGAATATGGAATGAAACCACTCGTGTCCTGACAATGGTTACCTTGGCAATCAGGAGCCAAGAACATTCCATCCTGACGTCATTCAGTGTTCCATGGACACACACACACACACACACACACACACACACACACACACACGCACACACACACACACAGCTGATAACAGTGAATCATTTAGATTCCACACATGCCTTTCCATTTGTTGTCATACTGTTGATGCTGCCATGGAAACGTGTGTGTGTGCGTGTGTGTGTGTGTGTACGTGTGTGTGTGTCACGAACGCACGCACACACGCACACACACACACACACGCACGCGCACACGCACACACACAGTGTAAAACATTTAAAAAACCTCTGATCTTGTCGCTTTAGGAACTGTATCTGATCTTATCTCACGTCCTGTAGAATTGACATGATAGCACTAAAACACAAATAAAACCAAAACGCAAATATTTATTTTCCAACACAACAAATCCATCGATAGCGTTGCATAGAAAGGATCATTTGTTTGCCACACCCCTGAGAAAATACACAAATAAACTACAAAGTAATAAAAAGTCCAAACTTTCACAGAGGCACGTCCTTAGCGTGGTGCACTGGTGATATCCATCAGTTTGACGTACAAGTCATCAACCTGGTTCAGGTACATCCATTACCCACAATGCATCTGGCATCAGTCGTCGGCGTTACGAGCGCCTTGTACCTCAGCTGCGGACGCTGGGCCCTGGACGGACGGCGTTCCCGCTCTTCTCCGCGCCCTCGCTCACTTCCTGTCGGCCAAGATGGCCGCCCACAGCCGGCACAGCATGCCGCCCCTGGAACGCCGACGTACGGAGAGATACCGGAGCTCCGTCAACACCAGGTCCTCAAAAAGAGAGGCGCTCGCGCCATCCGCCCGTTCTTGATTTTCATGTTTCATCATGTTAAACGTGTTTATTATAGATTTGTTTTTTCTTTCCGTCCTTTTCCGTTTGTTCCCTGCAGTGGCAGCAGCACTCACCTGAGGCCGCAGTACACCAGGTCGTCCCTGGAGGCAGCGTGGAGCAGCGTGTCCACGGTGAACTGGTGAAGAAGCAGCTACGGAGAGAAAAAACACCCAATCGGCCATCATTAGTTATTATACTTTAACAATTTAGGTATAAATAAATTATATATAGTATAACTATGATAACTACTTTAATTATAACATTGTTTTTTAAAATAACTGCTATGCTGGGCACTGACCTAGATGTAAACACTCGACCAGAACCCCCCAGCAGAACCTTAAAAGGTCATTTGAGATGGTACCTTCTGAACGGTGATTTGAGATGGTACCTTCTGAACGGTGTCCTCGTCCACTGGAAGGGCCTGGAGCCAGTCGACCAAGGCCTGGGCCTCCTCATCGGACATTGAACCCTCTGCAGTGGAGAGGACAAAAAAAAAAGTCCATTATAAATAAAGCTTTTCTCACTCGACGACAGCTCACATTTTTACATTTTCAATATTGTCCCTATTTTGTTCCTAAGTTACTTTAATTTTCCCTATTCCATGTGAAAAGGTGGAAGGATCACTACTGTGACAAAATACCAAATTAAAATGAAGTCACTTCCACAAACATGTGTCTTGTGTGTCTCAGTTGACCGGGAGATAACTGTCATCCTTACAGTTAACCTCTCAGTTGACCAGGAGATAACTGTCATCCTTACAGTTATCCTCTCAGTTGACCAGGAGATAACTGTAAGGGTGATTAGTCCTCAAATTGGGATCTCCCAAAGCGTGAAAATAGTCAACAGACAACATTAAAATGTTCAAATGTGAGCTCTCACTAGGAGAATGGTGATCTCATAGTGTACAGGGTGCGTGCTGGCCAGTCAACCCGGCAGAACTCAGTTTGACACCGGCGTCGTCCTTTAAAGATCCAAAACGTTCGCAACAACAGACGGTCTCTGCCGTCCAGACGAACCGGTTGTTTTATTTCCCTCCACACACCCAGAACCCAGATCCCAGATACGATACGATACGATACAACTTTATTGGTCAGTAGGGCACTGAAATTCATTTTGCTTCCCTGGGAAAGGCCCATCAAAACATTTAGGACAGACAGGTATACAATCACTGGAGTGACAGGAAAGGACATGAAGTACAAATGGCTCCTGGCATGACAGCACAACCGTACGCAAACATCACAGATGACAGATTAGTCAAGCACAGGTGGTGACAGGATAAACACAAGTACAGACACATGACATGGCACAGCACACAGATACACCCAAAAAAAAACAAAAAAACAGCACAGATGACATGTAAGACAAATTACAAAGACATATGAAGACTAATACCCATGAAAACATAAAAGGCTCTGGAATCATTTTTGTTTGTTTAGTAGTAGAATGGACTGATGTACAAAGGAGTTTTTAAGCCTATTTCGATTGAAGGAGGGACTCTGAAGCGCCTATTTGAAGGCAGGGGCTGATATTCATTGTACAAAACATGTGTCAGAGTCAGAGGAAATCTTCATGGTCAGCCTAACCCAGCTGTTGCTATGGGCTTCTTGAAAGGCTTGAGCTACAGGAAGTCCAATGATTTTGGAGCAAAGTTTTAACTGATTTTGAAGTTTACTTTTATTTTTCACTGTGAGGCTGCTCCACCAGGCGGTGCTACAGTAGAGCATGATGCTCTGAATTACAGAAGTAAAAAATAAATACACAATTTTGACTGCTGGCCCCAAACGATTTTAATCTACGGAGAAAATAAATACGCTGCTGTATCCAGAAAATCCATGTGAGGGGTCCATGAGAGGTTCTCATCTATCATGACACCTAAGTATTTATATGCAGAGACTTGATTAATTTCAACATTGTGAAGAAGGAGAACCAAAGTATAAGATGGGGGTTGATCTGAAGCTGAATCATTTTTTCGATCAGTATGTCTGGCTGAATTGTAGAGAACGCCGCTGAAAAATCAAGAAAGAGACCCCTAACCCATGTTTTGGGGGAGTCCAGATGTTTGGACACTAGATGCACCAGTGTAGCCACTGCATCTTCTGTGCTGCGCCCTTGCTTATACGCAAATTGAAAGGGATCTTGGTGATTCAGTGCGGCTCTGTAAAGACGCTGGACCAAGATTTTTTCCAGAGATTTCGTAATGACTGATGTGAGGGCTATTGGTCTATAATCGTTGTGTTCCTTCGGGCATTGTTTCTTAGGGAGGGGCTTAATGTGTGAAGTTTTCCAAGCTTGAGGGATGTAGTGTGTGTTAACTGACAGCTGAAAAATTGGTTGCCACACAGGGGCTAATTCCCATGCAAACAATTTTAAAATAAGGGCGCTGCTGTGGTCAGGTCCAAGGGCTTTCCTGGGGTTGTTGCGAAGGAATGTGCTCCTGACTTCTTCCACTGCTATGGTGACCAGTTCAGTGTCAGTGGGTGTGATAGGCCTAAACAAATCTCGTTTTGTTGGACGAGGACAAACCTGTAATCTTTTTCATGTTATCCTCTATCCTCTTTTAGGGTTTTTCTCTCTGAAAGTCTCCTCCGATTTGTGTCTATGTGCTACCTTGGCTTCTCTAAGCTTGTTTTTCAACTCCCTCTCCAACTGTTTGCAATTTAAAGCATCCTTGTTTTTAAACGCCCTTTTCATTGAAATGATTATATTCTTGATGTCTTTGGACACAAACTTTTTATTTGTTTGGATAAATCTTAATTCTCTTAGAGGGGATGACAGATTGAACACAGAAATTAATGTAGTCATTAGTAACCATGGCAGTTTCATCTAAGGAGCATGGGTTGTGGAACAGAGACCAGTCGGTCAAATCAAAGCAAGCTTTAGGCTTCTCTTTGGCTTCAAAGGACCAGTCCCTTATTTCCCTCACCACCGGTTTACTGCTTATAAATTTTGATTTATATGTTGGCATTAAATACACCACATTGTGGTCAGAGTTGGCGATAGTTGGTCTAATTCTGGATGCAAAGGCATTGTTAACATTCACAAAGCATTTATCAAGTATTTTATTTTTTCTTGTCCCATTTTTGACTACTTGCCAAAAGCCAGGCAGTACACTGTCCAGACTGCAGTGATTGAGGTCCCCCAGCACAACTGCAGGAGCGTCTGGATGTTTCTGTTGCATTTTGCGGACAGAGTCCGCGATGGTGGCGGCAGCAAGCGCAGCCTTGCCACTCGGTGGCACATACACCGCGCACAACAGTACTGATCCGAATTCTCGCGGAAGGTAGAAAGGTCTTAAAGTCAGACAGAGCAGCTCAACGTTGGAATCGCAGACAGTCTCTTTAACGGTGGACTGACGGCACCAGAGGTCATTGATATAAATACAGATTCCTCCGCCCTTACATTTCCCTGAGTTCTCATCTCTGTCCAGCCGGGTCAGGTTGAACCCGTTTATCTCGAACAGAGAGTCTGGCATGTTGGATTGAAGCCAACTCTCGGTAAAACATAGAATCGATGCTTCACGGAATTCGGCACAGTACCTTGTGTAGGTTCAAACTTTGTCGATCTTATTGTTCAAGGAGCGAAGATTTGAGAGAATGATGGAGGGTAACGGTGGTCTGGAAGATCTACGCCGCAGCCTGTTACGAACTCCACCTCTCCACGATCTTCGGGAGCAGAGGCGATGGTTTATGGCGCAAGGCAATCAGAACATCCCGACTGTAGTGCAAGCTGTGTCGAGGTACGATCCCAGTTACTGTTCGCTCCTTCATGTCCATGATTCGGCCGTGTTGTACAATGCCCTCCTTGGCCGTGGCAACAAGCCACAGAGACAGTAAAATCCACAGGTGGCTCGTCTTCCCATTCACACTCATCCACAAACGACGATCGACATAATTCGACGTACGCGGTAGACTCGGACCCGATGAACACGTATTACACACAAAGTTAAGAACTTTGACGGGCTTAAAGCCAGGATGCGGTTCGCAGCCGTGCAGCGCACCGGAAGTTGGAAAAGATCCCAGAACCCAGATCCCAGAACCCAGATCCTGTCCGCATCCCACCCGGGTGTGACGACCCACTCTGTGTGGCGAGGAACTCACTAAACGACAGACAAATCCAATGATCTGACCTTGAAGACACAACGTTCCAGGAGCCTCAGCCGAGTAGATACTGCAGTAGACAGGGTTCCGTCTGGCATTACTGGATTGAATTCAAGGACTTTTCAAGGACCTTTTGAAGCACAATGTTTTTGTTCATTTTTAAGGTGATCTTTTTAATTTAAGGAGCAACAGGCAACATTTGCGCCGCACTGCGATGTTGACATTTCTCAACCGACTTCAGTGAGTGTTTTTTTAGGATGCATGTGGAGGAGGTCGCTCCACTGTCCACGCTTCACTCACGGTCGTGCATCGGTTGAGGCACTTCCTGCGACGCACTGACGTGAATCCTGCATTTTCCCGGTGGCGCTCCCGATGCCTCGTGACATGGAGGCTTTTAGGGAAACGATCTAAACGTGCACTGTGCCATCAACATGAACTTCATAACGAAAGCAAAAGCAAAAAAGTTGTCTATTGCTCTTAAAATATAATCTTAGTCTCATTGTCTCTAGTCTCTGTTTTTTATTTCTTTACAATTTGAATAACAAAACCTGCGGGAATATCACAGGTTTTAAACCGTTCAAGCACTTTCAGCCCAAAAGGGGCTATTTTCAGGGATTCTAGTCCTCATCCGTTCACTCAGGTACTACGGCTCGTTAGGAACCACGCTCTACATATGTATTCATCCTGTGCAGTATATGCAGTATATGTATATATATATATATATATATATATATATATATAAAGTCCCTTCTGGGGGCGAGTACTCGCGGCATTTTATGACAGACGCCATTTCAAACAGACTGTATGTACAATTGTTTTTTTGTTCTAAAAATGTTCTGGAAAACACGGAAAAAGACGTTTTATTATATTAAAAATCACAAAACTAGTATGTATAAACATATATATATGTATGTATATAAGCTGTTATGTGGTGCATATAGTGTAGCCAGTATGGTTTTGACCTCCTACACAGTAGACCCAGGTTCGATTCCCTGTGTGAACTTATGTTTTTTAATAGGTTTTTCATAAAGCCTTGAGTGAACAATGTTTTTACCAGTACAGACAACAACGAGGAGGATAAAATGGATAAAGACAGACAACCAAAGTGATATTCCACTTTATCACTTTGGTTGTCTTTCTTTATCCACCCTTCCGGGGATGGTAGCTCAGGAGGTAGGGCTGGTGGTCTAGTCATCTAAAGGTTGCTGGTTGGATCCCAGGCTCCTCCTGCTAGCATGCTGTAGTGTCCTTGAGCAAGACACTTAACCCCTCATTGCTCCTGATGGCTGCGTCCGTCGGTGTTTGAATAATTGTAAGTGGCTTTGGATAAAAGCGTCTGATCAATGACTAAATGTAAATGAAATGTTCTGGTTGGTGTCGTTTCCTGCATCAGCACCACCCTCTGCACTGGGATGGAGCAGTTTGTCGCGCAGCCGCAAAAGGGAGGTTGAAAAACAGACGTTGTAACGTCTTGTAACGTCAGCGACTCCTTCGCTTGATCCCTGCAGGTGTTTAGACGGCGGTGGAAGCCAAGACAGCGACGGGCTGAAGGAACCTTCCCGAAACAAGTTCCTGGGACTAAAAGTTTCCGGGGCCGGAGGCGGAGACGCAGCTCCAGGTGTATTTGGTGAATTGGTTTGGTGTCATTCACCTGAAGCTCTGCAGCTCCTCATCAGGGAACTGATCTGGTCCTGTTTCCTGTGAACAGAGTCTCTCAGCAGATCCTGGTACTGCCTCTCCTTCTCACTCAGCTCTGTCAGCAGCCTGAAGAGAGACAGGCAGACAGGCAGGCAGACAGGCAGACAAAGAGACGAACAGAAAGACAGACAGACAGGCAGGCAGGCAGACAGACAGACAGGCAGAGCGACAAACAGAAAGGCAGGCAGGCAGACAGGCAGGCAGGCAGGCAGACAGACAGACAGACAGACAGGCAGAGCGACAAACAGAAAGACAGACAGGCAGGCAGACAGACGAACAGACGAACAGAAAGCAGGCAGGCAGGCAGGCAGGCAGGCAGACAGACAGACAGGCAGGCAGGCAGACAGAGAGATGAACAGAAAGACAGACAGGCAGGCAGGCAGACAGACGAACAGACGAACAGACGGACAGACGGACAGACAGAAGAACAGAAAGCAGGCAGGCAGACAGACAGACAGACAGAGAGAGAGATGAACAGACAGAGAGGCAGGCAGGCAGGCAGGCAGACAAATAGGCAGATAGACAGACAGGCAGACAGACGAACAGAAAGACAGGCAGGCAGACAGACCAAAAGACATTTTTTTGTATTCACATTCACATTCTGTGAGGAAGTGCACAGAGCAAACGATGTGTTTATGTTATGAATGAATTCAACAAATCAAACCATAAGTTTTATTATATTACACATAAATATTTCATCTAGAGATTGACTTAAAAATGGATTCCACTGTCAGTTCCCTCCAGAGTAGAGCTTGACATGGAGGAAGGTGGAGATAGAGGTGGAGGAGAGTAGATGTAGGGTAGAGTGGAGCTTGAGTACAAGTTGAGGTTCAGTGGATTTAGGGTAGAGGTAAAGGTAGAGGGAGGTAGAGTAATGGTAGAGTAGAGTAGAGGTACAGTAGAGATGTAGTGAAGAGTAGAGGTAGAGTACAGTCTCATAGAGGTGTAGTAAAGGTAGAGTACAGTGGAGGTGTAGTGGAGATGTAGTAGAGGTAGAGTACAGTATAGTAGAGGTGTAGTAAAGGTAGAGTACATTAGAGGTGTAGTAGAGGCAGAGTACAGTAGAGGTGTAGTAGAGGTAGAGTACAGTAGAGGTGCAGTAGGGGTAGAGTACAGTAGAGTTATAGCAGAGGTGTAGTAGAGGTAGAGTACAGTCGAGGTGTAGTAGCGGTAGAGTACTGTAGAGGTATAGTAGAGGTAGAGTAGAGGTAGAGGTGTAGTAGAGCTATAGTAGAGGTAGAGTACAGTAGATTTGTAGTAGAGTACAGTTGAGGTGTAGTAGAGCTATAGTAGAGGTTGAGTAGAGGTAGAGTACAGTAGAGGTGTAGTAGAGGTAGAGTACAGTAGAGGTATAGTAGAGTACAGTAGAGGTGTAGTAGAGGTAGAGTACAGTAGAGGTGTAGTAGAGTACAGTAGAGGTATAGAAGAGGTAGAGTACAGTTGAGGTGTAGTAGAGGTGTAGTAGAGACAGAGTAGAGGTATAGTACAGTAGAGGTATAGTGGAGGCGGAGTAAAGTAGAGGTGTAGTAGAGGTAGAGTACAGTAGAGGTATAGTAGAGGTACAGTAGAGGTGTAGTAGAGGCAGAGTAGAGGTAGAGTACAGTAGAGGTATAGTAGAGGTACAGTAGAGGTGTAGTAGAGGCAGAGTAGAGGTAGAGTACAGTAGAGGTACAGTAGAGGTGTAGTAGAGGCAGAGTAGAGGTACAGTACAGTAGAGGTATAGTGGAGGCAGAGTACAGTAGAGGTGTAGTAGAGGTAGAGTACAGTAGAGGTATAGTAGAGGTACAGTAGAGGTGTAGTAGAGGCAGAGTAGAGGTAGAGTACAGTAGAGGCACAGTAGAGGTGTAGTAGAGGCAGAGTAGAGGTAGAGTACAGTAGAGGTGTAGTAGAGGTAGAGTAGAGGAAAACCTCGTGGACCTCCAGATCTACCTTCTGGTCTCCAGGCGCAGGGCGCTGAGCTGCAGGCTCAGGGGGCAGGTGGGGATCAGCGGGAGCGAGGTGGAGGAGCAGGGGCTTGGTGCCTCCATCACCTCCACCTCCTCAAACACCGCTTCCACCAGCGCCACCTCCTGGTCAGGGAGGGGAGCTGCGGGAGGCTCCGCTCCACCCGGAGGCTCATTCTCAGACGCTCCGTCCTCCATCTCAAAGGACGACTGAAGCTGTAGTCTCAGCTCTGGGAGAGAGGCCGGTGGGGAAAGACGGGATGGGGTGAGACAGGGTGGGGTGAGACAGGGCAGGGTGGGGTGAGGGGTGACGGAGTTATAACAGAAGGCGAGAGGCTGGAAAACTACTTAAACAGAAGAAATTGAAGAGAAATGTCACAAATGGTCCCAAGAAACTGAAGAACAGAACCAGTTAAAGGTGCATTCCACTGCAAGCCCAGCACAAGACTCATGCACAACTATGTGTCTTCTACTTGGAAAGTTCTGTTTGGTGGTGAGTATATTGGCCCCTATTAAAGTTCTGTTTGGTGGTGAGTATACTGGCTGCTATAAAAGTTCTGTTTGGTGGTGAGTATACTGGCTGCTATGAAAGTTCTGTTTGGTGGTGAGTAAACTGGCTGCTATGAAAGTTCTGTTTGGTGGTGAGTATACTGGCTGGTTTGAAAGTTCTGTTTGGTGGTGAGTATACTGGCTGTTATGAAAGTTCTGTTTTGTGGTGAATATACTGGCTGGTTTGAAAGTTCTGTTTGGTGGTGAGTTTCTTGGCCCCTATTAAAGTTCTGTTTGGTGGTGAGTATACTGGCTGTTATGAAAGTTCTGTTTTGTGGTGAGAATACTTTCCCCGATGAAAGATCTGTTTGGTGAGTATATTAGCTGTTATGAAAGTTCTGTTTGGTGGTGAGTATACTGGCTGCTATGAAAGTTCTGTTTGGTTGTGAGTATACTGGCTGCCATGAAAGTTCTGTTTGGTGGTGAGTATACTGGCTGCCATGAAAGTTCTGTTTGGTGGTGAGTATACTGGCCCCTATGAAAGGTCTGTTTGGTGGTGAGGATACCGGCTGGTCTGAAAGTTCTATTTGGTGGTGAGTATTCTGGCTGTTATGAAAATTCTGTTTGGCGGGGAATATACTGACTGCTATGAAAGTTCTATTTGGTGGTGAGTATACTGGCTGTTATGAAAGTTCTGTTTGGTTGTGAGTATACTGGCTGCCATGAAAGTTCTGTTTGGTGGTGAGTATACTGGCTGCCATGAAAGTTCTGTTTGGTGGTGAGTATACTGGCCCCTATGAAAGTTATTTTTGGTGGTGAGGATATTGGCTGCTATGAAAGTTCTGTTTGGTGGTGAGTATAGTGGCCCCTATGAAAGTTCTGTTTGGTGGTGAGTATACTGGCCCCTATGAAAGTTCTGTTTGGTGGTGAGTATACTGGCTGCAATGAAAGCTCTGTTTGGTGGTGAGTATACTGGCCCCTATGAAAGTTCTGTTTGGTGGTGAGTATACTGGCTGCTATGAAAGTTCTGTTGATGTTGAGTAAACTGGGTGCTATGAAAGTTCTGTTTGGTGGTGAGTATACTGGCCCCTATGAAAGTTCTGTTTGGTGGTGAGTATACTGGCTGCAATGAAAGCTCTGTTGATGTTGAGTAAACTGGGTGCTATGAAAGTTCTGTTTGGTGGTGAGTATACTGGCCGCCATGAAAGTTCTGTTTGGTGGTGAATAAACTGGCTCCCATGAAAGTTCTGTTTGGTGGTGAGTATACTTTCCCCTATGAAAGATCTGTTTGGTGAGTATATTAGCTGTTATGAAAGTTCTGTTTGGTGGTGAGTATACTGGCTGTTATGAAAGTTCTGTTTGGTGGTGAATATACTGGCTGTTATGAAAGTTCTGTTTGGTGGTGAGTATACTGGCTGCCATGAAAATTCTGTTTGGTGGTGAGTATATTGCTGCAATGAAAGCTCTGTTTGGTGGTGAGTATACTGGTTGGTTTGAAAGTTCTGTTTGGGGTGAGTATACTGGCTGCTACGAAAGCTCGATTAAGTGGTGAGTATATTGGCCCCTATGAAAGTTCTGTTTGGTGGGAAGGATACTGGTTGTTATGAAAATTCAGTTTGGTGGTGAGTATACTGGCAGCAATGAAAGTTCTTTTTAGTGGTGAGTATGCTGGCTGTTATGAAAGTTCTTTTTGGTGGTGAGTATACTGGCTGCTATGAAAGTTCTGTTTGGTGGTGAGTATACTGGCTGCTATGAAAGTTCTCTTTGGTGGTGAGTACACTGGCCCGGAAGAAAGTTCTCTTTGGTGGTGAGTATACTGGCTGCCATAAAAGTTCTGTTTGGTGGTGAGTATACTGGCCCGTATGAAAGTTCTGTTTGGTGGTGAGTATACTGGCCCCTATGGAAGATCTGTTTGGTGAGTATACTAGCTTTTATGAAAGTTCTGTTTGGTGGTGAGTATACTGGCCCGTATGAAAGTTCTGTTTGGTGGTGAGTATACTGGCCCCTATGGAAGATCTGTTTGGTGAGTATACTAGCTTTTATGAAAGTTCTGTTTGGTGGTGAGTATACTGGCCCCTATGAAAGTTCTGTTTGGTGGTGAGTATACTGGCTGCAATAAAAGCTCTATTTGTTGGTGAGTATTCTGGCTGTTATGAAAATTCTGTTTGGCGGGGAATATACTGACTGCTATGAAAGTTCTATTTGGTGGTGAGTATACTGGCTGTTATGAAAGTTCTGTTTGGTGGTGAGTATACTGGCCCCTATGAAAGTTATTTTTGGTGGTGAGGATATTGGCTGTTATGAAAGTTCTATTTGGTGGTGAGTATACTGGCCCCTATGAAAGTTCTGTTTGGTGGTGAGTATACTGGCTGCTATGAAAGTTCTGTTTGGTGGTGAGTATACTGGCCCCTATGAAAGTTCTGTTTGGTGGTGAGTATACTGGCTGCAATGAAAGCTCTGTTTGGTGGTGAGTATACTGGCCCCTATGAAAGTTCTGTTTGGTGGTGAGTATACTGGCTGCTATGAAAGTTCTGTTGATGTTGAGTATACTGGCCCCTATGAAAGTTCTGTTTGGTGGTGAGTATACTGGCTGCCATGAAAGTTCTGTTTGGTGGTGAATAAACTGGCTCCCATGAAAGTTCTGTTTGGTGGTGAGTATACTTTCCCCTATGAAAGATCTGTTTGGTGAGTATATTAGCTGTTATAAAAGTTCTGTTTGGTGGTGAGTATACCAGCTGTTATGAAAGTTCTGTTTGGTGGTGAGTATACTGGCCTCTATGAAATTTCTGTTTGGTGAGTATACTGGCCTTTATGAAAGTTCTGTTTGGTGGTGAGTATACTGGCTGTTATGAAAGTTCTGTTTTGTGGTGAGTATACTGGCTGTTATGAAGGTAGTGTTTGGTGGTGAGTATACTGGCCTCTATGAAAGTTCTGTTTGGTGAGTTTACTGGCCTCTATGAAAGTTCTCTTTGGTGGTGAGTATACTGGCTGTTATGAAAGTTCTGTTTGATGGTGAGTATACTGGCTGCTATGAATGTTCTGTTTGGTGGTGAGTATACTGGCTGCTATGAAAGTTCTGTTGGATGGTGAGTATACTGGCTGCTAAGAAAATTCTGTTGGATGGTGAGTATACTGGGTTCTCTGAAAGTTCTGTTTGGTTGTGAGTATACTGACCCCTATGGACGTTCTGTTTGATGGTGAGTATTCTGGCTGTTATGAAAGTTCTGTTTGGTGTTGAATAAACTGGCTGCCATGAAAGTTCTGTTTGGTGGGGAGTATACTGGCCGCTTTGAAAGTTTTGTTTGGTGGTGAATATACTGGCTGCTATAAAAGTTCTGTTGGATGGTGAGTATACTGGGTGCTCTGAAAGTTCTGTTTGGTGGTGAGTATACTGACCCCTATGGACATTCTGTTTGGTGGTGAGTATTCTGGCTGTTATGAAAGTTCTGTTTGGTGGTGAATAAACTAGTTGCCATGAACGTTCTGTTTGGTGGGGAGTATACTGGCTGGTTTGAAAATTCTGTTTGGCGGCGAATAAAGTGGCTGCTATGAAAGTTCTGTTTGGTGGTGAGGATACTGGCTGTTATGAAAGTTCTGTTTGGTGGTGAATAAACTGGCTGCCATGAAAGTTCTGTTTGGTGGTGAGTACACTTTCCCCTATGAAAGATCTGTTTGGTGAGTATATTAGCTGTTATGAAAGTTCTGTTTGGTGGTGAGTATACTGGCTGTTATGAAAGTAGTGTTTGGTGGTGAGTATACTGGCCTCTATGAAAGTTCTGTTTGGTGAGTATACTGGCCTTTATGAAAGTTCTGTTTGGTGGTGAGTATACTGGCTGGTTTGAAAGTTCTGTTTGGTGGTGAGTATACTGGCTGCTTTGAAAGTTCTGTTTTGTGGTGAGTATACTGGCCTCTATGAAATTTCTGTTTGGTGAGTATACTGGCCTTTATGAAAGTTCTGTTTGGTGGTGAGTATACTGGCCGGTTTGAAAGTTCTGTTTTGTGGTGAGTATACTGGCCTCTATGAAAGTTCTGTTTGGTGAGTATACTGGCCTTTATGAAAGTTCTGTTTGGTGGTGAGTATACTGGCTGTTATGAAAGTTCTGTTTTGTGGTGAGTATGCTGGCTGTTATGAAAGTAGTGTTTTGTGGTGAGTATACTGGCCTCTATGAAATTTCTGTTTGGTGAGTTTACTGGCCTTTATGAAAGTTCTGTTTGGTGGTGAGTATACTGGCTGGTTTGAAAGTTCTGTTTGGTGGTGAGTATACTGGCTGTTATGAAAGTTCTGTTTTGTGGTGAGTATACTGGCTGTTATGAAAGTAGTGTTTGGTGGTGAGTATACTGGCCTCTATGAAAGTTCTGTTTGGTGAGTTTACTGGCCTCTATGAAAGTTCTGTTTGGTGAGTTTACTGGCCTCTATGAAAGTTCTGTTTGGTGAGTTTACTGGCCTCTATGAAAGTTCCGTTTGGTGAGTTTACTGGCCTCTATGAAAGTTCCGTTTGGTGAGTTTACTGGCCTCTATGAAAGTTCTGTTTGGTGAGTATACTGGCCTCTATGAAAGTTCTGTTTGGTGAGTTTACTGGCCTCTATGAAAGTTCCGTTTGATGGTAAGTCGTACCTGGCAGCAGCACGGTGATGGCGTCCTGCACCGCCTGTCTCAGCAGGTTGTCCAGAGCAAACATCCAGTGCGGCTTCACCTGCTGCTGACGCAGAACCTTCTTCACCTGAACACCAGGGGGAGGAGTCCTAATGTTTACAACCACACCCAAGTTCGGACTCTATTCGGATGGAGGCGATCGTCCGGTCACGGAAACACCGTATTCGCGGCATCCGATCCGAATGAAGCCCGAAGCACATTTCAGTCGACTTTCATATCGATATTCCGTTCACGGCGACGCCTTAGTTATTAAGAAATGTGTGAAATCACAGTGTGTTTCCATGGCAACTGGTGTCAGGAAACCAGCTGTTGGAGTGGTGATGGAACCGTGCTCGTGCTCAGTCGGATGATACAGCAGAAGGTCTTGAAAACCCTGGAACGTCCACGTCAAAAAAAATACAAAATCTATCTATCCCCCTGTCATCTATACATCCTCTATCCATCCATCAATCATCGCGCTATCTATCTATCTAACCCTCTATATCTCCCTCTATTCATCTATCTTACCATCTACCCCTCTATTATGTATATATCCCCCTTTCTATCTATCGACCATTTATTAGTCTGTCCATCCATCCATCCATCCATCTATCGATCTATCGATCTATCCATCTATCCATCCATCATCAATCTATCTATCTATCTATCTGTCTAATTGTCTATCTATTTATCCATCCATCCATCAATCATCTATCTATCTATCTATCCCTATATTACCCTATTCATCTATATACCCCTTTATCATCTATATATCCTCTAGCCATCCATGAATCATCTATCTCTCTATCCCTCCATCCCTCTGTCTATCACTCTATCATCTATATATTCCTCTATCCATCCATCTATCCTCAATCTATATATCTCTCCCTCCATCCATCCCTCTATCTAAAACCGGGTGGTTCCCTCTGAGGGGACTCACAGCGTCCTGGAAGCTGAACAGCGCCCCCCGCAGGCTGTTGGGCGGCACGGCGGTGGCGAGCAGCGCGGCCCGCAGCTCCAGGAGGCCGGCGCCGAGCTGCCTCTGGTCCGGGGAGCGGATGTTCTCCCGCAGGCAGCCGATCAGCGCCGTGAGGTGCTCCGCCGAGAGGGACGCACCCTCGCCGCACTTCCGGTTAAAGGACGGAGAGAAGGATTCACAAAAACAAAATGATCCCAGAACAGACGCAGATCTGTGTAAACATTGATCATAACATATATATATATATATATATATGTGTATATAACAGTATATATATATATATATATATATAATAATAATATATCCCACTCCTGACCAGGTGTCATTGGAACCAGATGATCAATGTTATTCACTTTACCAGTGATTGTCTATATACTGTATATATATATATATATATATATATATATATATATATATATATATATATATATATATATATATATATATATATATATATATAATTTTTTTTTTTTTTTGCTTATAAAATTTTCTCCATCTTTATATATTTTTTCTGATGTTGATTATTTTCTAGAAAAATGTCTTCCAACTCGTTTTGCTCAGGCTTTGGAGTTTTCACTTCATCATTTCACTACACTACACCAGTATGACTGCATGTGGGGAATAACAATCTTGAAAATCTTGTATCTTGTCCAAGTTTTCCTGTTAAACCCACGATGCAAACATCGGGTCAAAAATGAACCGCTTAGAATTTCGTTTTTTATTATTATTATTTGTAGTAGTAGTAGTATTATTACTATAAAGACAAGCAAATTATTAAGTATATTATATTATTACAAAGGCATGTACATTTTACCATATTTCATTTAATCCTATATTATTTAATTAATTCAAATTATATTATTACAAATTATATATAATACAAACTAATTGGGAAACAGTGAGTTCACATCATCAAAAATACTTGAGAATAAGGAATTCCTGGAATTCCAGATGATGGGAATATTGTGGTTTGAAGCAGAAAAAGCAGGAAAGCCCTCGTGTGGTGTCATGTCATCCTCCCTTTAACCCTCTGACCTGCGGCAGAGCCTCCTGGATGTGGCGGACCACCGGCTGGATGTAGTCGGACAGGATGGTGTGCAGCGTGGCCCGGCGCTCGCTGTCCTTCCTCAGCAGGAACAGACCCGGGTTCTCCCCCGACACCGCCGGGCTGCTCAGGTCGCCCGGGGAGTCGTCCGGCGCCCTGGCCACCACGGGGCGGTGTGGGGACGCAGGCGGAGGAAGAAGAAGGTGTGACATTGTAACGCAAGAAGATGTTATACAAGCTAATATGCACATATTTAATTTGAGAAAACCTGAGTGGGAAAATGCAAGAAAAAACTAAATAATAATAATAATAATAAAAATAATAATAATAATAATTACTATAATTATTATTATTGTCATGCGGATGAAGATATGATTAATTCAATTATATTATCAACTTCCCATATATTTGGAAGACAGCAGACATAATATCATGTTGTTATAGTTCATGCACGACCCCGTCATCTTTTTAATCTCATCTTTCTATCACCCAGAACGTGATGTTTCTCACAGCAGGAAGCTGCCAACGGGGGTGGAGGGCGGGCTCTCGGAGACCACGTCCTGTCTGGGCGTCAGCGTGACCCGCCGCAGGTCCAGAGAGCAGGACAGGTCCAGGGAGGGGGCGGAGTCGGAATCCTCCACGAAGATGGCAATGGGGACGGACAGACTGCGATGGTACTCTCCTGGATGGATGGATGGATGGATGGATGGAGGGACTGATGGATGGATGGATGAGTGGATGGGTGGATGGATGGATGGGTGGATGGATTCATGGGTGGATGGATGGATGGATGGAGGGATGGATGGATGGGTGGATGGATGGAGGTATGGATGGATGGCGGGACTGATAGATGGAGGGATGGATGAATGGATGGGTGGATGGATTGATGTGTGGATGGATGGATGGATGAATGGATGGATAGAGGAATGGAGGGATGGGTGGATGGATTGATGGAAGGATGGGTGGATGTATGTATGGATGTATGGATGTATGGATGTATGGATGGATGGATGGATGGATGGAGGAGTGGATGGATGGTTGATGAAGTGATGGATGGATGGATGGATGGATGGACGGACAAAGAGACAGAACAGACAGAACCTCACCGGAGGAGGGCAGGTCTCGGGGCTCCTGGTCCTGGGGGGTCCTGGTCCTCCTCCTGGACCTGAGGAACCCGTCCTTCAGCAGCTCGGTGGCCGTGGCGCGGTGGCCTGGGTTGGGCTCGAAGCAGCTCATGATGAAGGCCTTGGCCTCGTCCGACATCACCTCCGGCACCACGGGGTGGATCTTGAACATGCCCACCTGAAGGAGGAAACCACACCTTTTATAATAATACCTTATAACTATAACACCTATTATCGAATTAAAGGACAGATCCTACATTTTTCTTCTCACTGCGATAATTTGCAGTTTAATAGGGCAATCATTTAAGCCTTAAAATAAAATAAAAGGTACAAAAACAACATTATTGTCAGACAGTCTTTACATGCTACACCACAATATATGGCTGAAAACTGCATTTTATCAGGTTTTTTATTTATTTGACATTTGCACTTCCACAAATCAGCTCTTGGGGCTAAAAGTAAGAGACTAGAAACAGGAAGTTGGATCACTTCCTACTGCTAACCTGCTGTAGCAGCGTTACACTCTGGATGTACTTTTCATTTCAAATAAAATGTGATATTGCCATTATTCAAAACGTGTTCAAAAATAATAATTTGAGTTGATTGCTTTCTGCAAGGACATTTCTTGTGTTTCTTTTGTCTTAAACGTTTGCCCAATTGAACTGCATGGAAGCACGGCCAGAAGCTGCAGTTCTTGTGTCTTCTCCAAATTCAAGCGGAGAAGGTGGAAGTGCTGCTTTGTAAAGTGCTAAATATTTAAACCTTCTGCTCGTCATGAGAAGCTGTTCTGTCACTTCCCGTTTCCACCGGGAGGGTTCTGAGGGGCTCAGGTACCTTGAACATGGCCGCCTGGGGGCTGCCCAGCTCGTGGAAGGGTGTTTTCCCCGTGGCCATCTCTATGATGGTGCAGCCCAGGGACCAGATGTCGGCGGGCTTCCCGTAGCCCCGCGGGCCCTGGTCGATGATCTCCGGAGCCATGTACTGCAGGGTCCCTGAGGGGAACATGGGGGACGCTTCCATGACACAAGTGCTTTATTGAGGAAATTCGGGCGTAACAGCAGCTCAGTAAGTACGGAAGTACGTTTATATACACCAGGGATATTCAACTTCAGGAGCGAGTCGGCCAAATAGGGAACCTCCGGGGATTCGTGGACCGCACAGAATTCCTTGACAACGAATGGCTGTAACGGTGTTTTCTGATGGGTCCATATCCACAAATGAATGAATATAGTAAAAGAGGGTGCATCACACTGAAAGCAGGCCTGTTTATATATCCTCAACAGCACTTCTAAGCAGACATCAGGGGCTTTTGAAACAGGTCAATATCCATAAAATTAAATGCTAAATGCAAGATGAACATAGTGAAACAGCAGCCATCAGACCAACAATAAACGGCAGCGAGCGATCTAATGCTGCGTTCAGTGGGAACTGGGAAAGGTGTACGGTAACTCGGGTGCGAGCGAACTGATGCTGCGTTCAGTGGGAACTCGGAAAACGAACTCGGGCCATAACATTTTCAAAAGGGCCGTATCCGGGGCCCGCTAGGAACAGGCCGAATATATAAAACAAAATATATAAAACAAAATACAAATTAATAAATGCAGTACAAGATGTCACCACACTGTTTCCCTGGGTCACGTTCTGGGTCCCACTATTTCAATGTCTTCCTAATGTGTGTGGTATGACCCTGTACTTTACCTGGGCCAGTGCAGACTGAGATCAATGAGAAAGCAGCAGTGCTTCTTTCATTGCTATTAAAACTAAAATATAATGGGATATACACTGCTGGGATGTCGGGAGAAGTTTAAGAAAACCTGGTCTCTGTTTAATGACGATCTTAAAAAAAAAAAATGATTTGCAAGATTTTTTATCTATTACTGTTACCACATACAATGTTGAATTTTGTCGTGAAATACAGAATGAGGCTGTTTTCGGGAAATTTTCTTAAAAAAGTAATGTTGCACATTTAAAGATGTTTAATGGAAGGTGCGTGGGGAATCCCACCGGCGAAGGTCTCGGTGCAGGGGTTGATGCCCGCCAGACGCTTGGACGTCCCAAAGTCCGATATCTTCAGAACTCCACTGTAGGTGTTGATCAGCACGTTGTCGCCCTGAGGAGGAGGAGAAACATCTCATTCCACTGGAGGAGGAGGAGAAAGAAGAGAGAAGAGGGGAGAGGAGAGGGAGGAGGAGGAGGAGAAACATCTCATTCCACTGGAGGAGGAGGAGAAAGAAGAGAGAAGAGGGGAGAGGAGAGGGAGGAGGAGGAGGAGGAGAAACATCTCATTCCACTGGAGGAGGAGGAGGAGGAGAAAGAAGAGGGAAGAGGAGGAGCTCCATTCTCCAGTCTCTACGGTCGTCACCTTGATGTCCCGGTGGACGATCTGGTTGTCATGGAGATACTTGAGTCCCTCCAGGACCTGCTTGGTGTAGAACACCACGGTGGCCTCGTTGTCCTTCAGAGGACCCCACTTGGAGCGCAGCAGGGATGACAAACTGCCTGAACACAAAAGCACCTTTCAAAATGGAGCCGAATGCTAAAGGAGACCTGAGACGCTTTTCCTTATTTTCCGTCATATACAGTGCATAGTGTTACACTGTGGCTTTGTGGCGGACCAAGGGTCGTGGTCGTTCCGCGGCCGCGGCAGCATGGCTTCCTTCCCGCGGCCACCCCGGCTGCCCCGGATCAGACCAATCAGTGCCTCCGATCCGTGCAGGAAGCTTCCTGAATGTTTGTCTGTCTTGCAGAATGGGTTCGGTGCATAAGCTCGTCAGCCGACCAGGAGCCGGACTGGAGCGTCATTCCTCCTGCGCCCAATCACAGTGTTATTGTCCATTGTTTATCCTTTTGGCCAGCGAGCCTTCGTGCTCAAGTTTATATTAAAAACTCTCACCATGTCGGCAACCCACAGCCAGAAAGACTCTGAACCCTGAACCCGTACCAGTGGGCAGAGACTCCCACAGGGATGTTGATATTGGACGTGGCCAAAGTGTCAAATAATGAGGTAAACTAACGACAAAGGAATCCTCTCAGAGACCTTTATTAACTTGTGTAAAAAGGAGCATAATAGGTCTTCTTTAAAAAATTGGACAAGAGATAACGTACAGCTAGCCGGTCGTTATCGCAAAATAACCCCTGACAGGGTTTTTTAGCTTATTTTGCAATGATGATGGCTGACTGCACGTTATCCCATTTATTATAATCTGCTTAGTAAATAAAAGTATACACTGAGATGGAATAACCAGGCAGGAAGAGGCAGTTACCCTTATTAACAGTTCAGTGATAATTTTTCAGATATAACTGACTGCTGATGGCAGCATTTTTTACTAATTTATTGCATATTTGCTGTGATTTCCTCTTGAATAGGTACATTGTTTTAAAAGATTCCCAATGTGTCTTTTTTGTGATGGTCACTATGAGAGAAAAATGCACATGATCAACCTTGTGAATGATGTTTTACATGTTCTATATAGGACAATAGCCATTTTTGTATGTTACGTAACTTTTAAACCAGATTGCCTTGGAGTTTTTAATGAGTCTCTCAGAGTTTATATGAAGAGACTGTTGTCTAAACATTGCCTATTGTCCACCTGAAAAAAACAGATCACATTCAGGCATTGACAGACCATTGTGGGGATGGTAGCTCAGGAGGTAGAGCTGGTGGTCTAGTCATCTAAAGGTTGCTGGTTGGATCCCAGGCTCCTCCTGCTAGCATGCTGTAGTGTCCTTGAGCAAGACACTTAACCCCTAATTGCTCCTGATGGCTGCGTCCGTCGCTGTTTGAATAATTGTAAGTGGCTTTGGATAAAAGCGTCTGATCAATGTAATGTAATTGTGTGTGTTTTATGGCTTAGTCAGACTGTACCCGTGACCTGAGTTTGACGCTTATACAATTGTAAGAGCTCCTGATTGATTTGAATTGATCAATTGATGATAGAGTTGGCATAGTCCTGTAAATGACACCTGACCAATGGTACACAACCTTTCATCGGTATAAAGCCCTCTTGGTCAGAAGCAGGAGCAGACTGGTCAGAACATTGCCTTGGAGCAGCTCTGAATCTTTCTCTTTATTCTGCAAAATAAATATCTTTAATACTCTCAGTTTTGTTTTCCTGTAGCAAGCAGATTAACCTCACCAATCACACAGGAGAAATTCTCCAACAACAATTTGGCAACGATGATGAGACTCTCTGCTTGTCTCTGTTGGACCGCTTCATGTCCAGGTTGTGTGCACAACGGCAGGCAGAGACATCCAAGAAGGAGCCCCCTGACATGACGGCAGATCCAGAATAGACAACCCGAGATCCTGAACAAATTAAGGTGAGGACTTACTGAGATATTGTACCGATCAGGGATGATGGTAGGAAAAAGCTTTGAGTAAGCTGAGATATTGTGCCGATCAGGGAAGATCGAAGGAGATAGGTATGAGTAAGCTTAAAGATTGTATCGATCTAGAGCAGGGGTGTCCAAACTACGGCCCGAGGTCCAACTGCGGCTCGTGGTCCATTTTCATTGGCCCGCAGCAAATTCTAAAAATATAATGGAATATGGCCCACACATGAAACTTGTTCTTCACTGTATTGTACTTCTTAGTTTTAACACTAGGTGGAGCTACTGTCTTGAACAAGGCAGCTTCTCCACAAAACAAGAGTTAGCATGTCTAGAAACACAGTTGTGCGGCGAATCGAAGACTTGTTGGCTAACTTAAAACATCAAGTGTTGGATAAAACTTATGCTTTTGATTTTTACTCTATTGCATGTAATAAGCGCACAGACGCCACAGATACCGCACAGCTGTTAATGTTTTTGGGTATTGACGATAACTTTTGCATTACGGAGGAGCCGCTTGATCTTGGGAGTCTAAAGGGCAGAACAACAGATAAGGACATTTTTGAAGCTGTGTCAGATGCAACTGACAAGATGGGACTTAAATGGGACAAGCTGTGCTGAGTTACAACGGATGGTGCTTCAGTAATGACAGGCGAGTGCAAAGGAATGGCCTCTATGGTGTGCGCCAAGGTGCAAGAGAGTGGAGGTGAGGCTATTAAAATGCCCTGTGTTGTCCACCAAGAAGTCCAGCTTGGCGATGTGATGAACACTGTTGTGAAAACTGTCAACATAATTCGAGCACGAGGGCTCTACCAGAGAGAATTTGAAGCTTTTCTATCTGATGTCGATGCTGAATAAGGGGATCTACTCTACCATTCTGATGTGCGCTGGCTAAGTCGCGGATCAGTGCTGCAGCGGTTTTATTCTCTGAGATCAGAAATCGACCATTTTTTGAAAGAGAAGGACCGACCTCTTCATGAGCTGAGTGACCCTCTTTGGTTGGCAGACCTGGCTATTTTTAGTTGATCTTATCATCTTAACACTCTGAACAAGAGCCTACAAGGCAAACACCAGCTTGTACCACAACTGTCTTTTTGAGACACAACTACGCAACGCCAATGTTGCACACTTCCCCATGCTGTTGGAATTCAAATTTGCTTTTCCAAAGGCCAAGCTTTCTCCTAAAAAGGGGAAATATGTGCCTGTGATCACATCTCTCATGATAGAATTCAGTCAGCGCTTCCAAGATTTTTCTATCATTGAGAAAAAATCAAGCTGTTCTCAACTCCCTTCCTGATGGAAGCAGCAGAAGTGGAAGAGAGTCTGCAATTAGAACTTATCGAAATGCAGTGTGATAATTCTGTGAAGAATCAGCTTCTCTCCCTACCCGACTTCTACCGGAGCTAGGGAAAGGCCAAGTTTCCTCTGATGAGATGCCACGCAAAAAGCATGGTGAGTCTGTTTGGCTCATAACATAAGCAGATTGAGAACCAAAATGAGCGACATCCATCTCTGTGATGTCCTTCACATCTCAACCATCAAACTGACTCCTGACCTGCCAGCCATACTTCCGTCCAAAGAGCAGCATCACTGCTCCAGCTGAGTGCAACGCTGTTCCCATTATAGGTGAGTTAAAAATATATTACACAGTATTCATGTGTTAATAAGCCCAATTACTTCATACATTCAGTCAATTAAAGTTGATAACATTTTCTTACAAACGTTAGTCGATGTGTTAACAACCCCACTAGCATATTTGCATAACAAGCTTGAAATACAGCATACCCATCCCCTTTTCCCCTTGTTTTTCCCCCTTTATACAGGGCTGCGGAGGGGAATCACCATCCTGACTAAGAAGCAATCTGAGGCTGCTGTTTTGAGAATGTGCTGCCAACCATTTCGGTAACAAAATAAATGAAAATTCTTCCCATCTTTTGTTAATTTTTGCCAGGTACTCCAATAGGGATTTTGTTTGTGAATTTTTTTTTCTCTCTATGATATACAATAGTGTTTGTGTCTTCAAATCTTTACCGGTTACTTTTTTCATTAAAACTGGCAATTGTTTAAGTATCGACCAGCATTATTATTTGTATTTTTCTTTTTTTTCTTTTACTCAAGAAGCAATCTTGATTTGAAATTAAATAAGGTAGCTGTTGATATACAGTATAAAACTTAGCAACACTGAAATTGATGTGAAATAGGTTGGCCGTTTCAATGGCTTTTAATTTGGGCATTCAAAAAATTTAAGTTTAAATTTTAAAAACATCTTGTGGATCGATTAATGTTTGTTTATGTTATTGTCATTATATATACTGTATATAATGTTTTAGTTTTGTTTTTTTTAAGTAAAGGTGTTAACATGATTTGAAATATCAAATAACCTATTGATTTTTCTCTAATCAGACTACAGAAAAATGTGACTTAGAGTTGAATACTCCCTGGCCAAAAGGTAAGACTAGCAGTTCACAGCTTAACACACAATTATGTGATTTTTATATTTTTAGGAGTTGGGTAACCTAAATTGACCATGAGATAATGGATAGTTGATCAAATGTTATAAAAACGCCAGTTAGGCTTCTATTAGAGCGATGACTGGTGAGATCTCAGGCTTATTGTTTGCAGTTATGAATTGTACCTTTAAGGGTAAAAATAAAAATTATGGAAAATAAGAAATATAATATTGAATGCTACATTTTAAAATGTTTAGGTTTGTGAATCACATTTGTTACTTACCCGCTCTAGTTGTTTAAGTTATTGTTGAAGAGCCTCCAGTAATGTTTTTCTTCTGCCACATTACGGAAATTTATTTTGACTAATATTGAGTTTATAAATGGTAGCACATTATTTGAATATTGATAGTTTATTGATCTGCTTGTGTCATGGATACGCAGGACTTCCTAAAATACTTAGAACAAGATGGTCACGTAGTTTCTTTTTTCCCTTATAACTCCAGCTGGCACAAAAGAACATTCAGTATTTGAGTCGTGACATTTATTTTATTTAAAATGTTTTCTCCCCTGGGTCGCACCCTGGCATGGCCTTTCTGGGCTGTTGTGGTTATCGTTGCTTTTGGATCGTGGAATGAGGCAACGCTTGACTTCAACACTTGGATTCTTCTGAGGACACCGTCAGAAAGATTGCACTGAATTTCACCACTTCTTAGCTGTCTTATGTAACCACGCACGCACGCACGCACGCACGCACGCACGCACACACACAACCAGTGTGGTCTTGCAGTGAAGCTCCTCCCTGGCTCAGCGCTGGGAATGCAAAGAGAAGCTGAAAAGAAACACGTCCGGACACGAGGAACAAACCCCAAGAAAATATTCCAGAATAAACCTGGAGACAGCTGAAGAAAGTCAACATGGAGAAGCCTGAAGGCCTGTTTGCTTTTGGGGAGAAATGTCGTCTGTAGAAAGAGTCTCACTGTTATTTTTATGTTGTTTTTACACCCTGCACTAAAGTAAACACAGCATATAAACTTTATTATTTAGAATTCAAGATTCAAGAGGTTTATTTGTCACATACATATACATACATTCATACATATCTGTAGTGAAGTATCACAATCATAATTATGATTATATTTTGAAATATATTTATTTTAATTATTTTTCAAATTTTCTGTTCATTTCTAGGTTAATTGAAAGTTGCCATGTTTTCTATTTTACAGTAGATCTGTCGTTTTATAGTTTATTGGCATTTTTAAGTTCACTTCTAGGCCTATTTGTTATTGACTTCTCATTTATCAAGCGCACTTTTCTATTTTTCAGATATTTCTATGTTGCCATAATGATCAACAAAGTTGATCTTGATTTTCTTCTATTTTGAAAATATTTTAAACAAAAGCTGTCCAACTGCTGTGTAAAGTGCACTCACCTCCAGGAACCTCCTCCATGAAGATCTTGATGAAGCCGTCCTGGCTGACGGAGCCCAGGTACTGGACGATGTTCCGGTGCTTCAGCCTCCGGTGCAGCGCGATCTCCTCGTGCAGCGGCTGAGAATACCTGAAAATATCACAGAATATCAGAGAAAATATCACAGAATATCACAGAGAGCAACAACAAACTGCAAACTAGATTTTCTACATTTCCAAATATCAACTTGTGGTGCATATTTTGAGACCGTTTTAAAAAAGCTCCATGCATCTAAAAAAGGGAATTTTAATATTTATTTACATTTCTTCAATTCAAAACGGAGAAATTACTAATAACTAGTTGACAAAACCTAACTAATCTAGCTAACTACCTGCTAACATAGCTTTTATGACTCCAATAGTCAGTGTCCACTTGCAGCTCTGTGCTAGATACTACACTGTACCAGATTCCCAGAGAATGAGGTTTGAGTTTATACAAAAATATGAAGCATTATGTTTTATTAAGGATAGATAATATAAAGTAACTAATGAAAAAAAAAAATCTACCATACATTCTGAGAAAAACATACATATAGTTCATGTAGGGGATCTGGTCACTTATTATTAATTACCATGAATACATTAAAATAATGAATTCATGGTAATAATAATTTATATTTTATTTATATATAATTCAGAAATGTTTCTTTATTACTCGTTTTATTTTATTTATTATTTATTAATATTATTTTATTATTATAATTGTATTTTACAATTATACTAATGACTAATCGTCACCGTGACATTCCTCATACGTGTAAATACATGAACTCATTCAGATTCTGATCCAACTCAAGCGTTTGAAATGAGATCTTTCTTTGATATTTCTGTGATACACAGCGTAGTGTCTCTGCAGTGGAGGTTAAATCCCACGGCTGCTGCGTCTCCCCGGGGGGCGCTGGCACCACAACGCTCCTGTTATGGACATTTTAAGGAAAACTGACTGTGAGAACAGACTGGAAAAGAAAACACTGAGAACGGATCCTTGTGGAGCGCAATCACTGTTTAAATAGCTGAGATTTTTATTATCATATTTTAAAAAATGGTTTAAAGAATTATATTTTGAACTATTATTATAAATAGTTGTTTAAACTATGTTTGGTTAAAGAGTCTTTATATATTTTATTTTTATGGAATTTAACAAAAAAAAAATTTCAATTGTTCTGTCAAAACCTGAATTTGAATGGATGGGTGGATGGATGGATGGGTGCAAGGATGGATGGATGGGTGGTGGATGGATGAGGGGTGGATGGGTGGATGGGTAGATGGATGGATGGGTGGATGAAAGGATTGATGGGTGGATGGATGGATGGATGGATGGTTGGAAGACGGAGTTCCCCTACGAGCTGTCCTTCTCGGGGATCTCCTTGATGGCGATGCGGACCGGGTTGCTGAGGTCGCGGCCGGCGTACACCACCCCGTACGTCCCCTTACCCAGCACCACCCTGGCCCCGCCCTCACACGTCTCATACACAAACTGCAGGAGACACAGGTCAGAGGTCAGTGGAGGTCAGTTTATCTACATTCAACATGTGTATGAACATACGATGTATGATGTATGATGTATGATGTATGATATGTGATGTATGATGTATGATGTATGATGTATGATGTATGATATGTGATGTATGATGTATGATGTATGATGTATGATGTATGATATGTGATGTATGATGTATGATATGTGATGCATGATGTATGATATGTGATGTATGATGTATGATATGTGATGTATGATGTATGATGTGTGATGTATGATGTATGATATGTGATGTATGATGTATGATATGTGATGTATGATGTATGATGTATGATGTGTGATGTATGATGTGTGATGTGTGATGTATGATGTATGATGTATGATATGTGATGTATGATATGTGATGTGTGATGTATGATGTGTGATGTATGATGTATGATGTATGATGTATGATGTATGATGTGTGATGTATGATGTGTGATGTATGATATGTGATGTATGATATGTGATGTATGATGTATGATGTGTGATGTGTGATGTATGATGTGTGATGTGTGATGTGTGATGTGTGATGTATGATGTGTGATGTGTGATGTGTGATGTGTGATGTGTGATGTATGATGTGTGATGTGTGATGTGTGATGTATGATGTGTGATGTGTGATGTGTGATGTGTGATGTGTGATGTGTGATGTGTGATGTGTGATGTGTGATGTGTGATGTGTGATGTGTGATGTATGATGTATGATGTGTGATGTGTGATGTGTGATGTATGATATGTGATGTGTGATATGTGATGTATGATGTATGATGTGTGATGTGTGATGTATGATGTATGATGTGTGATGTGTGATGTGTGATATGTGATGTATGATGTATGATGTGTGATGTGTGATGTATGATGTATGATGTATGATGTGTGATGTATGATATGTGATGTGTGATGTATGATGTATGATATGTGATGTATGATGTATGATGTGTGATGTATGATGTGTGATGTATGATGTATGATGTGTGATGTATGATGTGTGATGTATGATATGTGATGTATGATGTGTGATGTATGATGTGCACTGACCTCCAGCAGCCCTCCGGTCAGGCAGCTGGGGTCTCCATGGGGGGTTTTATTTTGCTGGTTTTGTTGATTTTGCTGCAGCAGAGAGTTGACGAGCTCACAGAACCTCCAGGACAAACATGACATTCACATTAAACATCAATGTGTTTTTAAAAATCCCATAATATACTTCATCAGAAACAGGGCGTGTCCGCTCTGCGTGTGCTCCTCCACATGATGATCCTCCTGTTGGTGGTGTGGTCCGCCACCGCAAGTGGTGTTTTAGTGTGTGTGTGTGTATGTATATAGCGCGCGTATGTGTGTGTGCGTGTGTGTGTGTGTGTGCGTGTGTGTGTGTGTGTGTGTGTGTGTGTGGTTGTTGAGTGATCGATAAAGTGTTGCTAAGGACCGATCATTGACCTCGTTAAGACGAGAATAAACCAATGAAGTGTAAAAACACGACGCTGAACGTCCTAAAATGACAAACTCTGACGATAGAAAGTTTGAAGGAATGAAAGGTTGTTGTGTGTGGAGGGCGTGGCTCCTCAGGACGCTTCCTGGGATTTCCCAAATCTGTGCCGTGGAAAAGGACACAGGCAGACAACAGGAAGTGACGCACAGGAAGTGAGGTCATGCACGGAACCCAAACATGAGGAATGGTTTTGAAAGTGGTTTTAACTGGTGAAGGAGCTTCACACACTTCCTGTTCAAATGAAACAGGAAGCTTTCACACAGTGAACATCACTTCCTGCTCCGCCCTGTTTCAATGGGACCCTCCCTCCCTCCCTCCTCTCACCCGCTGCAGTGTTGCTCTGTGGGGAAGCACAGCTGGAAGTCGTCTGAGTTGTAGTGAACGTACAGGAAGCAGCTCCGCTCGTCGATCTTAGAGGCACTGACGGTACAAAGACCCCAAAAGTATTAATATTAGGATATGAAGACAGACAGACAGACAGACAGACAGACAGACAGATACCTCACTCCCCGGATGGCTGAGGCTGGGAAGGTCCACTGGTGTAAACCTTTCTGTGGAAGACGAGAAATTACGTTGAGACAGGAAGAAGAAACACAACGTTCATAACATACAAACAGTATTTATCCATCCATGGATGGTGTGTGTGTGTGTGTGTGTGTGTGTGTGTGTGTGTGTGTGTATGGTGTGTGTGTGTGTGTGTATGGTGTGTGTGTGTGTGTGTGTGTGTGTGTGTGTGTGTGTGTGTGTATGGTGTGTGTGTGCGTGTGTGTGTGTGTGTGTGTGTGTGTGTGTGTGTATGGTGTGTGTGTGTGTGTGTATGGTGTGTGTGTGTGTGTGTGTGTGTGTGTGTGTGTGTGTGTGTGTATGGTGTGTGTGTGTGTGTGTGTGTGTGTGTGTGTGTGTATGGTGTGTGTGTGTGTGTGCGTGTGTGTGTGTGTGTGTGTGTGTGTGTGTGTGTGTGTGTGTGTGTGTATGGTGTGTGTGTGTGTGTGTGTGTGTGTGTGTGTGTATGGTGTGTGTGTGTGTGTGCGTGTGTGTGTGTGTATGGTGTGTGTGTGTGTGTGTGTGTGTGTGTGTGTGTATGGTGTGTGTGTGTGTGTGTGTGTGTGTGTGTGTGTATGGTGTGTGTGTGTGTGTGTGTGTGTGTGTGTGTATGGTGTGTGTGTGTGTGTGTGTGTGTGTGTGTGTGTATGGTGTGTGTGTGTGTGTGCGTGTGTGTGTGTGTGTGTGTGTGTGTGTGTGTGTGTGTATGGTGTGTGTGTGTGTGTGTGTGTGTGTGTGTGTGTGTGTGTGTGTGTGTGTGTGTGTATGGTGTGTGTGTGTGTGTGTATGGTGTGTGTGCGTGCGTGCGCGCGCGCGCGTGTGTGTGTGTGTGTGTGTGTGTGTGTGTGTGTGTGTGTGTGTGTGTGTGTGTGTGTGTGTATGGTGTGTGTGTGTGTGTATATGGTGTGTGTGTGTGTGTGTGTGTGTGTGTGTGTGTATGGTGTGTGTGTGTGTGTGTGCGTGTGTGTGTGTGTATGGTGTATGTGTGTGTGTGTTCATACCTTGAGCGGTGTGATGTGTTTGAGCTGCAGCGTTCGACTCTCGTCCTCCTCGCTCACACTCACCACGGCCGGTTGGAAAACCTTGGAAGGTTCCAGGATCAGGACCTGGAAGCACCACACATACACACATGCACACGCACGCACACATGCACATGCACACACACACACACACACACACACACACACGCACACACTCATGCACTTTAATCGACTTTCAGAAAATTTTCAACTTTTTAATCAATGTCGTGAAAACATTTCTTCTTTATTTCTCTATTGCTGAGTAAAAAGCTGAGGAATTTGTTTCGTATTATGATTGTTATAATAATAATAATGATAATAATTATTCATATATTGTATTATATATTGTGCAATATATTGTATAACACTGTAATAATGTTGTAGACACTAATCATTTATATCTACTCACCCGCTGTTATCCATGTGCATGTCTTTTATTTAGCAATTTTTGTATATTTGCAAAATTTAGGTTTTTTAATTTGGCAATTTTCATTATTTTGGCTATTTTTATATAATTGGCTATTTGTATTTTTTCAGATTGTTAAGCTATTAAAAAACAGATAATTGATTTGACTCTCATCCAATAAAGGTGGAGGTGCTGGCGTGGCGTACGGGGCAGCGCTGGGTGCACACGCTGGGCTTGCAGGCCTGCAGCAGCAGCTCCATCCAGAAGCTGACCGTCTGCTGCTTGGACGACGGCACCTCCGGGGGTTTGACGAACTGGTTGTACAGGATGAACGTCTCCATGATGGAGCCCACGTACCTGGGGGAGAAATATGAATAAATATGAACCAAGGAGTGAGGACCCAGCTTCACTGTGGATGTTATCACATCAACAAAGGAAAATTGAATAATAATAATAAATATAAATAAGAAAAATAATCATAATTTTGCACCGTATCATACATACATACATACATACATACATACATACATACATACATACATACATACATACATACATACATACATACATACATACATACATACATACATATTTTGATATAGAATTGTTAGAATTGTTGATATAGAAGTGTATCCATTGTTATCAATGTGAATATTATTCTAAAGATATACATATTCATTCATCTGTAAGTATATTCTACATATTCTTGCAATATTGTGTTCATAATATAATTATGATGTGACCAGATGTTGAGGTGGTGTACTACTGCAGACTCACCAGATGTTGAGGTGGTGTACACCTGCAGACTCACCAGATGTTGAGGTGGTGTACTACTGCAGACTCACCAGATGGGGGCGTTGAGGCGGTAGAGCTTCTCCGACGCCTCGATCACCTTCCGCAGCTCGTTGGCCAGGATGCTGGCCCCCAGGAAGAAGCCCACGTCCCAGTAGTCCTTCATCTTCTCCAGGCTGCCCTTCCTGCCCAGCAGGCTGCTCAGGGTCACTCCTGAGGGAAGATGAGATGAGATGAGATGAGATCAGATCAGATCAGATCCTACAGTTCTATTCCAGACCGTCCTCAGTGTTCTCCAGCTGGTCCTTCCTGCTCAGCTGGCTGCTGCTCAGCTAGTGATGCAGAACGTGTCGCCCTTACTCGCGGTGCTGGTTTCGTTCCATAAGAGTAAAATAGAGTAAAATAAAAGAACCTAAATCTAAGATAAAAAAACCCAAAGTGTTTTGCGATCACGGGAGACCCATTGGGGGGTCCTGGGCACAGTCGGGACCTTGAGAGAGGGCGCGGTGGGGGGCAGGGCCCGCCCTGCGGGGCTATGTTAGATCGGAGTCTTTTCGGAAAACATTCGGTGCTGAAGCCCCGGACGGCCACGCCTAACGACACCGCTGTGGCCAGTGTTGTATTACCGTAATAGCTGACAATGGGGGACAAAAAATCCCGGTGTCCCCCGTGTTCCGGCCCCTGATCCGAGTCAAGGTGTCTGTGGTGGAACATCAGATGCATGTTGGAAACATCTCCAGCGAGCTTCAATGAAACCAGCCAACAAGAAGCAAACAGAGAGGGCGGCTGCACCTATCTTCCGCAGCTCGATGGAGGTGTCAAACTCGTGGCCCGCAGCCATCAGAAGGACCACGTTGTTGATGCCGGAGTGCAGCGTCGGCTCCACCTCGAAAGCTTTCCCGTACCTGGAGCCAGAGAAGCCAGAAAGGTGGTAAAAGATCTAGAGATGTAGTTTAAAAAAAAATGTTTTATGCTGCTTGAAAATGGATCAGAGTTGTTCTTTTTCTGTGAATGGAATTTACATTTAATGACACATCAGGTGTTGGAGACGGGTACGGCCAGCCCGTCATTATCGCCAAATAACCCCCGCGCTCGCTCTGAAGGGGGGTACGAGGGACGTGAAACCAGAAGCAGAACTCGTCGCCCGTGGCCACGGTCGTTATTAAGAGATCGACAGTCGTTATTCAGAAACCGCTGTTTGCCCCTATCGACCAATCGGAATGGAGTATCCCCCAGAGCCGTGGGAGAAAGAACTTATATGTTAGTCTGTATTCACTGTATCTCGTCTACCAGAACTTTAGGAGCCGCGCACGGCGTCGGATCCCAGGAGGGGGGCGTGCGGGAACCAGAAACAGAAGCGTACCAGTAGCAGGCCTGCTCCCTGCTGCCGTGGTCCGTGAAGCCGGAGCTCATGAACATGTCCTTGTAGATCCGTCCACACAGGCAGTACAGGTCCGAGACCACCCGGCCCCCGGACTCCACGATGGGCAGGATCACCTCCAGGGCCCTGGCCCGGTCCCCAGGGAGGTTCCTCCTGGATGCACCACCACATCAATCGTCCATGTTATATCCCTGTTTGTTTGGTCGGACGGGTCGCTCTCGAGAGCTGATATGTAGTATTACAGCATATTGTTATTGTTATTATTGATATTACTAGTACTGTTAATACCTGTTCAGTGCAAATATGTAGTGGAACTTGATGTTGACATGCGCGGTCACCGTGCACGTGGGCAGGTTGCTCAGCATCTCCACAAGTTTGATGATGGCGTCGTAGTCCTGAACAGATTCAAATGGGTTACTGAGCATCCATCCATCCGCTCGCCGTCCCGACGCTCGGGGTTCCCCACCTGCGCGTCGCGGTAGCACAGCAGCAGGCTGGTCAGGATGTCGGGGCTCAGCAGCTCCACCGTGTCCAGGCGGTTCTGGATGCGGCCCAGCTCCCGGCTTAGCTCCGGCCCGCTGAACCGCTCCCTCACCAGGCGGATCTCCTGACGCAGCGACTGGCGCAGATACTCACTGACAACACAGACACCGGGCTCCTCCTTTAGAAGATACTCACTGACAACACAGACACCGGGCTCCTCCTTTAGAAGATACTCACTGACAACACAGACACCGGGCTCCTCCTTTAGAAGATACTCACTGACAACACAGACACCGGGCTCCTCCTTTAGAAGATACTCACTGACAACACAGACACCGGGCTCCTCCTTTAGAAGATACTCACTGACAACACAGACACCGGGCTCCTCCTTTAGAAGATACTCACTGACAACACAGACACCGGGCTCCTCCTTTAGAACCTGTGTCCGTGACCGTGTGGGAAACCCTCTACTCTTGGCTCTATATAAATATTTAACATGTGTGGAGATTAAATATAATGAGCTTCTATCATTCCACGTATTCAAATATAGTATGTCTTACATTGATATAGTACGTCTAAATATATACAGTATTGTTTTGAATATGTAGGATTTATACATATAAATCCTACATACAAGCATTGAAATCTTACTGACGTACTGACATTAGGAATTGTGGTGAACAGCAGCTCTCATCAGGACAAACAGGACATAATAATAAAGTAGTAAAAATAGAAACATTTGGCAACATACACTAAAACCTAAAAAAATAACAAAAGAATAGACGACATTGTTAATATACAATAAACCTGAAAGAATAACAAAAAAAGGGAAAATATGAAATTTCCAATATATGTCTTATACACGTTACTTTCAGAAAAGGTACTTATGACATGTGGTGGTGTTATAACACAGTAATAGTGATGTTATAACAGTAACAGTGGTGTTATAACAGTAATAGTGGTGTTATAACAGTAATAGTGATGTTATAACAGTAATAGTGGTGTTATAAGAGTAATAGTGATGTTATAACAGTAATAGTGGTGTTAACACAGTAATAGTGATGTTATAACAGTAATAGTGATGTTATAACAGTAATAGTGATGTTATAACAGTAATAGTGGTGTTATAACAGTAATAGTGGTGTTCACACAGTAATAGTGATGTTATAACAGTAATAGTGATGTTATAACCGTAATAGTGGTGTTAACACAGTAATAGTGGTGTAATAACAGTATTAACTTGTAACCTGGCTCTGACGTGCACGCCCTCCAGCAGCGTCACCAGCTTCTCCACCAGCGGCGTGAGCAGCAGCTCCAGCTGGAACCTGGGCTCCATCAGGTCCTTGATACCCTGCATGACAGAGGCGTCGCAGGCCAGGACCTTCCCCTGGGGAGACACCACGTAGGGCAGGAAGGTGTAGCTGCCACACTGCTCCTACACCCAGGAGGGACAGGTATAGATGAAGTTTCCATTTGAGAGTATTGACATGAATATTGATGCCATTTCATAACTTTTAGATAAGATCACACTTGTTTCATCTCCGTGTGGAAAGTCATGCTTTACCAAAAAGAGCCCCCCAAAATAAATAAATAAAGCAAAAACAACGACAAAATCCCAACCGTTTTATGCAGGGACCCCTTTTAACAGGGATTGGCCAAAGTGATTTGGACAGATCACATGACGTCTTCTTTTGTTTTGTGTTTTCATTTCAACACACGAGCCCTCACAACCTGAGCTCGTCTTCTCCCACAACAGCATCAAACCTCTTTGAATTTCAATGCATCTCGATGGGGATTCAGTTGAAAACCAGATTAAACAAACCTAATACTCAAATGCACTACAGCGGACTTAATCAACCAGCGGCCCACGGGCCAAATGTGGCCCCTGTGTCAATGCAGACCGGCCCCCTTTGAATCAATCTGAAGGTTAGTAATGAACTGTAGTGTAGAAAAAAGATTTAAATGTACACTGATCATTCACAACATTAAAAGCAGCACTAATAACGTTAATATTGTGGAGCTCCCCCTCGTGCCACCAAAACAGCTGTGAGGTGGAGGCATGGACTCCACCAGACTCTGAAGGTGTCCTGTGGTGTCTGGCACCAAGACGTTAGCAGCAGATCCTCTAAGTCCTGGAAGTTGGAGGTGGGGAGTTGGGGGGATCGGGCTTGTTGTTCCAGCACATCCCACGGATGCTCCATGGGATCGGACCCTAACCCCACCCATCCACATGGTGTAGAAGAAAAGGTGATTCATCAGAGCACCACCTTCTTCCATTGCTCCACGGTCGAGTTGTGACGCTCACGTGTCCATTGTAGGTGCTTTCAGGGGTGGACAGGGGTCAGCATGGACACTGTGAGCTCCCATACGCAGCAAGCTGCCATGCACTGTGTGTTCTACACCTTTCTATCATAGCACCATCCACTTTTTACCACTTTGTGCTACAGTAGTTCTTCTGGGGGATCCAACCAGACGAGCTAGACTTCACTCCCCACGTGCATCAATGAGTTTTGGGCCCCATGACCCTGTCGCCGGTTCACCAGTCGTCCTTCCTTGGACACTTTTAGTAGTAGTAGTAACCACTGCGCAGCAGGAACAGCCACAAGACCTGTGCTTGTGGAGATGCTCTGACCCAGTCGTCCAGCATCACAATGTGCTCCTTGTCAAAGTGGCTCAGATCCTTACGCTGCTTCAACACATCAACTTCAACTACTGACTCTTCACCTGCTGCCTCATATAATAATAATATACAACACTATATATATAATGATGATATATTACAGTATATATATAATAATGTACAACAGTTTATATATTATAATAATATATAACTGTGTATATATAATAATAATAATAATAATAATAATAATAATAATAATATGTAACAGTATATATATAATAATATATAACAGTGTATATATAATAATAATATATAACAGTATATATATATATATGACAGTGTATATATAATAATAACATATAACAGTATATATAATCATAATATAAAACAGTATTTATATATAATCATAATATAAAACAGTATATATATAATAATAATAATAATATATAACAGTATACATATAATTATAATAATATATAACAGTGTATATATAATTATAATATATAACAGTATATATAATCATAATATAAAACAGTATTTATATATAATCATAATATAAAACAGTATATATATAATAATAATAATAATATATAACAGTATACATATAATTATAATAATATATAACAGTGTATATATAATTATAATATATAACAGTGTATATATAATAAATAATATATAACAGTATATATAAAATAATAATATATCCCACCCCTTGACAGGTGTCATTGGAACCAGATGATCAATGTTATTCACTTCACCTGTCACTGGTTCAATGTTGTGGCTGATCGGTGTACATTTATATATATATATATATATATATATATATATATATATATTCAATACATTTATATATATAAATATAAATATAAATATATATATATATATATATATGTATTGAAAATATATATATACAGAAGAAAAACATCTTTATGAAGGTGGTTTCACAATTTCCTTATCTTTGTTGATGGTATAACATTGTAACTCTTGCAGAAAGCAGTTGGACAGCCGCACTGCACTATGGGATATGAGCAGTTGGACAGCCGCACTGCACTATGGGATATGATGCACTATGGGATACGTGGTTGGCTCAATGATTGTTCAGTCAAACAGGAGTTAAGGTGTAAAAGGAGAATTTGGACAGATCACTTTGGTGATCTGTTCTATTTTTTGGTTGGGTTTCTTTAGCTTGAAGTGACTCAGGATGGATGTGGATGTGGATGTAGGCGACGCCCCGTTACCTTGAGCGCCTGCAGGTCGCTGCACTGTTTGTAACAGTACAGGATGATGTTGCTGTTCATGCCGAAGCTCTCTCTGACTCCCAGGTGGTAGAACAGCGATGGCTGGCACAGGAAGTCGCTCATCTCCACCACGGAAACATCTGGGGGAGGCACATGCACGTCACACCCCATTTCACAGTAGATATCTCGATGTTTTACTTTTGATAAAATACAAAATAATAATATAAAGATCAGGGACTGGATCTATTCAACCTCTCGCCAAGGCTCCATATCTTTGGAAATGGAGATGATTCCACCTGAACTGTTCTATTTTCAATTATAATCAGGATCTGCATGAGCATCATCTGCAGAACAATAAGCTTTAGTTGTACTTTAAGTCGGTGAAAAGTGGGTCACAAGCAAGGACCTCATTTCACCGGCCACCATTCGAAGCGTGTGTGTGTGTGTGTGTGTGTGTGTGTGTGTGTGTGTGCGTGTGTGTTGGTTGCCGTCACTGCATGTGTTGTGGTGTGTGTGCCGTGTGACGAGTAAAGATTCTTCTTCTTCTTCTTCTAAGTAGTATTATTACACGGGTCTGTGGAATACTGGATTCTGATTGGTCAATAGCAGCAGTCGGTCAGTTATTTCACAATAATGAACCATGTCCAATGTAAGTTATTATTAGATTCAAGAGGTTTATTTTTGACATACATAGACATACCTTCATACATATATGCGGTGAAATCTTTGCAACGCACCTGGAGATTATGCACAACAGTTACTAAACCGAACATAATAACTAACCTAAGTCCGACCTAGCAACTAACTGAAACCAACTGATTCCATAAACGTAATGCAGTTAGTGAATCCAAAAATATCAATAAAATAAAATAAAAATAAAACAAGACTGAAAAAGATAATACAAAGTGGGGGTACAAAGTAGAAGGCAATAGAGTTATGTATATGGGATAGGCTATTTGTATATACAGATATGTGCAGTAAAGTGCATATGAATAAAGTGAGCATGGAGATAAACAGTACAGTATACAACAGTATGACACAGCAATTATCATATAATTGTATAATATTAATATATATATATAGAGAGAGAGAGAGAGAGATATTTTATACAATATATATATATTAATTATATATTTTATTACTATTATATTGTTATCATTAGTAATAACACAATTAAATAAATAAAATAATAATATAAAAATAAAAATTTACATTGGACACTGGTCATTATTGCGAAATAGCTGACCGTCGAGTGAATAATCATTATTTTATTTTATAATAATAATTATTATTAATAACAACAATATTTTATACTATTTTAATAATAATTATTATTATTATAACAATTATAGTAATATACTTAATTAATAATAATAGGTTATTATAAGTCTCTATCTGTCTCAGGAAATAGGTTGTTGCAGTATTAGATACTTTTTATTGTAATTTTTTTTCACAGCAGAAGTTAAGCTGAAAGGAAGTTACAATAGTAGATGTTAAATTATAATGAAGTTATAGGAAAATAAATGAATTTTCCAACAGGAAAAAGGTTGTCTGAGTTTTGTTCTCTCAAACAGAAACCACCATCACCTCGTTCCTGAGTCACCGAGCGCGTCCCCGCGACACGAGCGGAGCCAACGAATCATTTAAATGACTGAATGGATTACTTTTATTCACTTTTATTCACTTTTATTTACTTTTATTCACTTTGATTTACTTTGATTTACTTTTATTCACTTTTATTCACTTTTATTCACTTTTATTTACTTTTATTCACTTTGATTTACTTTGATTTACTTTTATTCACTTTTATTCACTTTTATTCACTTTGATTTACTTTTATTTACTTTTATTCACTTTGATTTACTTTGATTTACTTTTATTCACTTTTATTCACTTTTATTCACTTTTATTTACTTTTATTCACTTTGATTTACTTTGATTTACTTTTATTCACTTTTATTCACTTTTATTCACTTTGATTTACTTTGATTTACTTTGATTTACTTTTATTCACTTTTATTTACTTTTATTCACTTTGATTTACTTTGATTTACTTTTATTCACTTTTATTCACTTTTATTCACTTTTATTTACTTTTATTCACTTTTATTTACTTTTATTCACTTTTATTAACTTTTATTTAGTTGTATTCACTTTTATTCACTTTTATTTACTTTTATTTACTTTTATTCACTTTTATTTACTTTTATTTACTTTGATTTACTTTGATTCACTTTTATTTACTTTTATTCAGTTTTATTTACTTTTATTCACTTTTATTTACTTTGATTCACTTTTATTCACTTTGATTTACTTTGATTTACTTTTATTCACTTTTATTCACTTTTATTCACTTTTATTCACTTTGATTCACTTTGATTCACTTTGATTCACTTTTATTTACTTTTATTCACTTTTATTCACTTTTATTTACTTTTATTCACTTTTATTAACTTTTATTTAGTTGTATTCACTTTTATTTACTTTTATTTACTTTGATTCACTTTTATTCACTTTTATTTACTTTTATTCACTTTTATTTACTTTTATTTACTTTGATTTACTTTGATTCACTTTTATTTACTTTTATTCAGTTTTATTTACTTTTATTCACTTTTATTTACTTTTATTAAATTGTATTTACTTTTATTCACTTTTATTAAATTTTATTTACTTTTATTCACTTTTACTTTTATTTACTTGTATTTACTTTTATTCACTTGATTTGCTTGTATTCACTTTTATATACTTGAATTCACTTTTATGTACTCTTATTTACGATTATTCACTTTTATTTACTTTTATTTACTTTTATTCACTTTTATTTACTTTTATTCACTTTTATTTACTTTTATTTACTTTGATTTACTTTGATTCACTTTTATTTACTTTTATTCAGTTTTATTTACTTTTATTCACTTTTATTCACTTTTATTTAGTTGTATTCACTTTTATTTACTTTTATTCACTTTTATTTACTTTTATTCACTTTTATTTACTTTTATTTAGCTGTATTAACTTTTATTTACTTTTATTCACTTTTATTTACTTTTATTTAGTTGTATTAACTTTTATTTAGTTGTATTAACTTTTATTTACTTTTATTAACTTTTATTTACTTTTATTAAATTTTATTTACTTTTATTCACTTTTATTAAATTGTATTTACTTTTATTCACTTTTACTTTTATTTACTTGTATTTACTTTTATTCACTTGTATTCACTTTTATATACTTGAATTCACTTTTATGTACTCTTATTTACGATTATTCACTTTTATTTATTATTATTATTCACTTTGATTCCCTTTTATTTTAACTCCATTCTCTACACTCACCCCAGTGTAAACGTTCTTGTCATGTCCACTTCCCTGACAGATCAGAGTCTGTAATAAACGTCTTTCTGCAACGAGTGAATAATATGAATTGAATATAAAACCTGGAAGCTTCAACCCCGGTAGCACCGCTGCATGATGCACATGCTCTGGAATCAGGGAGGAACCTTCCTAAAAGCGTCGCTTGCCTGCGCTGTAAAGCTGCTCCACCGACTCCGTGGCCCCCAGCGCGATGCGCTCCAGGGAGACGCTCCGGAACGCGGCGCGCACGGCGGCGCACGCCTCCTGCACGCACCGGAGCGCCAGCTTCTCCTCTGCGGGCGCGTCCTCCACCACCACCCAGGCCACGGACAGGGCCCGGTCCTGGGTCCTGGGAGGCCCGCCGCTGCCGGGCTCTAGGGCCAGCGGGTGCTGCCACAGGCTGCCCGCCGACAGCCGCACCGGGTCCCGGCGCTGCGCGTCCCGCAGGCTCATGCGCCTGCGCTCCGTGGTGAACATTTCACCTTGTTTTCCTTGCGGGGTTTAACGCATGTTCCACGCAGCTCGGCCCTGACGAGAGGATCCTTCCGGATGCGTCCTCCCGGTCTCAGGTGTCTGCTCGAGGAACCAGGTAAGCGGAGGGCGGCAGTCCGCCCTGCCTGCTCCCAGGAGAACACGCCCTCTACGGGCGTGAACCAGGACGGAGCGGCCCTGGTTCCGAGAAGAACTTTAATGACACTGACATCTGCTGGCAGAGCAGCAGTAGGGACAGCAAACCACACCCTCCGGCCATCCAACCACCCACTTATCAATCCACCCATTTATCAATCCACCCATTTATCAATCCATCCATCCATCCATCCAAATCAGAGGATGGACCAAAAAGAAGCCAAAGGCAAAAAGAAGTGACGGTATAAAAGGAGCGGTTGGTCACGACAAGTCAGAAATGCGGGAGACACAGTTGGACGAATAACTCCACAAGTTTATAACAATAAATAATCACAACTTCCTCAACATTTCTGGTAATCACAATTAGTCAGAAGCAGCTTCTACCGAAATAATCCATTCATAATAATCCATTCATAACTCCCTAATTTCTTGCTTGTTGGTGACGATCAACGGCTCCTTTAAAACCTCCACTTGTTTGTTATATTCACCCTCATTCAACCTTGTCTCCTGCAGAGTTGACTGGTTTACAGCTGAATATCCATCATTTAAAAGGTTATTTTATGGCCCCGGGAGCGAACACAGACGTCGAGTCACTTAAAACAACATCCAGAGAAGATTGATAAAGATAATAAACAAAATAATAAAAAAAATTAAAAAACATCATCGTGATCCGTCCAAATACTCTTGGTCGCCTGCAAAAGGGCGACAACGCAGAAAATAAGGAAAAATAAAAATAAGAGGAAAAATAAACGATCAAACCGATGTGGATGTAAATACTCTGTCACTGAAGGCAACGAATCACGTTGTTTAATGTAAACATTCAGATTTCAACGTGTCACATGACACCGACCTCATGATGTCATGAGGACGTTCAGACGCTCGTCCTTGAAAAAGCCCCGAAAAAGAGACGGTATTTTCAAAGGTTTTTATTTACTTTACAAAACACAGACCGGACGACGATGACGACGACGGGGGGAAAAGCAAAAAAGACAAAAAAAAAAAAAAGAGGAAATAAAACATCGAGTCTTTTCATGATTGACGTCAAAAACAGCGAAAGCTGTTCCGCACGACGGAACCAAGAACCAAGAACCAAGGCAACGTGATGACATTCACAACGTCCCGTGGGCTTCTCCTCGCCCGCGCTGGGATCCAAAAATAGATATTTATAGAAGCGTGTTCTCTGCTCTGACACGTGACAGCGGCGCTGCTGCCGCCCCCGCCACCGCCGGACCCCCCCCCGTGCCGCCGGGCCCCCCGTGCTGCGTGTCGGACCTGCCGGAACCCGTGACCTGAGAAAATGGCGTCTTCTGAGACTGTGGCAGCTTCCGGCTACAAAACAAACGGATCATCGGCGACCGGGTGGGGGCAGGGGGCCGGGGGCCGGCGGAGGGGCCGCGCCCGTCACTCGTCCACGCCCTCGTCGTCCTCCTCCTCCTCCTGCTGCTTGGCGTCCACCTCGGCCGTGTCGGAGAACTCGTGCAGCAGGACGTACTCGCGGCTGCTGAAGCCGAACTTGAGCACGTCCTTCTCCTTCAGCTCGTAGTAGCGCTGCGCCTCCACCCGCCGGTTGTTGAGGAAGGTGCCGTTCCCCGAGCCCAGGTCGATGATGTAGGGCCGCACCCGGCGACCCGACGTGCCGTCAGCACGCGTGAACGGAACCAGCCTGCGCACGCACACACACACACACACACACACACACACACACACACACACACACACACACACACACACACACACACACACACACACACACACACACACACACACACACACACACACACACACACACACACACAGTTCTCTGCTTTAACTCCATCCTGGCTTGTGGGGGGGGGGGGGGGGGGGGGGGGGGGCAGCTACAGCCCAGAGACCAATTACAAGTGTCAATCACTGGTCAGATGATGATGTTCTGCATGTTTTGGGTGGGGGTCTCTTACTGATGTTAAACGGAGGAAACCCCATGTTTTGTGTGGGGGTCCTGACTGATGTTACATGGAGGAAACCCCATTCTCCACCCAGAAAGGCTCCTCATCAGGGGATAACCCACCTGAGTGCGGTGCAAACAGCACCCCAGGCGGGAATCTAACCCACGACCCTCTTGCTCTGAGGCAGCGGTACAGTACAGACAGTACAGAACAGAACAGTCAGTGCAGTCAGTCCAGTCCAGTACAGTCAGTACAGCACAGTACAGTACAGTACAGTACAGTCAGTGCAGTATAGTACAGTACAGTACACGCTGGCACCAGTGTGTCGCTGGTAGCTGAGTAAAGCAGCTTTCAGGGGGAAGCAGAGTGCTTTCAAGTGTTTCATGTGCAGCTGGAGTAAAATGTATATATATATAAAATATTTCATTTTAATATTTTTTCATGTATTTGATTTTATTTAGTTATTGAAGCTTTTTTATTGACATTTAGATTTTAAAAAATTATCTATTTTCTTGAACTGGGCATGTCCACGTTTTCAACATAAATGTGGATATTTGTTTAATTCGTTCTTCCCGGTCGAGGCTCTTCTCGTCACGGCGTCTAAAGGGTGGAGCCGGCTCAACCTGATGGAGAACGGCTGAACCCCACCTCCTTTCGCAGAGTCAAGAGTCTCCTCCGACATCGACCCCATGAGCAAACGTACGTTGTCCAGGGAGTCAAATGAACACCGCCCAAATACGGGTGATTTTGAGAATCACTTCCTGTTTCCTAAAAAACACCCACATTTTGATGAGAAATGTGGACGTGGCGAAACGGGCTGGAGGTGTAGCGGTCGAGCCGCTGCCGCCTCCACCTGCGACTCATGCTCCACTTATATGACGGAGCTCGACGTCCATGTTTAAAACACGACTTCATAAGAACGCAGTGACAGAGGAAAGTTCATTTTACACCACCTCGCTCCAACGTACTTTCATTTGCAACATTTGCATCCCTCAGACGCACAAACGCAGACGTCAGAGTCCATCACTGAACTTTAACTGGATGCAATAAACACATTAGAAGTACAACTAGTAGTAAAGTAAAGTAGAAGTAGTAAAATGAGTCAATATTCTATAAATAAACAATATAAGTAGAATATTAAAAATACAAATAAACATGAGTTAATAATAATAATAATAATACTGTTTCCACTTCCCGTGGACACTAATGATTCTCACACGAGTTCAACAAACCACCTCCCCTCGCTCCACCCGGCGGTGGAGGGCGCGGCGCTCACCGGTACTGGAAGACGGCGTGCTGCTTGGAGCAGGACGGGTGGTCGATGGGGATGTCGGCGATCTTCCTCTGGCGTCCCAGCAGGTAGGCGCTCTGCCGGTGCACGTACATGACGGGCAGCGGCTCGTCGTTCTTGAAGGGGTAGAGCCGCCAGCGCCGCTTGGGGACGCGCGCCTCGGGCGGCTCGTTGTACTTGATGACCACGCCCCGGAAGGTGTTGGTGTCCTCCGTCAGCGCGCCCGACAGCTCGAAGTTGGGCTTCTCCTTGTCGGCGGGCGGCGAATCTGCGCCGCTGTCGCCGCCGCCGCCCCCCGCCTCCGGGGGGCGTCGGAAGGCGTGCTGCACCTCCGGGTTCTCCTCCAGGAGCTGGCGGTTCTCCCGGCGCCGCTCGTCGTGCTGCCGCCGCTCCGCCTGCTGCTGCTGCCGGAGGGCGTGGTCGTCCCGCTCGCGCTGCCGCTCCCCGCCGCCGCGCTCCCGCTCTCTGTCCCGCGGCCGGTCCGACTCCCACCGGCTCCTCCGCTCGCCCGGCGGGTCGTTCCGCCTCCTGCGCTCGTCGCCGCCGGTGGCGCTCCCCGCAGGCTCCGCCCGCTCCTACAGCACAGAACCACAACCTTTTCAGTGACGGAGTGCGGACAAAACAAACAAAAATAAATGTAAAAAGTACATTTACACTCAGTACAATCTGTGACAAACAGTATTTACAAGATGTGCAAAGAGGTAGAATGAGTAATATCATAAATGATTGATTATTGATTCAACATCTACAGTGGGTGAATGGATGGATGTGCAGACATGAAGCAGTTGCTGTTCAGACCCTGATGACAGACGGGATTTTAAAAGGTCTGAACGTTGCCGGGGAGCGATGGTTGACTTCTAAAGAAATACAAACACCCGACAGATTTGGCTCCACACGGCGTCTGACATCATTCAAGTCAATCACCCTCTTTATTTTGCCGTCGGCTGCGCGGTGAGGGCTACCGCTCCTCTTGTTTCGGGGCGATCTGCTTTGCCGCCTCAGTGGAGACCGCTCTCTTCTGCCCGGAGACCGATCCTTGGCTCTGGCAGGCGATCTGACGGAGAAACGCAGGTTATTATTTTATGCCTAAACACGCAGGACGGGGGGGGGTGGAGGACTCGACCGGGTCAGATCAGAGCGTCATCATTATGACATCATCATCATCAATATTTAAGAGAATCGCCATTGTTTTGTAAAATTGTTCGACTCTAAAACCGTCACGACACTGAAACTGTGGAATGTTGAGCCAATGTTAGAAATGTCTCATTAAATAGAAAGTGTTTATTAGTCAGATTGAGGCAAATTAACAAGTTTACCCAAAATGTAGGTTCCAATATTCGTGTTTTTCTTTCTTGCTGGGATGGATGAGATAATACTTTACCCCCAGACAGAAAGTTGGGATGTGTATCAATATATACACATGACAATTATCAGGATGTGCATCATCACATTATAATAGTAGACACAGTATAGACTATTACGGTATTATACACAATTATACTATAATATCGACTATTACAGCACATACAGCATAGACTATTACACTATATACTATAATATAGACTATTGTACCATAATATAGAGCATTATATAGTAAGTGTAGTTTATAGTTAGCATAGTTTATATTAAGTGCAGTTTACATTAAGTGTATTTTATAGTTAGCGTAGTTTATATCAAGTGTATTTTATAGTTAACATAGTTCCTAAGTGTATTTTATAGTTAACATAGTTCATAAGTGTATTTTATAGTTAACATACTTTACACAGTATATTGCACAGAAGACGCGTGTCATGCAACATTAAAAGACAATTCGATGGTTAATCGCACGTTAATTACTTTAAATATTAAAATTATTTACGGCCAAAGAAAATGTCCGTGATCGTGACAGCCCGAGACTAGACGGGGCCCGAAGCGGCTCAATGCTCTAGCCAAGCCCGCGTCCTAAAGGCGCTAAAGCTCCGTGAGGACCGGACCTGCTGCCTTTCCTCCTCGGGGGCGGCGGGCTGGCGGAGCCGCTGGACCGGGAGACCTGGGACCCAGAACGGCGCGCTGCCTGCGGCCTGGCCGGGCTCAGGCGCTCCTGCTTCACCCTCACCGCGGGCTCCGCTCCTCGGCGTCTCCGCTCCTTCTCCATTTGCTTGTTTGTTGTGTTTTGGGTCGACACGTCCCGGTTACAGAGACATCATGGCGGACAATCAGCGGCGAAACCGGCGGAAAACGTCGACGAGCTCCGCCACCGAGCTGGGCTATTGTTGTTTAAAACACACTTCCGGTCTTCCGCTTCCGGTGGTACGCACGGAAAACAATCCAGGTGCAACAGTGTCCGTGGATTATATTTCCGCCATAGTTTGGTTTAAAAAAAAAAAAAAAAAAAAAGGAGAGCTGTTTCTTAATGCAGGTCATGTAATAAAAACAAAACGTTCACCATATTTGCAAATGTGCCTTTTAATAAAATAAAAAACCTGCCTCTAAACATAAATTAAAGACATCCCGTTATCCCATATCCGAGAAGTCACAACAACACAAGGACACGTCATTAGAAATCGTCATTTGGGTGCAGCCGCCGGTGGGTTCACCAACACAGATCTTCTCGGGCGTGGCTATAACCTTGTGATGAGGCCGTTCCTGCAATGGAGGAGGCTGCAGTCCTGGAACCACATTTCTAGGACCCTAGTTTTTTTGTGACACCCGAACCACCTCTAACATTATCCCTAAATTAACCTTATACCTAAAACTATAAGTCATTTGACACCAAGTAGTATTTGGGTGGAATAAACCGCACATTTGAGTATTTTTCGAGCTTATAGAGCTTGTGCGTAATCACCGGGTGTCATGACATTTCACTGCATATATGTACGACCGTATGTGTATCTATGTGACAAATAATCTCTTGAACTTGAACCTTTAAAACTATAATTCACTAGGTGGCGCTGTCGCGAAAAACTCTGTTCCTGGGGGCCTAGAAATGCGGCCCTAAATCTGCAGTTTCCTCTGTTGCAGTAACGCACCATTGGAAAGATTTGAGTTTGTCCCTGAAAGGTGTGGGAGGTTGCTGGGGGAGGGGAGGGGGGGTCTGGCTGCTATGTGGAGGGGAAGGACTGGAAGGCGGGCGTCTGGGGCGAAGGGCTGAGCTCCCAGTGCTGCTGCTGCTGCTGCTGCTGTAGAGCTGCACTGGGGACGTCGCTTGGAGATGTTGTGGCGGGCGAGTGTTGTTTCTCTAAACTGGCCAGGTACGTCAGAATATGCACTTGGGCTTGAGCCTGAGCCGCCCTTGGCAGCCGCCGCAGCTTGGGAACGATGCTCAGGGCGAAGTAGTACATTTCCTCATCGTCCTTGGGGACGCGGGGCGTGGATTTGTCCTCGGTCAGAATGTCAAAGAGCTGCTGCTCCGTGGCCGTGAGCTCCGGCCCTTTCCTCCGCCCCTTGCTTCCCTGCTTCGGCTGCCGCGGGGGCGTGGCGGGCACCGGCGCGGGGGTCTGCGGGGGGTTCTCGGGGCTTTGTTGTCGGGAGAAGGGCGTCGGCGTGGCGGGCCGCTGCGGCGGCTCGGCGGGCGCCGGCGTGGGCGTGGCAGAGCGCTCGCGCTGAGCCGGCGCTGTGCTCTGCTTGGGCTCCTGTGCGGAGGATCCCGGCTCCACGCCGTCCTCCTCTAAGTCGGACTCCACCGGCGCCTCCCACTGGGTGTCCTGCAGAGGACTTCTTAACAAGAAAGACAGTACAATTATTGTCATTTTAACAACAGTGGCGTGTCGTACATTAACAGTATCACTAAGAGTACACAGTGGCAAACAGAATACTCTCAAAGGAGATGAAGCTCATGGAGCTGACAAAAATCAAACTGAAATGAAACAAATAAACAGGACAGTGTTGAAAGTGAAGTGAAGAGTCCTGTGTAAAATGATATTTTACCAACATCTGAGACTGAGTTATGTTGAGGGCTCGACCAAATTCACAGTCAATTTTGCCCAATTTCACAGACCCAGATTCTCAAAAATAACAGATTTCACGGATTTTAAACAGAAAAACACGACATTTTGTGGCGATGATTAAATGAACCTTTTCAAGCGCAGGCGGTCAGCTCCAACGCCTCCATCACATGCAGCGACGCTTCATCCGGTGCCACGCCCAACCACACCCTTGTTAAAAGACTCTGAGACAAGCGGAATATGCATTCTACAGTATTACAATAATTTAATATACATCTGTCACAAAAAGTCAGATTGGTGCGTGGACCAGACCACGGCTCATTAGATCCAGGGAAATGAGAACAACAACAAAGCGCAAAGCCAGCTGCACTTCACCTTGTTATTTTTTGGAAAATTTTTTGGATGCAGATTTCACGGCTGTGAATTTGGTCGGGCCCTGGTAATGATGAAACATCAATTAAGTACAAGCACTCACCTTCTGGCATGTGTGTAAGGAAGTAAAAAGGACATGGCCGCTATGTATTTCCATCCCCGTATGTGGCCCCCGGGGACCTGCTTGTTTTTCCTGACGTAGGTGTCTCTCAGGTGCTTCCACCTGCGTTTGCAGTGTGTCACTGTGGACATGTTCAGAGCAGGAGAGAAGAAGAGCATCCGGACATTAAAGAACAGCATCCAAACATAAGAGAACCACATCCAGACATTTTGAGAACCACAACTTCTTTGCTCTCAATGTCGAGCCTGATTCACACTGAATACGACAAATGACAAGAACAAATTGGAAGTGAACTGCATCCATCCCTGTGGAGCGTGGGATTCCGCACACAGAAAGCTGTGACGCGCTGCGGTGCTGAATTTCTGCAGAGCGAGGCTCCGGGATGTGTTTTTCGACTCGTGCGACAGGTTTTGGAGCCGACACTACGACCGCATGTTGCGTCAGTCAGGTTTTATTTTGTTTGTTGAAAAACAACAACAAAAAAAAAAAAAAAATTGGAACAGGGCTTAAAAACTAAGTAAATAAGTCACGTCTATAAAATAATAAGGATATTAACTTTAACCTTGGATGTCACCATATTCAATATCAAGAAATCTCTTTCTATATCAGTGAATTGTGTGTATTCTTTGCAGACATTGTAAGTGTTAAAACAAGACATGTTTTCGGATGCAGTTCACCTGACGGAGCTTCCCACCATTGGATGCGGAGACGCGTTCGGTGTGAACTTGGCTTCAGAATTAAGGGTGGTCAGTGGGAGTAAACGGTGCTCACCGTGTGCGCCGACAGCCCGGGCGACGTCGTCCCAGGCCTTCTCCTTGTACACGTTGTCCTTGTAGTAAGTGTGCTGCGGGTCGTAGATTTCGCGGTGCTTCTCCACTTCCCCAATCAACAATATGTCGTCCAGCATCACGGCCTGGTCTGGGAGCAACAGGTACAACGTGTTACCGAGGCTCCGTCTTCTCTACCTGTGGTTGGAGGATCTACACCAGGGCTCCACCACATCACGTATTTTCTTCACAGGGTCCGTCTACAACCATGTGCTGGTCACGTTTGGTCCCCGAGCCAGTTGAGCAGCCCTGGTCTATAGGATGCCCCATGTAGATCAACTAGAAGTGACTAAACACCCATTTATTTTTCTCGTACATCACCAAGTTGGTGCTGCGTGCTGGTAACTTGTGGGTAATAAATATAAATACACCAAAATAAATATACAGTACACAGTTTTTCCATATATTTCATATATGAATCTATTATTCATCTCTTTGTCGTCTTCTACTCGAAGTGTGTATTTGCAACCTCGCCGGATTAAATGTACATTGCACATTTACCTGCATCATCTATGTCGTAAAAGAGATTCTGGGAAAAAGTTTTATCACGTTATGATTTGAATAACAAGACCAGGTGTTTTTTTCAATGACTTTCAAGAACTCAAGCTCAAAAGTGTCTATTTTCAAGGGATTTCAGTACTTAAATGTCTGAGGACAAAATCCAAGCACTTAAAGCACCTCAAGGACCTGGTAAGAGAACCCTGTAACACAAAGTATTAATATACTAACTAGTAGCATTATACTCACGAATACCATACCATACCAGCTAGTAGCAACTAGTAGTAACTACTAACTAGTAGAACTATAAATAACTAGTAGAACTATACATAACGAGCAGCACTATACTAACTATTAGAACGATAAATAACTAGTATCACTATAATTACTAGTAGCACTATACGAACTAGTATAACTATAAATAATTTGTAGCACTATACTAACTAGAATAACTGTAAATAACTAGTAGCATTATACTAACGAGTAGAACTGTAAATAACTAGTAGCACAATACTGACTAGTAATAATACAAATAACTGGGTGAACAGTAAATAACTAGTAGCCCTATACTATCTAGTATAACTGCCGATAACTAGTAGCACTCCACTAACTAGTAGAACTATAAATAGTAGCACTATACAAACTAGTATAACTGTAAATAACTAGTGGCACTATACTAACTAGAATACCTATAATTAACTAGTATAACTATAATTAACTAGTATAACTATAATTAACTCGCAGCCATGTGCTGGTGTAGTAGCTAGTGAAGTACTAGTTCCAGCTTTATGATAAATACAAATATTTATCAACGGAAACTGTATTAATAACATCATAAAAAACACGATACTAACTAGTATAAGTATAAATAACTAGTACAGCAGTAAATAACTAGTAGCATTATACTAACTAGTACAACAGTAAATAACTAGTAGCATTATACTAACTAGTACAACAGTAAATAACTAGTCGCATTATACTAACTAGTACAACAGTAAATAACTAGTAGCATTATACTAACTAGTACAGCAGTAAATAACTAGTAGCATTATACTAACTAGTACAACAGTAAATAACTAGTACAACAGTAAATAACTAGTAGCATTATACTAACTAGTACAACAGTAAATAACTAGTAGCATTATACGAACTAGTACAACAGTAAATAACTAGTACAACAGTAAATAACTAGTAGCATTATACTAACTAGTACAACAGTAAATAACTAGTAGCATTATACTAACTAGTACAACAGTAAATAACTAGTACAACAGTAAATAACTAGTAGCATTATACTAACTAGTACAACAGTAAATAACTAGTAGCATTATACTAACTAGTACAACAGTAAATAACTAGTACAACAGTAAATAACTAGTAGCATTATACTAACTAGTACAACAGTAAATAACTAGTAGCATTATACTAACTAGTACAACAGTAAATAACTAGTAGCATTATACTAACTAGTACAACAGTAAATAACTAGTAGCATTATACTAACTAGTACAACAGTAAATAACTAGTACAACAGTAAATAACTAGTAGCATTATACTAACTAGTACAACAGTAAATAACTAGTAGCATTATACTAACTAGTACAACAGTAAATAACTAGTAGCATTATACTAACTAGTACAACAGTAAATAACTAGTAGCATTATACTAACTAGTACAACAGTAAATAACTAGCAGCATTATACTAACTAGTACAACAGTAAATAACTAGTAGCATTATACTAACTAGTACAACAGTAAATAACTAGCAGCATTATACTAACTAGTACAACAGTAAATAACTAGTAGCATTATACTAACTAGTACAACAGTAAATAACTAGTAGCATTATACTAACTAGTACAACAGTAAATAACTAGTAGCATTATACTAACTAGTACAACAGTAAATAACTAGCAGCATTATACTAACTAGTACAACAGTAAATAACTAGTAGCATTATACTAACTAGTACAACAGTAAATAACTAGTAGCATTATACTAACTAGTACAACAGTAAATAACTAGTAGCATTATACTAACTAGTACAACAGTAAATAACTAGTAGCATTATACTAACTAGTACAACAGTAAATAACTAGCAGCATTATACTAACTAGTACAACAGTAAATAACTAGTAGCATTATACTAACTAGTACAACAGTAAATAACTAGTAGCATTATACTAACTAGTACAACAGTAAATAACTAGTAGCATTATACTAACTAGTACAACAGTAAATAACTAGTACAACAGTAAATAACTAGTAGCATTATACTAACTAGTACAACAGTAAATAACTAGCAGCTTTGGACCGCGACACTGACACGGGACGCGGACGGTGCGCGTACGTTCGGCGTGCTGTATGAACGCGGGCCCCCGCTCCCCTCAGCAGCCGGGCCAGGGCTGACCGGACCCCGGGCTAACCTGCTCTGGCGCTCCTCTTCGGCGCCGGGGGCCTCGGGTCGCCGTTGCCCCTCCAGTCGGGCTCTCGAAGGCGGGGTTTCTCTGGTTTGTCGGGGTCCATTTTGTCCCGCCTCATCCCGACTTCACGTCGGGGACTCGAAACCGACACGAACCGCGACCGCGCCGCGTCGGCCCCGCGTCCCGTCTACCCCGTGTTGTTTCCTCCAGGATGCTGCGGTGCGTCCATGTTTTAGTAAAAAAAAACAGCAATATTAAAAAGCCAATGTGCAGGAAGATACAAAGATGGCGGAAGGCGGAACGAAGTAGAAAACTATTTTGTTTTACTTTTTGTTTACGTTCACTTCCGGTCCGGAGCTTCCGCTGGTACGTCAGGTAAATAGTCCCGACCTCTCCCCGGGATCTCTTGGAAGGGTTCCGCTGTTGATGCTCCAGCCAGCGCCAATTTCACCTTTTGCTTTGGTCGTTTTTTTGTTCCCCCCCCCCCCCCCCCAAATATATTGTAAATGTCCTTTAATATAATATTTTTTTATGACTCAGTGGTGGAAGAGTTACTCAGATCTTCTATTTAAGTGAGAGTACAAATACCCTGACACAAAAGTGACATTTCCACATAGACATTTCTACTGCAGCAAAAGAACACACACATTTGTTTCTCTCCAAGTATCAAAAGTAAAAGTACTTGTCATATCCAGTGTCCTGATGTAACAGAGTACATAATACTTCATCGTACTTTCGCAGTTATTTTTTTCCAACGGATGATGCTCATGATTGTAATTTACAATAAAATAGTACAGGTGGAGTCATTAAACCAACCAGGAGATGGAGCTGATGGAAAATGTATGTGCAGTATAAAAGAACTGGTTCCTGATTGATCTACATATAAATCCAGATAATGAAAAAAAAAACCACAAAAACAATAAACACTATAGTAACACAAAAGTTGAGTGTGAACTATACTGTATATAGCGGAGTAAAAGTCTCCAGAGTCCACGCGCCCCTGGGCTTGGATGTGCCAGAGGGCCCGGGCGTGTCGAGGGCCCGGGCTAAATCGCAGACTAGAGCAGTTTAACAACAAGTCAACCGTTTCGGCACGCTGATTTACAGCCTTCTGTAGGAGACGCCACTGCTCCTATTGGATTTTATACCTGTCTGGTTCTAAACCTGTCAAATATTAATTCTATAACAGTGGGGTCTGGGGTTGCCTTGCGGCTTTTCCAGGACCGCTTTCCCAGGTGAGGGGCAGTTTACTGACCGCTGAAATCCCAAAACTGGCCAAGTAGATTCCATGGCCCGCGGCGGGTGCCGGTCGCTGCCCCAGCTGTGCTCCGGTCCACGCTCCTCATGCTCACGCTGCAGGTCATGAAGGTGATGAAGGTGATGAAGACTCCCTGCTCTTTTTGTTTCTTTGAGGGTCTGACACAGGAGACTCATGCGCCGCTTTACATTCCTTAAAGGTTCAATCCTGCATTTTGGATGGATCCTCCAGAAGTGGGACATTGGTACTGATCACAGAGCGGGTTTCTTGGTAGAAAACCCCACGTCTATGTTCGTTCCCACAACCGCCAAAAGCATGAAACATCTCAAAACATCGCAAATTTTAACACGTTTATTCTTATAATATTGTCCTTTCTCTTACAGCGTAATAATAATTCCTCTTGAAATTCAAGAGTGTTGTTAATGACTGTCCGTCGATCTGAACCGGGTGGAGGACGTCCGTGTGGGGAGAACTGCAGAACAAGTTGAAAAAAGACAAAACAGAGACAAGGACTCACTTCCCTGAGGAGGAAACGGGTTCCAACCTGAAGCCTGCGGTCCACACTGGGCCGTTAAAATGCTCCGGCCACGTTCCACCTTTGCACTCTCGCTCCTCCTTCCCTCCTCTTGGTTGGGATTTTCCTCTTTAAAAAACACCTCCTTTCTCTGACCCCCTCCGCCCCCCGTGCTCTGGGCTGGGGCTCAGTGCTTCCCTCTCTTTGCTCCTTTTCCCTCCGGAGCTTTTCGGTTTTTGTTCTTGTTCTTGATGTTGTGCGTTTCGTAGTAACGTGCGCCAACTTTCTTCACCTTCCCTGCTCTATCCATCGCTCTCCTCTGTGGGAGAGGGGGGTGGGGAGAAAGGACAGAGAGAGGAGACGGGTCAGTAAAATGTAACTATATAATATATATATTATTTTATTATATAATTTTATAATATATATATAATTCGATAATATACCAATATATATATATAGAAGAATATATTGATGTATATATTTATGCAAACTCGCACAATTTCCAATTTTTGTCAGAATGTGATTTTTTTTCAGTTTACTGTATATTGACACTTTTCTATATTATTCTATTTATTATTAGACAGACAGATTTGATGGGAGTTGCTCATTGCAATTTCCCTCCAGACATGAATGAAGTATCCATCCATCTATCTATCATCCGTCTATCTGTCTGTCTATCAATCTATCTGTCTGTCTGTCTATCAATCTGTCTGTCTGTCCATCACTGTTAACCTGTTTGGACGTCAGCTTGGGGGCCTGGCTGGGCCCATCCTCCTCCTCCGCTGCTCTCCTCCTCTTGTTCCTCTGGATTAGAGCTGGATTTAAAAGAAGAAGAAGAAACGTGAACCACGACGTGCCTTCCGTTCCCGTGTGACCGACGCGCTGGGATGTCCTGACCCCACGACGGCAAAGAACCTTTTTAAACTCTGGTGATAACTTAGGACACTCGATACTTTTACAGTATTCAGCGTGAAAAGATGCTGCGGTCGTTGGTCTCCTCATTGTCAACGAGAGGAAACAAAACTGGAGATCTGTTCAGTGAGAGATGATGTGTCGTATCATTTTATATCATCCTGAGCTACAAACACATATTTTCTTTCAACACTGTACGGACGCCGTTCCTGAAGCTGGAGACACTTCTAATCCCCTGGTGGAGACACGGAGAACTACACCACCTCACTCCTCGCTTCCTGACGGGGGTCCAGGTCCTGATGGCGGCGTTATCCAGGAGCGCCGTCTTACTTCTGTGGCACGGTGGCGCAGTGCATTGCACTGCTGCCTCACAGCAAGAAGGTCCTGGGTTCGATTCCCGCCTGGGGCGCTGTTGGCACCGTGCTCCGGCGGGTTATCTTCCAAAAAAAACAGGAGCCTTTCTGTGTGGAGTTTGCATGTTCTCCCCGTGCTCACATGGGGTTTCCTCCACCTCACGTCAGTAAGGACCCCCCTCAAAAACATGCACACATCATGGTCTGACCAGCGATGGACACTTATCACCTGGTCCCCGGGCGCGTCCACGTACGCTGCCCACTGCTCCTGGCTGTGCCCCCGGAGGAAGGACAAGCCAGGATGGTTCAAAAGCAGAGGAGCCATTTCACCGGCCACCATCAAGCATGTGCATGTGTGTGTGTGTGCAAGCATGTGTTGTGGAGTGTCGTGTGACGATTAAAGACTGTTTCTTCTTTCTTCTTCTTCTTCCTCCACCCACACACGGAAAACAAGAGTTCAGAGAAACCTCCACCCGGGATGGAGTTTCCCAAGAGCTTCGTTTCCAGTTTCTGAAACGCAGTTTTGGTGTGGGCGGGGCTAAAACACCAGAACTGGTTTCAAAATCAAGGTGCCAGTATCAGAACTGGTGATGGGGGACGGTGGTGGTGGTGCCACCTGCTGTACGAACGAGGTACTGCCTGAGAGTGAGCTTCAATGGGATCTTGTGAAGTGAATCACTAACAGCAGATAAAGTAAATATCATGGATTGTTTTTCTGTCTGACTGTGCTTGTTATAACTTAGAACTGCAATATATTGCACTACGATATTTGGTCCAATCCCTAATCAGTAGTGGTATTTACATAAGCCAAGTAGGTCGAGAGAGCGTTCTCTGGACGAGCTGAAGATGTTTGATTTTCAACCATCTTGGATCATTTACCTTTCATCTGGGCGTGCGTGTCATCTCGTTGAGACTTGGTGTGGGCCAGCGCTTTGTCCGACAGCGCTTTGGGAATCCTGTGCAGAGACACGAGACAGGAGGAAGGTGAGCTCAGATGGTCACCGCTGCGACTCAATCATGTCAGACTCTGTTTGAGGTTGTTTAGTGCCGGACATTAGAGAACATTAACATGAGAAGGTTTTTGGAAACAGGACATGGTGTCAGACAGGAGACGTATGACTCCAGGGCCGAAACAAAGCCTACGCAAGCATCCAAACGCTAACACGAGCTAACGCCTCCTCGCAGCAAGCACAAGGCTTGGTCGCACAAACAAGACTTGTGCTCTTGTGTTCCGGAGGTGGAAATAGACTTGACCTCCTCCGGGGGGCAGCAGAGGACATATCTGATGAAATCCACAATGATGACAAACAGAAGAGAAAAGATAAAAACAAAACACAAAAAAAATAAAATAAAATAAAATATATATATATATAAATCACAGAGAAAGAACAGAATCTCCCTGAGGAGAGACAAAGAGTTTCTAAAAATAAATGTCTGTAAACAAACATGTTCCACCAGAAACTTTCTGATTCAACTGCCTTGATGACCGGGAGAGATTCCTTAAATATGAGGGATAAAATGAATGGATGAATAAAAAATACGGCATAATAATAATATAAGGGATATAAGACGTTAACATTTTCCAGGCGCCGACGTCCGCACAAATATTTAACTTTTATCCGACACTTTAAGGTGTGTTTCGGCCGCTCGCTGCCCGGCAGCTTCCCGCCAGACCGAACGGGGTCCGAGCGGTGACAAAGCAAACGGGGCTGGAACCGACCTGATGGCAGAGAAGCGCTTGGACTTGGCTCGGTCCAGGAACTGCTTGTACTTTGCGATCTTCTCGTCCATCTCTCGGATCACCTGCCGCGAGCTCCTGCCGCTGCTCGCCACCTCGGACGACGCCGCTTCCTCCTCTACTCCTGCCCCGGCGGACGTTTGATCCTTCTCCCCTTCCCTCTCCTTCTCCTCCTCCTCCTCTACGTCGCTGACCTCCTCCTCGTCCTCCTCGTCCTCCTTCTCCAGGTCGGGCACCACAGGCACCAGGTCCTCCTCGCTGAACTCGGGGGCGACATTGATCTTGCCGAAGTTCTGCCGGACGTTGGCCAGTATCCTCTGGACCTTCTGCTTGTGCCGCTGCTGCTCCGGGGGGAGCTCCACCACCACCTCCTCCTCCTCCTCCATCTCCACCTCCTGCTTCGCCTCCTCTTGCGCTCCTTCAGCCGCCGCCGCTGATGCTCTGACGGCCGGCGTCTCCTTTTCCTGCGGGTTCCAATTCAAACACAGACATGGAGCATCTGCACCAAGCACCCGAATGCCACAGATTTAAAAAGTGCTTTTACTATATTGTTTGAAACCTTTTTTCGTGTGGCTTTGTATCGCCAATTTCCCTGATTTTTAAACTTTGTCTCAATAAAACAGACTTTGAAGCTTGGATGTGGATGTGATAGTCACTTGCTTATCTGATATTAACAACTCCTCCCGGTCGCCCATAGAGGGAAGTGTTTTGCCAAAAAACACCAGTGTTCCGCGAGTCTTTCTGCAACAGCCAGAAAGGCACTGATTTCGAATTTCTGGAATTATGAGAAAAAAATAACCAAGAGAATCTACTTCTCATGATCAGTACAATAGCTGATTGCTTAAGCTATAGCGTTTGAAACTCCGTTGTGCATAACTAAGATAAAGCCTCGCTCTGCACCTCGTTTTAGATGATTCATTTTATTCAGTCTCTCCAGGATTCCAATTTGTTTTTTGTGCTTGATGCGACCAAAAATGCCAGATTTTGCAGTGGATTTTTATTTTATTCCCTTTAGTAAAATTGTGGATATTGGCAGAAAATTGCAATTCAAAAGCATGATTTTTTAATGTATTTTAAACTACCGCCAATGAAGAGCCCTTCGGCATGGTGCCTATAATTGAAAATGCATTCTGCAAATCACAGAAATAACTGGAAATATTTTAATACCCCTCATCATATTAACAGAACAACCGCGTCCCATCTGAGCTCCTACCTCCTGGGCGCCTTCGGGTCCGGGCGGCTTCACAAAGAAGGGAATGCGTCCTCTCTGCCAGTCGTTCAGAACCATTTTGGAGACGGTGGAGAGGTCTGGCTCACCGCCCTGCAACACAGATGGAATAAAACCATTTTTTACATGTAAAAACACTCTTCTGCAATACTCTATTATATAGTTATAACCATTTTTTCCCACCCTGGTACACACGCCATATACTGTGTGGTGGGGGAGTATATATATATATATATATATATATATATATATATATATATATATATATATATATATACATATACATATATACACACACACACACACACACACACACACACACACACACACACACACATACATATACTGTCACTTTATCTGAAAATAAACTGTGTCCTGTATCGCTGAAGCGCAGCCGGAGTTTGCAGCTTGTGTGTTCTAATAATTGAAAGAAGACGTGTTGCTCCCATTCAATAACATAACAATAACATGTCCAGTTGAGGACAGAACAGAGAGCAGCATTTTGTGAGTAGTGCCGCTACGCTCTCCATTAGATTTAACGTTATGGATTACGATAAAGATAAGATCATAGATAAGATCAGTGAACACGGCGGGAACAGACACCTGCAGCAGTGTTGAAAAGTTCTTGAAACTGAAAAGTTCAGCTCTTACGGCTCTCAAGCATTTTCTTTAAACTATGAAATTGTATGAAATATTTAGTTTGTATTTATTCAGTACAAAAAACCCCAAAACATTATTTATAATGATTTAATGTGACTGGACTCAAAGTGTCTTATTGAGAAAGAGTTTTCTTTACAAATCAAGACTAAAAAATACATCTTTAAATCCAATCGTGACTTTAAAATCCTAAGTCAAATCAAATTGTGACACTCCAAATATATACACACACACACACACACACACTTTATTTTTAGGTTATTACAATTTACACCGCGTTCAAAATTATTATGCAAATGATATTTTTCTCTGATTTTCCTGAATAGTTGATGCAAATGACAGTCAAGTCATCAACCGTTAGGGTATAATTTGAATGTTACTGAACAAACCTCCCAATGATAACAGTATGTTATTCAAAAATAAAAAACTCAAAATGCACTGTTCCAAATGATTATGTGCAACAGAGTTTCAAAACATTTTATCGGTTGTAAAGAACTGAAAATGGTCATTTGTTGAATGTGCAGCAATAGGAGTCATATTTACTGAAATCAAAAGCTATTTCAATCAAAAACATCTTGACAGGCCAAGTTACATGTCAACATAGGAGCCTTGATATCCTCCTTCACTGTTCTTGCCTCCATTGAACTTGTGAGTTTTTGGAGAGTTTCTGCTTGAATTTCTTTGCAGGATGTCAGAACAGCCTCCCAGAGCTGCTGTTTTGATGCCAACTGCCTCCACCCTCATAGATCTTTTGCTTGAGGAGACTCCAAAGGTTCTCAATAGGGTGGAGGTCAGGGGAGGATGGAGGCCACACCATGAGTTTCTCTCCTTTTATGCCCATAGCAGCCAATGACACAGAGGTATTCTTTGCAGCATGAGATGGTGCGTTGTCAGGCATGAAGATGGTTTTGCTACGCAAGGCTCGGTTCTTCTTTTTGTACCATGGAAGAAAGTGCTCAGTCACAAACTCGATATACTTTTCCGAGGTCATTTTCACACCTTCAGGGGCCCTAAAGGGGCCCACCAGCTCTCTCCCCATGATTCCGACCCAAACCATGACTCCGCCACCTCCTTGCTGACGTGGCAGCCTTGTTGGGACACGGTGGCCATGCACCAACCATCCAATACTCCATCCATCTGCACCACCCAGGGTTGCACGGCACTCATCAGTAAACAAGACTGTTTGAAAATGAGTCTTCATGTATTTCTGGGCCCCCTGCAACCGTTTCTGCTTGTGAGCATTGCTTAGGGGGGGCCCAATAGTAGCTTTATGCAGAACTGCAAGCCTCTGGAGGATCCTACACCTTGAGGTTGGCTGGACTCCAGAGGCACCAGCAGCTTCAAATACCTGTTTGCTGCTTTGTAACGGCATTTTAGCAGCTGCTCTCTTCATCCCATGAATTTGTGGCAGAAACCTTCCTCATTCTGCCTTTATCTGCACCAACCCGTCTGTGCTCTGAATCAGCCACAAATCTCTTCACAGTACGATGATCAGGCTTAAGTTTTCGTGAAATATCTAATGTTTTCATACCTCGTCCAAGGCATTGCACTATTTGAGGCTTTTCGGCAGCAGAGAGATGCTTTTTCTTTCCCATGTTGTTTGAAACCTGTGGCTGCTTAATAATGTGGAACATCCTTCTTAAGTAGTTTTCCTGGAATTGGGCACCTGGCAAACTAATTACCACAGGTGTCTGAGGTTGATTTCAGTGATCCAAAGAGCCCTGAGACACAATACCATCCATGAGTTGAATTGAAAAACAAAAAATGTAATGTTTATGACACTTCATTCCAATTTGCATAATAATTTGGAATGTAGTGTATAGTTATTATAATTTAAAGGTTTATTGACAGTCTTTACATTTTTGTTATTTTTTAGGTTTATTCACAATTTCTTTCCACTTTTTAGTTCACTTTTAGGTTTATTTAAATTACTTTTCCATTGTATTTGGTTCATTTCTAGGTTTTGTATAAAGCCAATTTTCTTTCCTGTTTAATATTTTTGCTTCAATGTTTTGATGCGAGCTGCTGTTACACTGCTACGTCAGGCATGATGAAGCATCCATCCACATCCTACAGAGTTGACCTCTGACCTTGAGCAGCTTCCCGGTGCGCAACGCCATCTTCTCCAGGAAGTCCTCGGGGGAGCTCCAGGACGGGATGCGGTACGTCTTCTGGATGTACTCGGGCTTGGCGCGCTCCAGCACCGCAGCGATATGCTCCTCCGGGTTCTTGATCTTCTCCACCTGGACCTAGAACCAGAGAAAGAGAGAGAGGACATCTTACACATGTGCCGAGCACAGCGACACCTGATGGAATGTATATATAATATATATTATATGATATGTTGTGTTATCTCATATAATGTTAAGTCAAAATGTCAGAGTAATGTTCCTCCACTACTGACCTTAAATGCTGTTTTTACTTGATTTTATTCTTTTAATGCTTTTATTATTCTACATTGTCTTCACAATATACTCATAGAAAGTTTCCCATCCCAACAGGACAGTTGAACGATGGTGTTAAATGGAGTCATTATGGAGCAACAACAGACTATCTGTGTAACCTGTTTCAGCACTTAGGACGTGTTTGGAATGTGTGTCAATTGACGACGCAAATCTGAAAATAAGCATAATATTTATTAAATGCATTTTCCTCATTTGTTTTTTATTATTTGGTATCCTGTTTATGAAAAGCACTTTGAGTTGCATGTTGTGTATGAAAGCTACAAATGAAGGTTATTATTATGACTGGTACGTGTGGAATTGTGGGGAAAAACAAAAAGAAACATGACATTTCAACAGTGGGGGTTGTTTTTCAGATTCAAGAATCCCTCTGGACCCCCAGGGAAGAGAAGGAGGAGGAGGAGGAGAAGAAGATGAAGAAAAAGAAGAAAAGAAAAAAAAGAAAAAGAAGAATAATAAGAAGAAGAACAAGAAGGAGAAGAAGGAGAAGGAGGAAAAGAAGAAGAAGGAGGAGAAGAAGAAGAGTAGAAAGGTTCTGGACTCACCACTCCCTTCAGCACGATATCAGACTCGCTGTCCTCAGAGGGGTAGACGACGCCAGGGCAGTCGATGAGGAAGATCCGTCTCATCAGGGTGATGTACTGCCACACCTGGGGGTGTGGATTGTGGAGGGTGGGGTGAGTTCTGGCATTACAAGATGAAATTCAAGCACTTTTCAAGTACTTCTGAAGCACAATTCTTTCAATTTTCAAAGGCTTCACACAAAAAAAGTGGTGCATTCAAGGCCAACTCTGAATTACTGTAATTCCCCTCCATCAGCTACCACCACAGGTCTGACTTTTAGGGTAGTAACCAGCGCTGTTTTTTCACCGTACATGTGTTTGCATGGCACCCAAACAGATGTTTGATTTAAAATTCATACTAAATTATGATCAAATACATGTATTAAACAGAGTGAAGTAGATAGTTAAGCCTTCTTCCAATAAAAGCCTGGTCCCCTCTGCAGTTGAGGTAGATAAAGTCCCCCATCACGATTTGAGGCAATAATGTATAATATTTATATTTGTTCCCTGGGAACCCTCAGGTGTTCAGGCCGATTAGACTTCCCAGGTGGACTGAGGTCAGACATCTCAGGCATAATATCATCAGTAAAATTGTCAATTACAGATATCTAGGTATTTGTCAAAAGATATTGTAAAATTAACCAAGTTAGTCGACCGTTAGTTTGTGGTAATTCACAGCCTATTGATCGGCATGGGATGAGTTTATTTTCCTGCTTTTGAGACGAGATCTAACATGGTTCTGTGTTCAAAAATGAATTTTTAAACTTAAGTTACTTTTGTGGAATATTGGACACAGCTCTGTATCAGGTCTTTGTATCGGGGATATTCTCTGGTACCAGTATCACTTCCCGATCCATTCCCTGTCAGTAGGGTTTGTGGCTGCAGGTGGTGGGGTCGGGTGGTGCAGTACCTTGGTCTCTCCTGCAATGGGTGCCACGTTGCAGACCTTCTTGGACCTCAGCGTGTTGATGACCGAGCTCTTCCCCACGTTTGGGTATCCGATGAAGCCCACGCTGATCTGCTTCTTGTCAGTGTGCAGCTGGAAACGGACGGAAAACAACAACAACCCTGATCTTGTGTTGAAATAATTAGTTGACCTGCACCACCCAGCGGTAAACACATCACATTACAGGGTGACAGGCCTTATCTCAGACTGAAATCAAATGTTTTAACCTGGACTGAAATGGCCTCAATCTTGGTTTAAAATAGTCTCATAGTCGCCCTAGTCATGATTTAAGAAAATGTGATTTCCTGAAGGAAGATTAGAGCGAACCCACGTCTAAGTGAAGCTTGAATTCAACCTTTGGATTAATGGGCGTGGCCTCCAGGTTGACCTGGACAAAGACGAGCATCAAGACCAGACAGAAGGAGCTGACTCCTCCTCCATGTCCTTCGTCTCTGACTTCCTAGTCTAGAACTAATTTATCTTCAGCCCCTTTCCAACGTGCACGGAAAGCTGTAAATCTACTGGCAATGTTCTGCATTGATGTCATGTGGGAAAGGAAGCTGTCTCGATGTTCTGTAAAAGTCTTCCCGTAAATTTACCCACTCTAAGTGGGATCATTTCTGGCAAATTGCTGGTACAGCTGTGAATGGAAGTGTGTGGGAATGGAAGCAGTAACATTGCCATCAAGTAGGGGTGAAGCCGAAGCTGGGGCACTGTTGCCACCGTGCTCTGGTGGGTTATCTCCTGATGGGGCGCCTTTCTGGGTGGAGTTTGCATGTTCTCCCCGTGTTCATGTGGGGTTTCCTCCATGTAACATCAGTAAGGACCCCCACCCAAAACATGGTTTCCTCCATGTAACCACCACCACCACCATTTGAAGCATGTGCATCTGTGTGTGGTGTGTGTGCGCCTTGTGATAAATAAAGAATCTTCTTTTTCGATGTGGCAATGACTATCTCCTGCCTTTGCTGGATATTTTTTATCCAGTGATGTTATGGATTCCGTGTGGGAAAGGGTCTTTCAATGCAGCAACGTCTCCAAAAGGCATTTTTAAAATCTGAATTAACTGAAGCAGGATTAGCTTAGTCCTGATTTACATCAAATCCTGTCAGTGAAGCAGGAAAGTAAGCTAGACAGTGAAGACCAAACAAAACAACCTCACAAACATTTTGGTTTATTCTTCAAGGCGTGGTGGCTCTGAGGCTGCAGCTCACCTTGCCGAACTGCCGGAGGAGCTGGATGAGCGAGCCCTTCCCAAAGGAGTTGGTGAGGCTGGCGTGGAAGGCCAGCGTGGGGTACTCGCTGGACAAGATGGCCACCCAGCGCTTCTACAGCAGGATAACATCCACGTGACAGAGAAAACAAGTGACATCCATTTTAAAATCAGCGTTTTATTATATAAAAAAAAAAGGATGAAGAGAAAACAAAAGAGCAGATTGTCCACAAACTCTACCTCGATACTATTACATCCCCAACTCAACCTGTCTCTTATTCCCCGCACCATCCCTAGCTCTACTCTCCCTCCCTCTCCACCTCTACTCACCCTCCCTCTCCACCTCTACTCTCCCGCCACTCTCTCTCTCTACCAGTGGTGGGACAAAATAATGATACTAGAATATATTGTGATACTTCCTCTTGCAATACTTAATCAATACACTGGCTCCAAATATCGATGTTTTTTATCAAAACATGGTGGTGCCCTGAAAGAGTCCAACAGAACCGCACGGGTCGCCCGCCACGGTTGGGCTCGCATGTGAACCGTGGATTCATTGGAAAATGGAACCATGGTGGTGAAACAGAGTTGTACTGACGCTGTTACTTTTTAAAGTCATAATTCCTTAAATGTGGATGAGTGTTAGAGTGAAAAGCAGAGACAGGACCGATGCTGCTGTGTTTGACTCTGGAGCACAGTGATTGGTTGACGCTACGTGGCCTGTGTTGCTGATACTTTACCACATGTGGTGAATGAGCTGTGGATACAGACAATGTGGCCATGTTGGAGCGCTCAACATCCAGTAGTAAACAAATAGCATGTGTACTGAGAGATGCAGACTGCTCTACTCATCCACTGGAACCTTCATTCTCAACTGATTTTCATGAAATTCAGTTTGTTATAAACGTCAGAAATTGAACATGATACTGGTTTAAACATGATTCACTACCATGTATAAAGGAAGACGGTGTCATGTGCCTCTGCTGTTTGGCTTTAAGCTTTAATTTAACAATGGAGTGTTTAAGAGATCATTTAAATATTGGACATCAGTTGTACATGGTTTCATCTCAGTTTTCAAATTTTGTAAAACTGACACCACAATGCAGTGAATAAATCAAATTCCTGCCTTTTACCGTTTTAGGGTGCTTTTATTCTCCAGTTACACAGATATCGGGATGTATCTTAGATCAATTATCTTGCGTCACTTCTCTTAACTAATCTTGTATCAAGCATCGCAGAACCACTGTATCATGACACCATCGCTATTGTGATAGTATCGTGAGTTACTCTGCGATTCCCACCCCTAACCTCTACTCTCCATCTACTCTCCACCTCAACACTACATGTACTCACTACTCTACCTCCCTCTACTACATCTCTATTCTCCCTCCCTACTCTCCTAATTCTCTATTCTCTATCCACTGCCCCTCCCTCTCCACCTCTACTCTACTGTCTCTCACTATTCTACCTCCCTCTACTACACCTCTACTCTCACTATTCTACCTCCCTCTCCACCTCCTCAAGCGCTAACTCTACAGGGAGCTAATTAGGGAATCCACAAAAAAATAGTAAATATCTTGACAAAGTAAAACCTAAAAAGAGAATAACTATTATTACTACTACTATTATTTCTCGCATAACATTTCTTCTTTTTGATGATTTTCAAGATTAATACTTCAAGTGAAACCATCAATCTAAATTTGTTGACTGTTTTTTTGGCAATGCAAGTGTATCTGTACAGCACACAAGGGTAATTAAAAGTGTTTTACACAAAAGACAGGCCTTTAATAATAATAAAAAAACAACATATATACAGTATATAACAAATACTGGACATCGGTGGCTTACTGTGACCCAAGTGGGGATGAGGTCGCATTTGTTTAGGACGAAGATCAGATGCTTCCAGGGTTTCTCCTTCTTCATGTAGGTCTCTATACTTTTGGACCGGGTCCCCATGGGGTCCCGGGCATCCAGCACCTGGATGATCACGTCAGATGAGTCGATCACCTGCAGAAAGCGACAAAGACAATTGCCAAACTGAAGAAAACACTCTTCTGTTGTGGATGGGTGGATCCTTCATTTTTTCTATATTGATAAAATAATAATAATAAATATAAAGGGCAACGTGCAATAAACCAAAAAGATGAACGCTGTGGAAAAATACAATAATGGCAAATAATTAACAATTAAAAATAACAACAAAAATAAACCAGAAAAATCAACCTAAAAATAAACAATGAACAATTAAACCTTTTGCAATGTTATTTAGATTTAGGGCTGCATGATATTGAAAAAAAACTGACATTGGAAAAAATTTGGTCCACTGTGACTGGAAGTCATTTTGCCAAACGCCACGTTCTGCCACCTATGTTTACACTTTCTCCCATGCACGCACAAGTAACGTAAAGCGCCGTGTTGTAACATATTGGCCCAAGCAGTTCTGGCGGAACAGGACGCTTGGTGAAATGACTCATTGGATTGATTATTGCAACATTTGCTCATCATCTCCCCCTCTGCTACCGCTAGTGGGAGAATCATGAACATACTTGTGATTTTGAAATCTAACTCTGAATCGTGACACCCCCGCTGAATACAAAATTTAGTTTGGGCATATATTCTATGTTTGTGATATTATGTGTGTTAGAGTTTCCATTATCAGGTAATTGCTGATTTTTGACCGGGAAAATTTGTTCAAGTCGGGCATGTTTAAATCTCTCCGGTCATAATGTTCGGTGAAAATAACCCCCTCCAAGCACTATTGGATTTTGTGCTGGGTCGATCATTTCGATATAGAATTCGACAGATCTGTTCATTTCCGTGCTTGGCAAATGCAACAGCAAGCCAATCAGTTTGGATGATCTAAAGCTGACCTTTCACCTCTGACCAATCACGTTTGTTGATATATAACTAAGCCCCGCCCCCTCCCTTGTGGACAGGTTTCGTTTGTAAACACAGTAAACACACGGAGCAGAGACAGAGCCGCAGCGTCTAAAACTCTGAGGAGAAACAGAAAGCTGATGTGTCGTTGAGACACAAACATCCATAGTTTGGTGTTTTTTTTGTATATTTAAGTTCCGACCCAAAGCAGACGGTAAATATTCATTGTGTAAAATATGTCAAAGGGACGTCCCGATGAAGACGGACAACACCACACACTTTATTATTTATTTAGACCTACTTGTCATATTACTTTTGTTTTTGATTTGATAAAAAATTTATTTAAGTGAAATATTAATTGAAGCGGCTGCACTTGTTACTTATTGTTCCCGAAAGGAAATAATTTGATTTAAAGTAGTAGAATTTGCTGTATTTATTTATTTTTAAAAAAGCGTTAACTGACGAGGATATTTAATTTGAAGATTCAATAAAAAATATTATACATCTACATGCCTTGATGTCATTCTCTATAAAGCCTGCTTATCAATTGCTTTTACTCTCAATAAACACAGATAATATTTGACCGGAATCTCTCCTGTGTGTCTGGGACATTGAAATCTCCTAGGACACTTGGACTGGCACCAATCTTTTCGAACAGAAACTCTGGTGTGTGGTTGTGCTACCTTGTACAGCTCTCCCCAGATCCTCTTGGACTGACCCTTCTTGAAGATCTCCTCGCGGACCTCCTCGCTGCAAGAAAACGAAACAGGAACACACATCTCGTCACCGAATCTCACGACACTGTGCACATAGTGCGGATAACTGGGCTCTGATGAGTCTGACATCTTACGCTTTTCGTGTAACCCGGCTCTGCTGAAGGGCCTGAACCCCCCTGGAGGTGTAGGAAGCTCTCTTACCGGACTCCTGAGTCCTCGGTGACCAGGTCCTTGTCCTTGTCGGCGTCGTAGCTCTGCGATGAGGCCTGGGCCTGCTCCAACAGGTCCTTCACATCCCCCACCACCAGGTTCGGCCTCTTCCTCTGGGCTTTGGGCCCAAATGTGGTCTCGAAGCCTTCCGTGTCCAAGATGTGGACCTTGGAGTTCTGGGAGGGGAGGGGAAGTAAATGTGCATTTTATGCAGCTCCATTTTCAAGACAACGCGATTTTTCACCACAGGAAAGGCTGAATAGAGAGAGAACCAGGACGATCACAGTATGGAAACGGCTTTATACAGAATGTGGGAAACGACAACAACAAACCCGAAGTCTCATATATTTCTATGGAGCTGGAAACGGCACGCAATAAGCTCCGCCCCTCTGTGGTGTCTGCTTCTGGCAGCCGAGCGTCCAGAATTTAGAATTCTTGCGGCACATCGGACACAAAGACCAGAAGCCACTGTTTTGATTGGAACCGGGCTTAAAACGAATAAGTTACGCATAAAAACTGATTAAAATGATGATGATGGTTTGGGGATGGGTGTCACCACATCAACTACCAATAAAGTTCTTTTTATATGAATAATTGTGTTCATATTTTACTTTGTTCGCACTTTGAGACACATTATACAAAGGACATTTGCAACTCTCAATAGTGGAAAATGGAGAAAATCTGCTCCACCTTATTTCAAGATGAGCCAAACTCAAAATAGCCAAAAATATACAAGCAGCCAACATGGTAGGAAAAGTTTTAATACGCTTCGCCGGTGCGTAAATATTCTAAAAGGTGCGTTGTCCCATCACGCTGAAGAACTTTACAGCCTGGTAAACATCATTACACACACCGAGTTACCCCATAAAAGAGAAAAACACCAGACATACAAAACAGATTCGTTTACTGACCATAAATGGAAGAGAAACGTTTGATTTATTGCTCGGTTACAGCTGGACAGCGAGTAAGCTCAAGGTAAAGCCATGCGGCCACAAATTCAATAAAAAGGGGGAAAAAAAAAAAAATGTAAATACACAAAACAAAAACAGGAGAAAAACGATTGTTTCGTGTTGCAACCACCTTTCGATACCGTCGAACCAGCAGTCTTTCCAGGAGAACACTATAAACAGATCCCCGCAAATATGCAGAGAATTGGCCAATAACACGGCTTTCCCTGCGCCAACTCTGATTAGAACTCCAAATCATCTCCAAAAAAACACCCCCCCAAAGCCGTGGCTCGGAGGTACCCCTGCCGTGGGAAACCAAACAAACACTCTACAGATCTTTGTCAGAAACGCAATGTTTAGAGCTTGGGGTTGTGTTTTGTTTGACCGCCCACCAGGGACATTTCACAGGGATCGCCAGTTTCTTTGAGAAACCAAACGTTGCCTCGTGAACCAAACACACTGCGGTTTTTCTGTTCCCGAACGAGCCGGTGCCACCACTCAGCAGAACAGAGTCCCGACCAGAGGAGGCCCAGAACCGAGAGTGTTCGGTTCAAGGACTTGGGAAAAGGATGGATCAGAAGATGAAAATCCCAATCGACAGCCCAAGCACCAAAGCCTCCTCACTCACCACTCACTGACCGCTTAGGGCAAAAACAGAGTTGGAAACAGATCAGCCAAAAACATATTGAGGGTAATAAGTAATAGATCACGCTGACACAGACTGGTTTTGACTTGTTAGAACATGATATTGTACATCCAGCATCCAAGAAAACAAAACCATCATCCGATTCCACCTCAAAAACAACACCAGAATGTTTTCATTGCCCGTCTCAAAGCGGCTTCTCTTGCCTGCCTTACCCTTTGCATGGCCCAGGTTGCTATGACGACCCCTTGAGAGGTAAACATCCCATACAACAGCCCATGTACAACTCGTGCCGGCCATTAAAACAATAACAATAAATCAGGCAATCATTTTTTCCTCAATGCCAAAATAAAACAAGCTCAATAATTTTATGTAGTCTTACGTAGCCGTGTTCATTTATAGAAGCGTTACAGAATAAACTTCATTCAAGCAGCTGGACTTGTTGCTTCCTCTTCACGTCTTACTTACATTGCGAGTGCTACGCAATGTTCATTGTATAAAAATAGTGTTTAGCATTTATATTAATATTTGTTTTCCTCTATTTTCTCAGAGATTTATTGAGTAAAAAAGAATGGAGGACGGTAAATGCTGCTACGTTTTGTTGGAACTTCTTTGCAGATTTTTATTTATTTTTATCAAATTTATTTTGAAGAATTTCATTCCGCCAATCAATGTGTTTAAGCATCATGGCAAACAACTGTGTTCTTTATTTAAAATAAAAAAAATATTAAAATAATAAATTAAGCATTTAACAGAAATTTGTATTTTCATATATATTGTCATTAATATTTTTATAAATTGGTAAGAAACATTTAGTCTTGATGACAATTTTGGTCACATCGCCCAGTACTATGTACCTGTACAACCATGTCAATTTCTTTAAAACACCTCACATCTTTCACACAAACAAATAAAATCCACCTTTCAGCCCTTAGACAGACAGAGGGATACACTAGAAGCACGACTAATAACACTGATACTGAATTGTGGAGCTCCCCTCTTGTCCCCAAAATAGCTGTGACCCGTGGAGGCATCGACTCCACCAGACCCTGAAGGTGTTCTGTGGTATCTGGCACCAAGACATTAGCAGCAGATACTTTAAGTCCCAGAAGTTGGAGGTGGGGCCCCCATGGATCGGGCTTGTTGTTCCAGCACATCCCACAGATGCTCCATCAGATTGAGATCTGGGGAATTTGGAGGCCAAGTCAACACTTTGAACTCTGTGTCATGTTCCTCAAACCATTCCTGAACATTGTTTGCAGTGTGGCAGGACACATTATCCTGCTGAAAGAGGACACTGCCATCAGTGTCATGACGGGGTGAACTTGGTCTTACCAATGTTTCGGTCTGTGGTACATGTCAAAGTAACATCCACACGAATGCCAGGTCCCAAGGTTTCCCAAGAGAACATTGTCCAGAGCATCACAATGCCTCTGCCGGCTTGGCTTTCTTCCCATAATGCATCCTGATGCCATCTGTTCCCCAGGTAAACAACATTCATGTAGTAATACTATGTACAGTATACACATCGCCAATACAGATTTTCATTTCATTTTATTTTCATAATAAAACATTGATTATTAAATATTTTAACATTGTCATCTTATCATTTTGAGTTAATATCCATCATCGGAGAAATCACATTTTCTTATAATTTGGTCTCATCGGGTATATCTGCACGACAATGTAGGGCTGTGACCATGAATTGTTTTTTTACTGCGTCGGTGGTGGGGGCACTTTTCCTTTTTTGTCAATGTGCATTACAATAACAGAGTAAAACAGATAGAATCTTACAAAATGCATAGGGATAACATTTCAATGAGGAATTAGAAGTAAGGCGAATCATAAATATATTTTTATATATGTGTGTAAATATATTTTTAGCTGTGTTAGCGAACGTCACCTCGATCGCTGTGCCCTATTCATATTCGCATTGATCAGCATTATCTGATTAGATTGACAAAATTCGGAGTCGAGTACAGCCCTGGAATAAATTAATAATAATCGGACAGATGGACTGCCTCGCACGTAACACTGACGTCACAGGCGGCAGCAGACTCGGCCGAGCAACTGAAGTTCTTGGACATAGGATGGAAGACGGTCGATGATGATAACTTAGCAATGCTTGTGTTTATATTTCATATCCTCCTGTAAATTTCACCAGCAAAAAAATGAAATACAAAAATAAATAAAAATTCTTTGCAGTAATGAGCTCCATGCGGTTATCGTCGTAGCCCTACGTCAAAACAAATACATATCGCATGATCTGATCACATTCACATGACAGGACCGCTGCACATACAGACTACGCCTCTAATTCACCACAATGGTGAGATGGCTGATTTTGACGGTGTTTATTGTTCATTATTCACTATAAAACAAAAATAGAACATGGAACTGTCACTCGAGTTCCAATATAATAGAACATGGAACGGTCACTGAGTTACAATAAAATAGAATGTGGGACTGTCACCAAGTTTCAGTATAATTCAACCTGTAACTGGACACAACATATATGGAAATATCCAGTTCAAACTTCAAATGAAAGTCTCTTTAACATTTAAGTGCAAATATACTTTTCTATTATATTTCTATGCTACTTGCCGTTACAAAGTAAATTACAATCATTGTGTGGCAGTTTCACCTACCACGCGCCACCAAGTGGCAATTTCATTGCCCTCCGGCACAGAGACACCGAAGAAAGGGTTGTAGACACGGTTTATTGTAGAGAGAGGGCCAGTTGGAATTAGCCCAGGAGCTGATGGACCTGTGTCATGACCGAGCGCCTATCCTGAGTGTGTGTGGAGATGGGGGTTTTACCTGCTACCCATCAGACCAACCAACGAGCAACAGGTATGCAGCCACTCTGATCCCAATCACCTAGATCCAGGTCAGGTGCAGCTGCTCAAGCCACACCAACCTCACACCACACACTATGTTCCGGTGACATCTTTCTGAGTGCGTTACTTCATTGAATCGTTTCCCAACTTTACCTGATTTTGGATAACAGATTTCTTGTTGTTTGCACTGTGGCATCCTTACTATTTCCTGGCTTTGACCCTTACCTGAACTGATTATCAGATTTTGGAATGTGGACTTTTGCCTAGCGCTTGTTAGCCTGTCAGCTTAGCATATTGCTAACTATGCCGGCATCGATGCCTACCTCTGTGGGAACTGTTTGCGCCTGGTCAACAGACTCGGCGCTCTAGAGAAGTCGGTCTTCAAAGACCTCCACAGCCTGCGTAAGGACGTGAAGAAAAAGGATGAACTGTTTGTGCGTCCGATCTCCATCGCTAGAGCTCAGGTTAAGCACATCTCCTGCTCCATGTCCTCCGCTGTGATCGGGCCAGACACAGACTCCACTCTCCCACAGTGAGAATGGATCCAGGGATCCATTCTCACTGTGGGTGAGTCGGGTCCATCTGATGCCCAACCGGGTGTGATAGAGGAGCCATTGCCCAAGTCCTGGACCTGCTTCACCCCGGGCCTTGGACCCTGGTGGTGAGCTGTGGCCGGCGTTGTGTGCGCTCCTTGTGCCGCTCTGTGTCGGAGACTCTCTGGCTGGAGAACAGATTCCATTCCATTCCTGGAGCCCACAGTCGATGTCAGGGATATGCGGGAATTTAATACAACACAGTCAATTAATGCTATTATATAATTATAGAACGCAGAATCGTGATTGTGGCGCCTCCCTTTGCGGCTGCCTGCGCGAGCACCTTGTGTCGATTACGCACATTTTGTTTTTTTTTGTATTTTTAGAGCTTATAGAGCTTATTGTGCATAATCACCGGGTGTCATGACATTTCACTGCATATATGTATGACCGTATGTGTATGTATGTGACAAATAATCTCTTGAACTTGAATTCCCCCGTTTGGGGGGGGGGGGGCCTCAGAGTCCACCGTGGAATCGAGGGCACCGAGACAGTCTCTACCGCCACCTGCTGGATCAAAACCCGTCTGCCTCCACTGTTCTCATCCACGTCGGAACCAACAATCTCAGGAACAAACAATCGGAGACACTTCGAGAGGACTTTCACCGTCTCCGGCCCGCTGCCGTGTCTCAGTGTTGGAGACGTAAAATTCACGCCTCCTTCAGCTACACACATGGCTCAAGGGATACTGCTGCTCCCTCAACATAGCGTTTGTGGACAACTTTGGCACCTTCTAAAACTGTTCAAATGTCTTCAGACATGATGGAGTACATCCAAATGTTCACGGATCACGTCTCCTGGCCATGAACATGGAACTTACGTTAAAATCCTCTGTTCACTCCTGATGTTTGGTGAGTCTGATCCACTCTACTGACATAAATGACCGTCACTCTGCTTTACAAATTCCTGTAATTATAACCCATAGAGCAAAGTCACGTAACTTCCCTGTAACATACAGGAATCTAAACAATTTACTACCGGTTTGGACTCCAACTATCAGTGCCCTGCCAAGCCATGCACCCAGAACAATACAAATGCCTTTATTCAACATCAGGTCACTAACTAACAAGTCATTTATAGTTAATGACCTTATAAGTACCCATAACCTGCCACCAAAATCTGAATGTGGCTGTCTTGATGAATTCTCTGAGCCACTGTCCAAGGTCTCCACTGATTATGATTGTATAATTATCTCAGGTGTTATTAACATTCATGTTGACAATCAAACAGACCCAGATTCTCAACACTTCATTAGCCTATTGGAGGCGTTTGACCTCACTCAGCATGTTTCTGGACCCACCCGTAATAAGGCGCATACTCTGGACTTGGTCATATCAAAAGGACGTAATATCACTGTACCCTATGTCCTGGATGTTGCTATTTCAGTTCACTGTTGCATATTCTTTGACGTGTCTGCTCTCCCTGTACAACAGAGGGGTACCCACACAATTAAAAAACGTATCATTCCCAATAATACCATTGAAACCTTTAAGAGAATTGTAAATTAGTTACCGCTGTTCAAGGCATCACCAACTGAGGATCCTGTGAACAACTTCAACTCCAAAATACAAAATATCATTGATAACATTGCACCTGTTAAAACTAAAAACATAGAAAAACAAAAAGCGCTCTGGAGAAATGGAGCGGTTGTTAGGCAGCTTAAGAGAGAGGGCCGCCAGGAAGAACGAAAATGGAGAAAGACAAAACTTGAAGTTCATAATGAAATTTACTAGGATATATTATTGCCTCAACATCCAGAAATGAACCTATCCTCCAGTTCTCCAGTAATATGACTGCTGCTATGTCTCACTTTGTCCCCTTAGACATAAAAGAACTGGACACTATTGTTGGTCAACTCAGGTCCTCCACCTGCAGTTGGGACCCTCTCCTTACCACATTTTTGTTAAAACTGTTTCTAACTGCCTAGCACATGAGGTATGAGACATTTTAAATGGCTCTCTTCAATCAGGTATATTTCCTGCAGCATTTAAAACATCTGTCAATAAACCACTCAGAGCAATCTTGATGCATAAGTTATTGCCATCTACAAGCCCATTTCCAACCTGCCGTTCCTCAGCAAAATACTTTACTTTAAGGTAAAAACAGTTTACCTTGAGCTTAACAACTAACCTCAAACAGCCTTTTAGACACTTAATCTGGTTTTCGACCTCACCATACCACAGAAACAGCTCTTATAAAAGTAAAACGATCTGCACTTAAAACACAGATGCTGAAAAACGATCTGTTCTTCTGCTCCTGGATCTCAGTGCTGCCTGACACTGTTGACCATTACATTTTATGAGCAAGATTACAAAAATGGGTCGGCCTATCTGGCCTGGCTCTAAACTGGTTCAAAACCTACCTACAGGACAGGCAGTTCTTTGTTTCCATTGGAGATTTTGTGTCAAACAAAGTGGATACTGTATGTGGAGTGCCCCAAGGTTCAATTCTTGGCCCATTATTGTTTCAACTCTATATGCGCCCACTTGCACATATTAAGAAACACAAGATAAATTACCATAACTATGCAGATGATTCACAACTGTACATATCCCTATCTCCTGATGACCTACATACACTCCCTCACTCAGTGTATTAATGATATTAATGCATGGATGTCACAGAACTTTTTACAACTGAACAAAGATAAAACAGAAATAACTCATCTTTGATAAAAAAGGTTCAAAGACAGGAAAATACAGCTCATCTCAGTTCTCTGTCTCTGGAGAGCAAGAATGAAGCCAGAAATCTGAGTGTAATCATAGACGGCAATCTAAATTTTGAGAGCCATATCAATCACATCACAAAATCAACCTTCTACCATGGGGCGCTGTTGGCACCGTGCTCTGGCGGGTTATCTCCCAAATAGGAGCCTTTCTGTGTGGAGTTTGAATGTTACCACCAAAAACATACACACATCACCATCGTCTGACCAGCGATGGACACCTGGTACCAGGTCCCCGGGCACGTCGACGATGCTGCCCACTGCTCCTGGCTGCACCCCCGGAGCGAGGACAAGCCAGGATGGGTGAAATGCAGAGGCCACCATTTTACTGGCCACCATCCAAAAAGCATGTGCATGTGCATCTGTGTGTGTGTGTGTGTGTATATATATATATATATGTGCATGTTTTGTTGTAGTGCGGTGTGTCATGTGGCGAATAAAGATTCTTATTGTTCTTCTTCTTAAAAAAACATTTCAAAATGAAGAGGCTTCCTGTCAAAAGCAGACTCTGAAAAACAAATCCCGAAATCAGCTGTGCAGCGGCTACAGTTAACCCAAACTGCAGCTGCATACGTTCTCACTGGGACTAAAAAGTTTGAACACATCACACCTGTTCTTAGATCTCTACATTGGCTCCCAGATAAAACCAGGATTTGATTTGACGATTCTGCTGCTTGTATATAAAGCTCTAAATGGCCTTGCACCTCAGTATATAAAATAAATGCTAATTATACACAAACCAGCAAGAACTCTCAGGTCCACAGGCAGTTGTCTTTTAACTATCCCTCGTTCTTAGTCTAAAGCAGGGGAGGCTGCCTTCTGTATCTATGCCACAAGTAAATGGAACACCCTGCTGAGGGATCTGAGCGAAGCCCCCAACTGAACACTTTTAAAAGCAGGTTAAAAACCTTGCTGTTCACGACAGTCTATGACTGACTTCTGAGTGTGTGTGTGTGTGTGTGTGTTCTCTATGTTGTGAGATTTGCGTAGGTGTTCTGTATGCTGTGAGATCTGTTTATTCTGCACTGACTGTTCTTATGATTGCACAGACATTACATATTTTCTTTGATTGTATTTCTTTGTAAAGCGCATTGTGTTGCCGTGGTATGAAATGTGCTTTACAAATAAAGTGTGACTTGACACTGCAAAAAAAACAAAACAAAAAAAAAAACATTATAATAAATGGCCGACTCTTCTCGCTCTTGTTAACTGGAAGTCCCCTCCTTCACTCACTGTGCATTAAACCAATGGAACCAAATCGAACGAATCGCTTTACTGAGTGACTCTTCAAGAAAGAGTTGAAACTTTGATCATGAGCAGAACTGGTGATGTGCGCTACGAGTACGAACAACCAGAGGAGACTGGCTGACAGCAGTGGATACGCAGTCTGCACAACTGTGGAATACTGTCAGGCGATATTAGATAAATCATTTAACTAATCTTCTTCCTTTACCTTCAAGTTCCCCGAAACAACAACATTTCCTTTCTTTCGCTCTTTTTTTGAGCGTCAACTAGGTAACTACACCGCATTAAGTTGGCATCGGGTTTGAGTATCCGAGCATTTCTATGAGTACAGCACATGAGCACAGTATCGGGTGTGTAAATTCAGTCGTCTAGGATCACAATGTGCTCCTTGCCAAAGAGGCTTGAATCCTTACGCTGCTTAAACACATCAACTTAAACAACTGCCTCATAGAATAATAATAATATTAATAAATAACACTATATTATTTATATTATTTATATATATATATATATATATATATATATATATATATATATATATATATATATATATATATATATATATACACACACACACACACACACACACACACACACACACACACACACACACACACACACACACACACACACACACACACACACACACACACATACATAGAGTGGGGCAAAAAAGTATTTAGTCAGCCACCAATTGTACAAGTTCTCCCACTTAAAAAGATGAGAGAGGCCTGTAATTTTCATCATAGGTTCACTTCGACTCTGAGAGACAGAATGGGGGGAAAGAATCCAGGAAATCACATTGTAGGATTTTTTATGAATTAATTGGTAAATTCCTTGGTAAAATAAGTATTTGGTCACCTACAAACAAGCAAGATTTCTGGCTTTCACAGACCTGTAACTTTTTCTTTAAGAGGCTCCTCTGTCCTCCACTCGTTACCTGTATTAATGGCACCTGTTTGAACTCCTTATCAGTATAAAAGACACCTGTCCACAACCTCAAACAGTCACACTCCAAACTCCACTATGGCCAAGACCAAAGAGCTGTCAAAGGACACCAGAAACAAAATTGTAGACCTGCACCAGGCCGGGAAGACTGAATCTGCAATAGGTAAGCAGCTTGTTGTGAAGAAATCAACTGTGGGAGCAATTATTAGAAAATGGAAGACATACAAGACCACTGATAATCTCCCTCCATCTGGGGCTCCACGCAAGATCTCACCCCGTGGGGTCAAAATGATCACAAGAACGGTGAGCAAACATCCCAGAACCACACGGGGGGACCTAGTGAATGACCTGCAGAGAGCTGGGACCAAAGTAACAAAGGCTACCATCAGTAACACACTACGCCGCCAGGGACTCAAATCCTGCAGTGCCAGACGTGTCCCCCTGCTTAAGCCAGTACATGTCCAGGCCCGTCTGAAGTTTGCTAGAGAGCATTTGGATGATCCAGAAGAGGATTGGGAGAATGTCATATGGTCAGATGAAACCAAAATAGAACTTTTTGGTAAAAACTCAACTTGTCGTGTTTGGAGGAAAAAGAAAGCTGAGTTGCATCCAAAGAACACCATACCTACTGTGAAGCATGGGGGTGGAAACATCATGCTTTGGGGCTGTTTTTCTGCAAAGGGACCAGGACGACTGATCCGTGTAAAGGAAAGAATGAATGGGGCCATGTATCGTGAGATTTTGAGTGAAAACCTCCTTCCATCAGCAAGGGCATTGAAGATGAAACGTGGCTGGCTCTTTCAGCATGACAATGATCCCAAACACACCGCCCGAGCAACGAAGGAGTGGCTTCGTAAGAAGCATTTCAAGGTCCTGGAGTGGCCTAGCCAGTCTCCAGATCTCAACCCCGTAGAAAATCTTTGGCGGGAGTTGAAAGTCCGTGTTGCCCAGCGACAGCCCCAAAACATCACTGCTCTAGAGGAGATCTGCATGGAGGAATGGGCCAAAATACCAGCAACAGTGTGTGAAAACCTTGCGAAGACTTACAGAAAACATTTGACCTCTGTCATTGCAAACAAAGGGAATATAACAAAGTATTGAGATGAACTTTTGTTATTGACCAAATACTTATTTTCCACCATAATTTGCAAATAAATTCTTTAAAAATCAGACAATGTGATTTTCTGGATTCTTTTTCTCATTTTGTCTCTCATAGTTGAGGTGAACCTATGATGAAAATAACAGGCCTCTCTCATCTTTTTAAGTGGGAGAACTTGCACAATTGGTGGCTGACTAAATACTTTTTTGCCCTCTCAGCACCCTTTACAGGTGCTGAGAGACAGAGAGAAAAGATAGAGAGACAGATGGAGAGAAAAATCTAAATTACTCCGCAATGGTCCTCAAAGTTCTCCCAAACAAAGGGAAACATGAAAAGATGAAATAATAAGTTGCGTGAGAGCGAAAAGAACTGGAGATGAGCTTGGAAGCATTGACGTGTCAGAGGAAAAGCTTTAGCGCTGGCAGCGTCGGGTCACTCCAGGCTTAAAGAACAATGAGCTTTACACCACTCTCTGTAAACACTCACAATAAAACTGTGGGAAAAGGTCGCCAGGAAAGGGCAGAAGTTATTGTCCACTTTATAATCACTAATATTAGCCAAGCCGAATTGGCCAAGACATGATTATTGGTTTGAAAATTCACATTAAAATCCAAATTAATCTTTTAACAACCCCTCTGTAGGTAACAGTGGAAGAGGGAGATTTACGGTTATCTTGGTCTGTTGTCCCAATTTCTTCTCCAAGTATTGTTCTTCATCTCTCTCTCAGCATCTGAATATTACAACATAAAGACTGACATATCAGCAGCATCACAATATTGTATTCTCGATTTAAGTCCCTGGAAAAGCAAAGATAAATGTGTTCTGAGTTTGACACACCACAGAAAAATGTGTTTTTAACCACCAAGCCAAATCTGAATGATAAAAAAATAAATTGATAAATAAATAAAATCGCCAAGAATATAAAATGAGGTTCCAAAATCGTTGGAAAAAAGACAATACCCTCTGCTCCAAGACGCTGGGGGCAAAACTCAAGGTGCCGAAACAACCGCCAATCGTGTTAATTGTGTCAAACGTTCGCACTGGAGTAGATTCTATGTTTAAATGATGTTTTGCTGAACCCGGTTCCCAGTCCTGCGTCTCCAGTTGCTCAGCTCAAAGTAATCCCTCAGTAACCACTACTTCATTACTTATCACCTTCGTAATGAACATAGCAGATATTCATACAGTACAGACACAGTATTTGGACGGCTCTTAATTCCCTCTGATTAATAATATGAATGATTTCTTTTGAAGGTCCGAACGTCATTAGCGTTATTGAGGTTCATGTCAACTCCATGTTTTGTTGACATGAGTCCTGGGGCCAAACTGAGCTCAGTGTCCGTGCTTCGTGGAACTCACGTGGGCCTTGATGCGGTCATGCAGCAGCGACATGGGCAGCTTGCTCTGCTTCATCACCACGCGGTACGGATCCTTCTGCACCGCGCCCATCTCCTCCTGGAACTTCTGCAGCGACGACTGCTTGATCACACGCGTGTTCACTGGGAGGAGGAGGAGGAAGAAGAGGTTTGAGAACAGTCACACTGATGGTAAAGAGCAATGACGACGAGCGTTTGAAGAACAAGAAAAATCTCAAATTGGTACAGATTCATTCTCTGAATGGCAATTTTCTAATAACTGAATTATGAAAAGATCTGTTCCTGGAAAATGAGGTCAGTGTTCGTCAACACAGATTTTTTTGTTTACAGTTTGGTTTAATTGCTTATTTAATTATTTATTGCTTATTATGGTTTCATGGTCTGTTGTTAATTTTTAGGGTTTATTGTATATTGCGAAATTGTTCTATCTGTGGCCGATCACATGATGTGGAATCCATACTACCAGGTAGTGGTAATGGCGGTGCGTTGCGCAGCAGCTTCTCAGCTATAGGCACCTGACAAATTTACTAAATGTGTAGTGCGGTAGAGTTCAATTTAACTTCTTCAGCTTGTTGATCAAACCAGAGTTAAAAGCTGTGTTGGGCAGACTGCGGCTCCTGAGGGGAGCGCACCGGAGGAGCAGGACACACCGGCTCAGGGGAAAGAGGAAGCAGTGTGCACAAAGACAGAAGAGAGGCGCGCACACACACACACACACACACACACACACACACACACACACACACACACACACACACACACACACACACACACACACACACACACACACACACACACACACACTTTTTAGAAACTCAGTCTGACGAGGCAGATAATCCAGATTTTGCCTGTTTCCCCGTCGTACCGTCGGACATAGAAGTAAAAGACAGCTGAAATCACACGCACGAGGGGAAAAAGGAGCGCTTACCAAACCACTTGATGTTGGGCTCCACTCTGGCCACAGTTCCTGAAGCCACCGTGGACTGGAAGGGCAACCGCTTGATGACTTTTCCTCTGTTGTCACTGGGATGAGCAACAATGTTTGGAGAGAAAAAATAAGTATGAGGAGGATTCAATTCACTAGAATAATACACAACAACGGAGCCTACTCAAAATATTCCGCAATTTCTCCCCGGGGAGGATAAAGTACCTATCACCTCACAATTTGTTTACATTGTTGATTACAATATTTCAAACTGAAGTCACATACTGTAACATTCTGAATTGCCAAATGAGTGGACCAGATATATCAGCGTCAGAAACTTCGCCATCCACCTAGGTTCTGTTTAGACACATTTTCACCTTGCACTGAACTCAGTTTGTCACATTATCATGCACGTCACACTAGAAAATGTAAATCCATCATTAGTTACCATCTCTGCTTCTGTCTGTACATATTCAGACGCTTGATGGTCGAGCGGTCCCTCATGTTTCTCTCCCCAGCACCCTTTGCGCGATCTGTGAAAGTTCAGAATATACTAGTAAGATAGTAATGGAATGGTAGAGTTTAGCCAGAGTTGACAGGCTAGCACTGTGTCCACTGGCTTTATGGCATCTGAGATGCTCTCTGGATAACGGCAACCCGTGAGACTTCTCAGAAAATAAAGTCACAAAGAGCTTGACAAAAAAGACAAAAGAGCTAAAAGACAAATCACATAAAGAGGCGTTAAAGCAAACATTAGAGATTAAAAAAAAATTAAAATAAAAGATGAGAGCGGGAATGTAGAGCTTTCAGAATTATCGCTTGATATAAATTATTTTAACTGACTACATTCATGTTGTGCATTTGTTAAATTCCATCTTATGTTTCCATCCAGATCTTAAAGTTATTTTAAACCAATGATCGAAATGTCAAAATAAATAAACTGTGAATTTGGTGGTTTCCATCATTTGGGTTCAGGCAAATAAACTATCAGTGTTATAATCCAATGTCAAAAGGTTTTGCAATAGCTAGACATGTATTATTACACTATTATAACCTTACACTGTTATAGAGGCATACAATTAACGAATAAAGACTTTAAATTGTTAATCTGAATAATTTGCATGACAACCAAAATGCCATTGTTGTGACAGCTCTAAGTGTAAAACAAAATAAATAATAATAATAATAATATTAATAATAATAAATATAGCTGCTGGCAGCATTACACAGGGTCCAGTTTAGTCATGTTAGGTATGTATCACAGGTTTCGGAGGTTCCGAGGTTCTGGAATCTGCGCTCTGTGATTACATGCTGGGGGTCTCATCCCCGCTGCGCGCTGCCGGCCGGAGAGAGAGCGGAGGAAGCATCGGCGCTCCTGCTGTACGATTGGCTGTTCATGTCACATGGTTGTTTCTCTGCTCTGTACGATTGGCTGTTTGCGTCACATGGCTGTTTCTCTGCACTGTACGATTGGCTGTTTGCGTCACATGGCCGTTTCTCTGCTCTGTAGGATTGGCTGTTCGTGTCACATGGTTATTTCTCTGCTCTGTACGACTGGATGTTCGTCACATGTTTTGTAAAACGCAGCGCAAGTTAGTTTCCCAAGCTTCCTTTAAACGCAGCCCTGCCTCAAGCTGTCTGTCAGATGTCACACTTGCATTATTGTCATTCTGGGTTATAATTACTATTTTCATTATTATTATTATTATTAAGGCGAATAATATTACCCCTAATAATAATAATAATAATAATAATAACAACAACCTTTATTTGTATAGCATCTTTCATACGCAACATGCAACTCAAAGTGCTTTACATTAACAGAAGGCAATCAGATAGTAATAACAAAATGCAAATAAGCAAAATCCATTTAATAGAAATTGGTAAATATTACTCTCAATATGAGGGGTCACCAATTTAGACAGACCAATTCAGAAGGATCGCGTCATAATTTATCAGCGAATGGTTTTAGATCAAGATTTGTCTTGAATTATTAATTGTATTACTTGTATTATTAAGTCATTCTCAAATATTTCACATTCACCATCATTCCCAGGCAAATTACTTCTCAAATGAATTTATGCCCAATAGTTCGAGGCCCTTTCTTGTGACGTTGTCATATCAACCTGCATGTATAATTAATTTTTACTTTCTTTCTTTATTATGTATGTTTACTACTTTATTATTCTCTATTGCTTCAATGTGTGCTGCTGTAGCATCACAATACTCCTCTATCTCTGTCTGTCTCTCTATGTAAACCTCACTGGACAACTGTCAACAGACTTCTCACCGGGGTTCGAGCTGGACGAGGACGGGTTTATGGTGCTTTTCCCCTTGAACTGTGGCTTCACCATGTTGGCGGCTGTGTTGTAAAGTCTCCCCGGAATAAAAAAAAAATGTTAACAACAAGACGAAGTGTTTGATGAAGGCTCCGCCACTCGAAAGGATCCTGTTTGTCTTGTTGTTTTCCGCGGAGCAGCGCTGCGCACACGTGTTTCCTCACCGACGGCGCTTCACTTCCGCGGTGCTGTGTCATCAACAAGCGACAGCGACGCCGACCAATCAGGAACCAGGAACGTCCGACGCGACTCAAACCTCAGCGCGTATTTATTTTATTTTACTTGAATTCTAATTGTAATTTTGTTGTTTCTCCGCAGAGTTGAACACTGTGACTGAAAACCTGAGGTGTGTATTCATTTTATTTTATTTTATAGTATTTTCAATGATAAATATGTAGTCTTTGAAAGTAATTGAAAATGGCTATTACACAGTCATCGTATGATACTTCTTACCATCATACATTCATTTATTTCAATTTTATTTAGTTTATTTGACAGGAACAGTATTAATAAACATTACAGAAAATATATCAGAGCCAAAAAGGCACATTTTCTTCTGTGGTCTCTTGCCAGATATTATATGGACTCCCTAAAAAGACGATTATATTGACATAAACCATTGTATTATTATATATTATAAATGATATTATTGTGTGGATGAAAAATGTTGAATATTTGTACGTCATACGAGCTGTAGCGGTACAAATGAAGAACCCTGTTGAGCATTTAGACTACTCATGTAAACGTACAGATGCATGGATATGGTTCTGCATCCACATGTTGGTGAAAGGAACAGGGAGGACGGAAGGTGGAAGGAAGGTGACCCGACACAGCGTCCAGGTGGAGGAACGCTCTACTCTCCATCCACTGGGTGTAGCTGTCTGTCTGTCTGTCTGTCTGTCTGTCTGTCCAGCCATCCATTTCCCTCTCCGCAGATCAGCCACAACATTAAACCAGTGACAGGTGAAGTGAATAACATTGATCATCTGGTTCCAATGGCATCAAGTGGTGGAATATATTATTATTATATAAATACTGTTATATATTATATACAGTGGGGCAAAAAAGTATTTAGTCAGCCACCAATTGTGCAAGTTCTCCCACTTAAAAAGATGAGAGAGGCCTGTTATTTTCATCATAGGGTTACCTCAACTATGAGAGACAAAATGAGAAAAAAAATCCAGAAAATCCCATTGTCTGATTTTTAAAGAATTTATTTGCAAATTATGGTGGAAAATAAGTATTTGGTCAATAACAAAAGTTCATCTCAGTACTTTGTTATATACCCTTTGTTTGCAATGACAGAGGTCAAACGTTTTCTGTAAGTCTTCACAAGGTTTTCATACACTGTTGCTGGTATTTTGGCCCATTCCTCCATGCAGATCTCCTCTAGAGCAATAATGTTTTGGGGCTGTCGCTAGGCAACAGGGACTTTTAACTCCCTCCAAAGATTTTCTATGAGGTTGAGATCTGGAGACTGGCTAGGCCACTCCAGGACCTTGAAATGCTTGTTACGAAGCCACTCCTTCGTTACCCGGGCGGTGCGTTTGGGATCATTGTCATGCTGAAAGACCCAGCCACGTTTCATCTTCAATGCCCTTGCTGATGGAAGGAGGTTTTCACTCAAAATCTCACGATAAATGGCCCCATTCATTCTTTCCTTTACACAGATCAGTCGTCCTGGTCCCTTTGCAGAAAAACAGCCCCAAAGCATGATGTTTCCACCCCCATGCTTCACAGTAGGTATGGGGTTCTTTGGATGCAACTCAGCTTTCTTTCTCCTCCAAACACAACAAGTTAAGTTTTTACCAAAAAGTTCTATTTTGGTTTCATCTGACCATATGACATTCTCCCAATCCTCTTCTGGATCATCCAAATGCTCTCTAGCAAACTTCAGACGGGCCTGGACATGTACTGGCTTAAGCAGGGGGACACGTCTGGCACTGCAGGATTTGAGTCCCTGGCGGCGTAGTGTGTTACTGATGGTAGCCTTTGTTACTTTGGTCCCAGCTCTCTGCAGGGGCTAGGACTAGGTCCCCCCGTGTGGTTTTGGGATATTTGCTCACCGTTCTTGTGATCATTTTGACCCCACGGGGTGAGTTCCTGCGTGGAGCCCCAGATCGAGGGAGATTATCAGTGGTCTTGTATGTCTTCCATTTTCTAATAATTGCTCCCGCAGTTGATTTCTTCACAACAAGCTGCTTACCTATTGCAGATTCAGTCTTCCCAGCCTGGTGCAGGTCTACAATTTTGTTTCTGGTGTCCTTTGACAGCTCTTTGGTCTTGGCCATAGTGGAGTTTGGAGTGTGACTGTTTGAGGTTGTGGACAGGTGTCTTTTTTACTGATAACGAGTTCAAACAGGTGCCATTAATACAGGTAACGAGTGGAGGACAGAGGAGCCTCTTAAAGAAAAAGTTACAGGTCTGTGAAAGCCAGAAATCTTGCTTGTTTGTAGGTGACCAAATACTTATTTTACCAAGGAATTTACCAATTAATTCATTAAAAATCCTACAATGTGATTTTCTGATTCTTTCCCCCCATTCTGTCTCTCATAGTCCAAGTGAACCTATGATGAAAATTACAGGCCTCTCTCATCTTTTTAAGTGGGAGAACTTGTACAATTGGTGGCTGACTAAATACTTTTTTGCCCCACTGTATATATATATATATATTTATATATATTTTATTATAATAATAATAATAATAATAATAATAATAATAATAATGTTTCGGCCATTTATCACAAGACACCCTCTGCCGAGGTCGGCCCACCACAGGTTGATCAGACCTGAGTGTGTGTCGCACGGTGGCACCAACATGATTATTTAGCAGCCCATGTTGCGTCCCTCCGTTTCAGCCACAGCCAGTGACTGCTCCGCTCGGCTGCAGTGGCAAGTTCTTTGATTGGCTTCCTTTGGGCCTGCCCTCTGATCCCTACCTCCTTCAAGAGCCTTGTGGTGGAATTGGCTACAAAACCTCTGCAGCCCAACTCCACTGGCCACACCTTCACGTTCCAGCCCCGCCCCTCTGCCTCTGCTGCTAAGTTGGCATACCGCAGCCTCTTCCGTTTGAACGCCTCATCGATGGCCTCTTCCCATGGGACAGTCAGCTCAATGATAAACACTCGCCGGCAGGACTGGGACCAGTGGACAAGATCTGGGCGCAGGTTGGTAACTGCAATTTCGGGGGGGAAGGTGAGGCTCTGGCTGAGGTCTACCCGCATTTCCCAATCCCGGGCTGCGTTTAATGGGCCAGAGTCTGGGAGTGATGGCTTGGTCCGCTGTTTCTCTCCTTCCCACATGAAGGTTGTTCTCCGTGGGAAGGTAGTCTGGGCATTTAGAGGCATGGCATTGGTGGTTACCCTCTTGTTCTCGATTTCGGCAGCCAAGCATTTCAGCACTTGGTTGTGGCGCCAGGTGTATCTTCCTTGCGTTAAGCTGGTCTTGCAACCCACCAAGATGTGTTTGAGGGTTGCTGGGGCTGCACACTGGAGACAGGCTGGGTCCTCTCCATACCAGAGATGTAGGTTGGTTGGGGAGGGCAGGACATCATAAGTGGCTTTGACGATGAAACTTACCCTATTCGACTCCATGCCCCACATCTCGCTCCATGTAATTTTCCTCCTCTCCACGCCATCCCACTTCATCCAGCGGCTTTGCTGGGCTTGAGAGCCTGCCTTGGCACACCTGGCTGCTTCCTCCTGGTGGCGCACCTCCTCCACAACCATGTGCCGCCGTTCGGTTGGAGTAGCCTTTTGCCATGTGGGTGTTGTTGTTGCCAAGCCAAGGCCCCCTCTGCCATGTTGGACTTGCCCCACTACATCCCGGTGCTTGAGGGCCGTCTTTGCCACCGCAACTGCTGCCGATGGCTTCCATTTCCTCCCCGTTGGGGTTGGAGCAGCACCTCTGCCAAATAGATTCCGGGATTCTGTGAGAGTCATCTCCAGCCTTGATTTGGCACATTTGTACTCCTCCACCAGGCTTGAGATTGGCAGGGAGAGGGTTCCGCTGCCATACAGGCCAATGCTGGTAAGGCATCTCGGCAGTCCAAGTCACTTCCTCACTTGTGCATTTACTAGCCTTTCTAGCCGATTGTCATGGGATAGAGTGACCTCATAGATGGAAATTGGCCACATGAGACGGGGCAGTGGCCCAAACTGAAAGCACCACAGCTTCAGCTTCCCGGGGAGAGCAGTGTTGTTGATCTGCTTGATGCCACTGATTGTATCCTGCCTGAGTTGTTCCACCTGCTTCGAGTCTTTGAGTTCTGCGCTATACCAGCGGCCAAGGCTTTTGATAGGCTTCTCCAGAACTGTTGGTATTGGCTCGTTGTTGACATGGAACCTCTCATTGGCAAGCTGGCCTTTGACAATGGAGATACTGCGGTATTTGCTGGGTTTAATCTCCATTCGTGCCCATTTGATGTTTCCCCAGAGTTTATCCAGCAGGCGTTTGGTGCATGCGTTTGTTGTTGTTATTGTTGTTATGTCGTCCATGTACGCCCTGATTGGAGGAAGACGCAGCCTGCTCTTCAACCGTTCCCCTCCAACCACCCATCGGGATGCTCGAATAATAAGCTCCATTGCCATGGTAAACGCCAGTGGAGAGATGGTGCAGCCCACCATTATGCCTATCTCGAGGTGCTGCCAGGCAGTTGTACTGGCCTGTGCTGTAACACAGAACTTGAGGTCTTGGAAGTAGGCTTTGACCAGCCTTGTGATACCCTCTGGGACTTGGAAGAAGTTGAACGCTGTCCACAAAATCTAATGAGGCACTGACCTGAAGGCATTGGCAAGATCTAAGAAAACCACATGCCAGGTCTTTCTTCTCCTTCTTGGCTGTCTGTACCTGGTGCCAGATGACATTTGTGTGTTCCAGGCATCCTGAGAATCCACTTATCCCTGCCTTCTGCACCGAGGTGTCGACAAAGTTGTTCTTCTGCAAGAATACTGAGAGCCTCTGGGCCACAACACTGAAAAATATCTTTCCTTCCACATTTAGGAGGCTGATCTGGCGGAACTGATTGATGGTTGAGGAATTCTTCTCTTTGGGAATCAGGATCCCTCCTGCCCGTCGCCATGCCTTTGGTATAATTCCTTTTTCCCATGCCACTTTCTAATTGTAATTTTGTTGTTTCTCCGCAGAGTTGAACACTGTGACTGAAAACCTGAGGTGTGTATTCATTTTATTTTATTTTATAGTATTTTCAATGATAAATATGTAGTCTTTGAAAGTAATTGAAAATGGCTATTACACAGTCATCGTATGATACTTCTTACCATCATACATTCATTTATTTCTTTCCTTCCACATTCAGGAGGCTGATCTGGCGGAACTGATTGATGGTTGAGGAATTCTTCTCTTTGGGAATCAGGATCCCTCCTGCCCGTCGCCATGCCTTTGGTATAATTCCTTTTTCCCATGCCTTTCATGAGCTTCCAGAGGTACTTCAAGACGCCCGGCGTGTTCTTATAGAGCCTATATGGAACGCCATTGGGCCCAGGGGCTGAGACTGTTCTTGCCCGCTTTACTGTGCTCTCAACTTCGCTCCAAGTAGGGGGCCTTGCTTCCAGGTGGTGCTCAGGTGGTTGAATTGGTGGCATGTCATCCGGAATGCTGGCTGGCACATGCCTCTGGTTGTCGGAGTAGGTCTTCCTCAGGTGCTCCTCTAGTTCCCTTATGGGTACTTTGAGGGTCCCAGTTTTCTCCTTGACAAAGAGGTCTTTGACAAACTTTTAGGGATCTCTGTAGAAGGCAGTCCTCATTCGCTCTTTCTTCTTCTATGTTGCTTTCTCAAGCATTCTGCTCTTCGCAGTGTTGCAAGACGCTGCTTGATGTCGCCCTGTAGTGCATCAAGTCCTTTCCTTTCCACTGCTGTGGCCTTCCTCCATTGTTTCCTCAGGTTCCTTCTTTCTTTCACAAGTCGCTCGATCTCTTGTTGTCTCCTGGACTTGAGATTTGCTGATGGATCTTTCTGTGTCTGAAGGTTCGTAGTTTTCACCGCAAATCTCTCTGCTCCATAGCTGTAAATGATCTCTCCGATTTTGTCCAGCTTTCTTTCCATGCACCCTTTCAGACCTTCTAGAATATGGATGAGGGCTGTGTCAGTGTTTTCCCACTCCTTTTTCTGGCAGGATTTAGGCCACAAGATTAGAGGCTTCCGTCCATTCATCTTCCTCCTCGCTTGGTTGAGCTTCGTCTGGGGTTCTGATACCCTGTGGACTGTGGTGAATATCCTGCCGCTGGGCTTCACTCGACTGATTTGCCCTACCTCTGAGGAAGTAGTGGTCAATGCGAGGCTCCTCGCTAAGCTCTCTCAGGCACTTTTTCCTGCCCTGGTGGATCTTGAGACCCTTCTCTGATGTTACCTTTTTCCAGCCACAGATGCAGCTTTGTAGCTTGTGTCCCGCCAGTGCTGTTACTCCGTCAACTACCGTGCTGAACATTTGATTCGTTGTCGTTTCCGTTCCAGGGTCTGTTACTGTGTGGTCCGCCGATATATACAGTTTATATATATATATATATATATATATATATATATATATACACACCCTGTATATATACTGTTATATATTATTATTATTATTATTATTATTATTATTATTATTATATACTGTTATATATTATTATTATTATTATTATTATGTATATATAGTGTTGTATATTATTATTATATGAGGCAGCAAGTGAAGAGTCAGTTGTTGAAGTTGATGTGTTGAAGCAGCGTAAGGATCTGAGTCACTTTGACAAGGAGCACATTGTGATGCTGGACGACTGGGTCAGAGCATCTCCACAACCACAGGTCTTGTGGCTGTTCCCGCTATGCAGTGGTTACTACTACTACCAAAAGTGGTACAAGGAAGGACGACCGGTGAACCGGTGACAGGGTCATGGGGCCCAAGGCTCATTGATGCACGTGGGGAGTGAAGTCTAGCTCGTCTGGTTGGATCCCCCAGAAGAACTACTGTAGCACAAAGTGGTGAAAAAGTGATGGTACTATGATAGAAAGGTGTAGAACACACAGTGCATGGCAGCTTGCTGCGTATGGGAGCTCACAGTGTCCATGCTGACCCCTGTCCACCCCTGAAAGCACCTACAATGGACACGTGAGCGTCACAACTGGACCGTGGAGCAATGGAAGAAGGTGGTGCTCTGATGAATCACCTTTTCTTCTACACCATGTGGATGGGTGGGGTTAGGGTCCGATCCCATGGAGCATCTGTGGGACGTGCTGGAACAACAAGCCCGATCCATGGGGGCCCCACCTCCAACTTCCAGGACTTAAAGGATCTGCTGCTAACGTCTTGGTGCCAGATACCACAGGACACCTTCAGAGTCTGGTGGAGTCCGTGCCTCCACGTCACAGCTGTTTTGGTCGGTGTCTGTCTATCTATCCATCTGTCTACATCTTCTCTGGGATCCAAACTACACAACAGGCAGAATTGAGACTGACGACTCCTTAATACGGTGAAATCAATGTGTCAGAAAGCTGTCAGAGCAGACAGGGAGGTTGGATTTATTCTCGACTGTTTTCAGGTTTCCCTGCGTTTCAGCTGTTCATGTGGAACGGTTTTCGGGGCAGACGGAGGAAAACAAACTTGCATGTTCACTTCCGAAACCAAAATGAGATGTAAGATGCTGAACCTCATGTGGTGATGTAAGTTTGAATGTCTTAAATATCCTTGTCGAGGTTTGTATTAAGGCCGAAAAATAGAAATACAAATAAAAAAAGTAATCAAGGAGGAAGGAATGACTGTCAGGAAGGATTTTCTGTGCGCATTGAAGCAGAAAGTGGAACATAACCTAATGTTTTCTCACTTCAGGTGACCTATTTTTAACCTTTTTATCTTTTTACCTATTTTACCCTCCTGTGAATCTCCATGAATAAAGTATCTGAGGCGTGGGGAGGGTGTGGCTCAAGCAGCCCCACCTGTCTTGGATGGAGGTAATTGAGCCTGCGATCAATGCATCCCAGTGGTGCAAACGAATAGGACAAAACAAACGCACAAAATCTATTTTTTTCAGACTGATATTGTAGTCACACTTGCACTTGCCGCAGTACATCCAGAGTCTAACGTTGGCTACAGTCGGAAGTGAGGCAACTTCCTGTTTCTAGTCTCTTACATCTGCTACTAACTCTTTAGTTCAAAGAGTCAATAAAACTGAGTAGAACCTGATAACATGCACTGGGATTATTTTCTTTACGGTATAATATATAAAGACTGTTTGGAGCGCACACACACACACACACACAGACACACACACACATACACACTTATCAATTATCTTGAACCTAGTTGTAGGTCAGTATTATATTTGTATAAATTTTATTGTATACTAATAATATTGTCTTTGTGAAAACCAAGATATGTATGTTTGGTCGATTGAATGACACATTTAATTGGGCTCCAGGATCACAGCGGAAACAAAGTAATATGTAATATATCTGTAATATGGAAAAGCATTTTTTTGGCCCCCGCGTCCTCCGTCCAGACGAACCCCGGCGGCGCTACGCTCCGAGACGAGAGGGGGAAGAGCCAAATGGGGGTCACAGTGACGGATGCTGCTCCACGATGTGACGCGTGCGTGTGTGTTGTGTCTGGTGTGTGTGTGCGTGCGTGTGTTGGTGGTGTGTGTGTGTGTGTGTGGTGGGCGTTCGTGGGTGTGTGGGGGTTGTGTCTGGTGTGTGCGTTGTGTGTGTGCGTTGTGTGTGTGTGTGTGCGTGTGTTGGTGGTGTGTGTGTGTGTGTGTGGTGGGCGTTCGTGGGTGTGTGGGGGTTGTGTCTGGTGTGTGCGTTGTGTGTGTGCGTTGTGTGTGTGTGTGTGCGTGTGTTGGTGGTGTGTGTGTGTGTGTGTGGTGGGCGTTCGTGGGTGTGTGGGGGTTGTGTCTGGTGTGTGCGTTGTGTGTGTGCGTTGTGTGTGTGTGTGTGTGTGTGTGTGTGTGTGTGTGTGTGTGTGTGTGTGTGTGTGTGTGTGAACAGCTTTGTGGATAATATTTCAGCCTGGCTCATTCACAGTGTCTCTGCTTTGAGTCAGCAGTGCAGCGCCAGCTCCATGAGGGAGCGCAGCCTTCCATCCGACTAAACACAACGAGACAAATCACTGAGGGCATGAGAATTCCTCTCTCTCTCTCTCTCTCTCTCTCCCTCTCTCTCTCTCTCGCTCTCCCTCATCTATCCATCCATCCATCTATCCATCCGTCTGTCCGTCTGTCCGTCTGTCTATCTATCTATGGACCTGACTGTGGGTTCACAAAGTCCTACCCATCTCGCCGTCCTGACCGCGCCCCTGCCGGGCTGCACCTGTCTCATTTATATCGTCTCAAGGGGATCGGACACATTGGAGATTTTGCGCAGGCTGAGAGGGAGAATGATGGGACGGCGGCGGCATCCATCACCGCGGCAAATGGAAGGCCAACGCCGGGAGGGAGGCAGAGAGAGAGAGGTGATGGCATGTGCTGTCCTCAAAGAGCATATGCATTACTAATGCATTTCATCCTCTGTTTATTTCCAACCCACATAAGTATTCCACTTATTTAGTCCTTGGCTTGGCGCAGTCACCGCGTTCGCACCACATTACTCATTACTTAATCTGTTAGCGCGGGAATTTGGAGAGAAAAACTCTCTCTCTCACATAACAAATAGTGTTTAGAAGTTGTTATCTTTGGTGTGTAATCCAGTTTTTTGGGGGGGCTGAGAATCAGCGACAATAAGGTAAAATTGGATTTCCACCTGAGATCGAGGGAATATAAAACAGCTTTTCCTGCTTCTTGTTGATGTTTTATGGAAACACTTCCTGTTTTCTTGTTTTATTTTAAACTTCAGAATCATTATCAGAATCTGTTGGGTTGCCCAGAACTGTGTGTTCACCCTTTTTTCGTGTTTGGAGCAATTAGATCGACATCACTGACCCAACATGTGGTCGCTATTGGGGGGAAACTTTCCTTACAACTCTAAATACCTGCTCTTTGAAGGGTTTTCGATAAGGACTGTTGTGACTTAGGTACTGCATGACCGAAGCACCAGAGGACCGGTTCTGATGGATTGGTTTGGATCCTTGAATCCCTCTCTCGCTCTCTTCAAGAGCAACCTAAGTAGTACCACTGACTCTCTCCGACTCTTTCCCATACGCCGTGTTTCTCATTTGTTTTGCTCTTCAAAGTGATTGTAAATATCTCATCTGGTTCATACCCTGCAGTTTCTCAAATTAAACGCACCAAGGAGAGTGTTGCGGGGCGAGCATGTGAGCTATGCCGGGGTGTTTCAAAACCACAATAAAATAATGAGCCTTCTGATAAGAAAAAAAAAAAGATATGTGTGTCAAGAGTTTCTGGGAAAACCTAAACGCGAATCTGAATTGAAGTGCAAAAAACGCCGCACAATCTAGATTTCTCCCGAGCAGCCTGGGACTCGCCCGCTCGCTCTTTTGCCCGAGCGCTCGCTTTAAGCCGCTGGCAGCCGGGGGTCTGTCTACAGTCCGTCCAAAACAAGCACCAAAGTCCAGCGATGAGCTGTCACGGGGGTTCAGCGCGTCTGTGCATCTGGTCGGCAGCAGCAAGGCTGTGACCCCGCCAACGCAAGTGCGCCCTGGACCCTGGCTTGGTACTCTGAGTGTCAGAAACGGGATCTGGTGCTCTGTCCATGATGTAAAACCAAAAGGGCTAGAGCTAAAAATAATTGTTGCGCGGTGAGTTTAAAAGAGGGCAAAATGCCACCGCCCCTATTGCCAACAATTCACTTTGAATGGGAACAGTGTTCTCCGGAGGTGGGCACCGCAGCCCCTCGCTAATCTTTCCACTTTCTTTTCTCGTGACAACTTGTCTCTAATGTTTATCTGGTGCCCTTTCAGTTTGATAGGCACGACAGAGAGGCCCATTGGAGCAAAGGCCCGTGTCATCCGGAGGCTGCGGTTGCCATCGCTGAGGTCATGCTGTGAACGGGATATGGAGTACTACTGTTCCCCCCAGAGCTATCTGCAAAACAAGCGATTACACAGCCTGACCTGTCCAAGGGGCCTGGCTGGTGAAGATCAAAGAGTGGATCTGGAGACCACCTCCATCCTCGCTTGGCAGCAGGTCCAGTCTGTGGAGGGTGGACGGGCTCTGGAAAGAGGTGCAAGACCGCCGTGGTTCTAATTCTCATCCTGATCTTCGTGAGAACACAACCCTGGTGATTGAGGAGCTCTACTGTTGTTTCCTGTTGGATTTCCTCGAGGGGTTCTTTAGTGTCTGCTTCAAATATGGGAGCGTAGAGGCTTGAGGAGGAAATAATGCGCTCAAATGTCTTCCGCTCTTCTTGCATGTTCTCCCCATGTTCTTATGGGTTTCCTCCCAGTGCTCTGGAAGCCACATCGGGTTCATGCTCACGCTGATACCCTTGCCCAAGGCACTGGCTCTAGATCTGGAGTTGGACCTAAACAGTGAGGATGGTTAAACGGAAAGGACACATTTCCCAGAGCACAGCATTGAGAGCCTGACCTTCGCTGGTCCACAGCAATCGTTATGGAGATGAAGGCTGAAGTGTGTGGGTGGGCGTCATCCCATAAGGGGAGCCGTTTTGCTTCAGCATCCAGGTAGATGTTCCAGAGCCTCTGAGAAGGGGTAGTGTCCGATCAGTCGGTTCCAGTCGCAGAATGGGCAACGAAACACAAATACCTGACCCTGAAACTCCAACCCTGTCCCTTAGCTAAACTGGTGAATTGCTGATGTTTTAAGTGTCGGAGCAATTGCTATGGTGATGATTTGTTGAATAATGAAACATGTAGTCATGTTTTGGAAAGCACAGATAAAAAAACAATTTCATGAAGTTTGTCAGAATTGTCTTGAGGAGAAAGAGAGAAAGAAAAATACAGCAGGATGACTTGAGAGTCATTCAGAGTGAAACATTGCGCCGTTTAGTTCCTGGATTCCGATCTACGGTCCAGTTTTGTGGCTTGGCAGACATGTTTCTCCCCTTTATGTACCCAGTGACAAACATGGCCAAATAAACCCTGAGTGCCAGGGAGGACACAGGATACATTGGGAGAGCTGCAGGGTGGGCCTGCCTAGATCACAGAGTTCATCACTTTACATTGAGGTTTAATATCGGGAGCAGAGCAAGGAATGGGAGCGTGAGACCAAAAGTGTCCACAGTGGTCTCAAATATGTCCACTTTAACTAATATTATGCGCAGACATGCGATGCTTTGCACGTAGGCTGTGGCAGGCAAATTCTATATATAACCATGAAAAATCGAATTTGGTGTACTTTCAGCAAGGCCATATCGAACCGCAGAACAACACATTGGTTGCATCTCGCTGCGGTTTGCGGCTCTATGGAGCTTTCTGTGGAGAAATCGAATTAAGCGTGATGGCTTCAAGATCAGTGTCCTTTTTACCTGAACTGGAGTTCATCAAAACGCGCTGGTTGTTCTGGGCTTTTTTTTTGTGCAGCCAGAACAATGATCCTTCAACCATTGTCTGAAGTGGTTCACGGAGGGGTTGTGAGTTCATCACTCCGAGAGGTTTTACATGGAAGCATCCAGGAAAAAGAGTTAACTCAAACAAAGTATCAATAGGCTGGGAAATGTTAAGACCTACTGGCTCTGTTTGTGTCTGTTTTCATCCAGTTCACCCCGGGAAGATTAAGACCGGGGTGAACTGGAACCGCGGATGTAAATACTTAATAACATTATGAGTCCCGGACGGAAAACAAAATATGGTGGCGTGTCGTCGTCGTCGTCAGCCGCCGTTCTTTAATGAGCCCTTGCAACCGAATCCGTCCATGCGAAAAGCAACACGGAGTCACTAGGCTTCAGACGTTCCCTTTAAAGGAGAGGAAGCCGAACGGGACGGAGGAATGGAGGTGTTTCCATCGTGATCACTGCAGACAGCGGCCTCGCCATCTAACCTGCGCCAACCCTCCTCCGACAGCGGAGAGATAAAGCAGCGCGGCTTCAGTGGCGCCCTCTGAGACGTGTTTACCTCAGCGCTGCCACTGTGGCTCTGGACGCTCTAATGACCCCAACGAAAAACAAACCGTTCCATCATTCTGCATCTGATGGACGTGGTTTCCATTTGTTTTTCTCTCTTGCTCCCCATCCAGCGCCTCCTCTTCCAGCTGATCAAATAACAAGATTTACTGTGTCGAGTGTGTTTTCTGTTCTTGTCGAGGGAGCACCCTGAAAATGCCCGAGACGCTTTGACCTTCCCTGTGCTGCCCATTTGGCCAGATGTGAGGAAATGCCCAACTTTCCAAATATCTGACTGACTGAAGCACACGGAGAGTCCGATGTATCAGGCGCTGGGATTTAGCCGTGCACACACTTGATTCAATCTGCAGACGCAACGCATTCAGGAATAGGAAATGCGGCTTGGTCCAGAAAGCCTGAACCCCCTCCAACATCCTCAAACCCCCTCCGACCCCCTGAAATGCACTCAAACCTCCTCCAACATCCTGGAGGGGGCACTCAAAACTCCTCCCACCACCTCCTACATCCTCTGACACCCTTCAACGCCCTCAAACCTCCTCCAACGCCCTCTGACCTCCTGCAACGCCCTCCAACCCCCTCCAATGCCCCCAAACGCTCTCTGACGCCCTCAGATCCCCTCTGACACCCTACAAAACCCTTCAACCCCTTCTGACCCGCTCCGATGCCCTCTTCAACCCTCTCCAACCTCCACCAATGGCCGCTCACCTCTACTGACCTCCTCCAACGCCTTGCAACCTCCTCCAATGCCCTCTGACCCCCTTTGACCTCCTCCAACACCCTCACATGCCCCCCCAACCTCCTCCGATCGCCTCCCACCGCTTCTGACCTCCCCCAACTCACTCCAACACCTTTGGGGGCCCTCCGACTTCCTTCAACCCTTTCCGACGCCCTTCAACGCCCTCCATCTCTCCTACTCCCTTCCGACCCTTCTGACCCCCCCCAAACCTCTCCATTGACCTCCAACCACCTCGAACAGTGTCTGACCCCCTCCAACAAACCCCAACCACCCCCACCAGCCCCACCAGCCTCCAACCCCCTCCCCGCCCGCTCGTGGTTTCATTTTGTGTTTCTTTTGGAAGCTGAGGTGATGCTGTCAGAGCGCTCTGCTGAAGCTGCAGAGCAGAGTGTGTGAGCCACTCTCTGGGTCCGCTGGGCCTCCACAAATATGCACAATGAGCAGGAGTGTTGTTGTAAATGTAATCTTTGCCATGATGGAATTCACATTTCAATGACTCTCCTAAGTGGAGCAGGCAGGTTTTCTCCAGCTCGATCAAGATCAGGGAAGGAGGCCACGGCGTCAAACTCCAACCCGTAACATAAAGCATCATAAACAATGATTTGGCATTGTTCTGAAATGCTGATTTAAACATCCCGGGCCCCGCAAAGCCAAACATCTGGCAGCGACACAGAGTAGAGCAGAGCAGTCTTTTAACTCTGCTCAATGGATCATGTGCTGGGATTTATTTCACGCATAAGACGGCGCTAAGTGAACAGCACAGAGACGCGGATCAAAGTGCAGAACCGACCGTTACAAGGTTACAAACTCTGTGATGGAAATGCATAGAAGGAGAACACACACAGACACACACACACAGCTTGTACTTCACTGAAAAAAATTATTTGGATTGGACTAAAGAAACTTGTGGGAGTACTGTGTATCTATCTATCTATCTATCTATCTATCTATCTATCTATCTATCTATCTATCTATCTATCTATCTATCTATCTATCTATCTATCTATCCATCTATCTTTATATCTACCTGGGGTCAGCCCATCAGGAAGTCCAGGATCTAGTTGCAGAGTGAGGTGTTAAGACCCAGGATCCATAAGCTTGTTCCCAAGCTCAGGATCCTGGGTCTTAACACCTCACTCAACTGCAACTGGATGCTGGACTTCCTGATGGGCTGACCCCAGGTGGTGAGAATCGATAACCTCGCCTCCTCTGCACTGACCCTGAGCACCGGAGGCCCTCAGGGCTGCGTACTCAGTCCCCTCCTGTACGCCCTGTTCACATATGACTGTGTGGCCACGCAGCTCCAACGCAATCATTAAGTTTGCAGTTAACACCACCATCCTGGGTCTCATCTTCAACAACAATGAGACCGCCTAGAGGGAGGAGGTCAGTGACCTGGCAAACTCTCTCTCAATGTCTGCAAGATTTAAGAGATGATAGTGGACTCAGGAAGCAGCGGAGGGTCACGTCCCCGTTCACATCGACGGAGCTGAGGTGGAGAGAGTCTACTACTTCAAGTTCCTTGTTGTGTTAGTCAATGATGACCTCACCTGGTCCAGGCAAAGCTACAAACTGCCTCAGAAGTACCTACACTTCCTGAGGAGACTAAAGAAGTTTGGCATGTGGCGGTGGCACAGTGGTGCAGTGAATGGCACTGCTGCCTCACAGCAAGAAGGTCCTGGCTTCGATTCCCGCCTGGGGCGCTGTTGGCACCGTGCTCCGGTGGGTTATCTCCCAAATAGGAGCCTTTCTGTGTGGAGTTTGCATGTTCTCCCCGTGCTCACATGGGGTTTCCTCCACCTCACGTCAGTAAGGACCCCCACCAAAAACATGCGGAAGGACAAGCCAGGATGGTTAAATGCAGAAGAACCATTTCACCGGCACCATCAAAGCGTGTGTGTGTGTGTGTGTGTGTGTGTGTGTGTGTGTGTGTGTGTGTGTGTGTGTGTGTGTGTGTGTGTGTGTGTGTGTGTGTGTGTGTGTGTGTGTGTGTGTGTGTGTGTGTGTGTGTGTGTGTGTGTGAAATAAAGACTGTTTCTTCTCACAAACTCCAGAGGGAGGTGAAGACAGCAAAGCTCATCATCGGTGCAAGCATGGAAAACCATTAAAGACGACAGCCACCCAGGTCATGGACTGTTCACATTGCTGCCGGACTATCAGACTCAGACTGTTTTCCCTCCCAAGCCGTCAGGCTTCTCAACCAGCAACATCAATGCCTGTGATCACATGATCACCCGTACGTATGCTCCTGTCACTTCCTGTGTGCACTTAATCAAAGCACCATCATATTCTTTGTCACCCTGAAAGATTCTCATTGCTATTGTCATTTGTGACTTTTAATAATTCTCTACTTTTGTTTTATATTGTTTTTTATATATCCAATGCCTACTACGTAGTTGTTGCTCGCCATGTCTCAGGAATTTAAAAGCTCAGAAAGACCCTGGTTTACTGTGCATTTGACAAAAAAGTCTATCTATCGATCCATCGATCTATCTGTTTATTAAACATAGATATATTTTTCATTTTTACCTCTTTTTATTTCAATGCACAGACCTTCATTTCTAGATTTTAATCTGTGTAATTATTCCCTTCCTAGACCCTCACTCCTCACCCCCTCATCAACTCACCCCCCCACTCCTCCATTGTCCTGGTCTTTGTGCGTGGCTCTGGTTCAGAGCGTTGTCATATTCCATTTAACCGATGGTCAGATCTTCTCCGAAGGCCCAAGCTGTAAAGTAATAAAACGTAACATGATGATAATATGATTCTTTAAAAAAGAAATAGCAGAAAGCAGATGCACATCGATTTTGTGGGTTTCACAAAATGGTGCACCAATTTCCTTCAAAGTGTTTCAAAGAGAACTGGATCGTACTGTTTCAAATAAACTGAGATGGTGCAATAAAATCAATATGACATTTTATAGTGAGTTTAACCCTTTTAAGTTGTTTTAATTACTTTATGAAATGTATTGCTATTGTTATTATAAGATACTTAAGATGCTTTTCTAATTAATAACGTCTCTATTCTAGCACATAGCAACCAATTAAATGCCAAACACTTGCTTGAAGTTGTCAAACAATGCCACACAAACGTCTTTAAGGGGAACGGTTGTGGAATGAGACGACAGATTCTTCTGCAGAAAATCTTGTGTTAGTTGTGGAAAAACACCTTAAAGAAGAATGGTGGAAGCCATGGTTCCATGCACTGGGTGAAGGAGTTGAACCCACAGTGAAAGGTCTGACGGGAGTGAGTCAGCGTCTGAAATGTAGGTTAGAGGGGGTGAGGGCCGAGGGACGTGTCTGCGTTCTCATCTCCTCACGGCTGCGTTTCCAGGCCATTCCTCGGCTCGTCTCACGTTCCTCCTCCGGTTCCTATTGGTTCCCGGACCTGACCTGACTCTGGGAGGAAGCCTTCCCATTGGCGGCGGGCGCTTCGGAGCCGCGGCGGCCGCAGCCAACCACAACAGCGCGCGGAGCGGTGGCTCAGGGACGTAAATTAGAGACGCTCCCCCAGGTCTGATGGATGTCCTGCAGCGAGCTAATGGTGTTTTCTGAGGCGCGGGAAGCTTCAGAGCGCTAACGTCACGAGGAGCGTCCCGCTGGGCTGGAGCCCATAAATCTGACTGAGAGGTCGAGCTGCCCGGCCTGTCTGTCTGCCTGCCTGTCTATCTGTACGTCTGTCTGTCTGCCTGCCTGTCTATCCCTAAGTCTCTGTTTGTCTGTCTGTACATCTGTCTGTCTGCCTGCCTGTCTGCCCTGTGTGTCTGTCTGCATGTTCATCTGTCTGCCTGCCTCTACGTCTGTCTGTCTGTTTGCCCATCTGTCTGTCTGCCTGCCTATCTACCTGTCTGTCTGTCTGAGGACCGGTGTCTAACCCTTCCATTGCTTCAGGGTTTGGACTCTCTGCTCTTCTTCTGGTTTCTTCTTATTTATTTATGACTCTTTCACGCCTCGGCTGCTCTGTGAAACATTTCATCATCTCTGCGTCATTAAGCTGCAGAGTTGGACGCGGACGTCCTCAGATCGGGGTTTCACATCTCTAGATCTTGGACACGTTTCTCGCAGCAAGTTTCTTCTTCGGAGTCGTTTGCTCCAGGGCAAGATCAACAAAACCTGTGCAGGCTGAAAGATGGAGGAAGCGATAAGAGCCGCAGTTTGAATGTTTCCCAGAAATCTACAGCACATGGTATACACAGTCCCAGCCTATGGACAGTGCACATCTCTACAGCTGCTTCTGGTCGGCGTCCATGTCGCCTCCTCAGAATAATATCGGGACACGATGACAACATGGAACAAGATGGTTCCCACACGCGAAAAAGGACACTGCTTCAGCCCAAGAAGAAGAAAGATGAACCAGTAAACATCACATCCTACACTAGCACCAAATACAATACAATCAATATAATCTAACATAGTCTCATCTATTTTAATTTAATCCTTTGTAATATCAAATCCAATTTTATCTACTTAACTCTTTATATATCACCCAAAAGTGCCCACTGGAAGTAATCAAGTCATATTTTTGTGCACAATAAAGAATATAGATAGTTTTCAGTAATCAGTGCAGTATAGTCAGGAAAACAGGACCTTGTTTGACACTGATGATCTGATAATCGCCTTCCTGCTTGTTTCAAGGAAAGGTCTCAACCACAATTCAACAAATTCCCACAATCACGTTTCCAATTTGCTTCCAGTTTGACTCTATTTTTATTAAGTTTATCGGTGATTCCCATAAAACACTGATGGAATCTGGGAACATCGACCAGAAGATCCGAACCCAGCGAGAAAAACAATAACAACAACAACAACAACAACAACAACAACAAGGTATGAGTCATTTCTTCCTGCTCCTGGAGCATTGGAACATGACTCAAAATCAGATCATATAAGTTGTGCAACTCCTTCGTGTGGATGCAGGAGAGAGAGGGGGGCGGTTACAAATGGATTGTTATTGAATTTCTCCCTTCCGACGTATCTGGAAGTAGCTCGTTGCACCAATAAAGTATTTAGAAAAAGATAGCGGAGGGTGGAGTCAGAGGGAGGGAAGGGCGGGGCGAGCTGAGGGCGAAGTTTAGGCAAGGGCATAGTCATAAAGAACTTTTTGACCAAAACGGTGTGTTCAAAACCAGAGAAGAACAAAATGAGGCGGTGATTTGGCATCTGTGCTTCTTTCACCGATGCCATTGTTGTTTTGCTGTTTTTTTTTCTGTTTCCGGCAACTCGCTCTTGAAATAGGTGCCCCCTAGTGGTAGTGCCCCGGAATGACATATGAAGAACTGAATATTCTGACAACGTGTTGTTTTTATGCATGCCTTTGCCTTTTATGTCACAGGTGAATGGGCAAACACCTTCTGGCCAGGTGAGGAACTGCACGGAGCACCGGAGAGGAGAAGGGGAGAGGGAGCGAGGGAGTCGGAGAGGGGTAAGGAGAGAGTGGGAGATAGCAGGTTGGGTCCATGGTCCTGTTGTTACCACCTCTGTCAAGGTGGGGAGGGTGAGAGGTTAATGTACAGATAGAGGATAGAACAGGTGAATGGACGAAGACTGAGGACGCCTGCTGGCCAGGTGAGGAACTGCAGGGAGAAAGGAAGCCAAGGACACAGAGAGAGGTAGGCGAGAAGGTGGGGTTGTGAGAAAGAGAGGGGGGGGGTGAGAAAGAGTGGTTCAAGCAGGCAAGAGCAGATAGCGAGTAAAATGACAAATGGTGTGTGTGTTTAGTTTAGCTCAGTTTCATACAGTGAGAGAGAGAGAGAGTGTGTGTGTGTGTGTGTGTGTGTGCACATGCTTCCTTGTTCTCCCTTGTGCACGACATCTGGAAGCGATCAGCTGGAAAGAGAAATTAAGAAGAACTTCAAATATGGTAAAATGTTTAAATTGAGCGTTCAGAGAGGAAGTAGCAGCGTCACTTCTAACCACCTTTTAACCTTTTAAATTATTCTGGTCGTAACTTTGTATTTTGATTATATTTTGGATATTCGCATCATCAAGATGTGTGCTCATGGTCAGAGTCGTGAAAAGAGACTATGCACATGACTTGGAAAGGATTTTTTAATCTATTTAGGTGGCCAAAAGATTAGACCTGGTTGCCTGCTTTTCCCAATACCAGAAACTGTATCGTTGGAGAATCTAGCTGTTGGCAGCAATACGGGGTCTAGGGTAGTCGGCCCTTCATTAAAGTTCAATGTTGGGGTGTGCTTTGTCTCTCTGTTACGGTGTGTTTTGTGACTGCAGAAGTTCGTCCCTTCCGCCTGGTTACAGTGTAATTCTATGATGGGATGGTGTTTGCGGCTGCGGGTGGGTTTCCTAAGGCGCAACTAACGGTGGTTATCATTCTGAAGTAGGGCTGCATGATTATAGCTAATCGTGATTATTGTAGTCAATATTGTGAGGATGATTATTTATTACCAATATTAATCCATTTTCTGGAGCACAATTATTTTATTGCACTTTGTAAATCCACAGCCTCAGCCATCAACTGCATTCAGAATCATAATATATTTTATGAACCTATAAATTAATAAATCAAAATTTGATTCAAACGTATCAAAAGTTTCTTCACATGAATTCAGTCTTTTGGCTGTATATAAATTACGTCCAAACAAGAGGGTCTGTTTCATTACACCTGCAGATTTTTTTGCAAGAAAACCCTAAAAACAGGATATATAGCACGCTAAGAGCTTCAAATGAGTAGAGGGACAGTAGAGGGAGGTGCAGTAGAGGTTGAGTAGCTAGTCATTTATAAATGTCGGAAGGATCAAATAAATGTTATTGATAGAACAAGGATACGTTGAAGTGCTCAGGTCTGACTGGGTGGCTGGAGGGTTAAGTACTGTGCTGGCTGGGCGAGTGAGGGCGGTGTCTCTGGGGATCCTCTCGGCAGCAGACAGCGCTGCTCTCTGCGGTGGCAAGTCAGATTTCTGCTTGTCACACATTTAGCTTGCGGAGAAGAAGTGGATTTGAATCATGATGTTTACGACACAGTGACAGACCTAATGACTAGCACGGTCTCGCAGAACACGCAGAACTTCTCATCTTTGATTTGTGCATATGTGATCCCACTTACATAAGGGAGGCCTGCTACCAGTCGACACGTCCACAGTATCTCAATTAATAAGAAATTCATTTTTTTGCAAAATAGTTTAGTTTCAATGAAGCACACATCCAGGTGCTGACCACCTTAAATTACTGCAAATTTCTTCACTTCACCAGCCCATCTAGACTGCAGATTCTGGTCTTTAGAATGAACGGCTGTGACTCTGGGAGTCTCAACAAACCCAATTTGACTGTAAATAAGGGACCATGGAATAGACTCCTGCGCAGAGTTAAATGAACCCTTTTCTGGGGATGAAAACCAAAAATAATACACCAGCAATGAAGAACCCGGAACCCAAGCTGGAGAACAGGCCTCAATGGTGTCTTTCCAATGCTTACTCAAAGTTTTATCGCCCAGATCAGTGAAAGTAGCTACTGACTGACTGACTGACTGACTGACTGGTTTACTAACGGACTGACTGGCTGGCTGGCTGGCTGACTGAGTAGTTGACCGACTGACTGACTGACTGACTGATTGACTGACTGACTGACTGAATAATTGGTTGACTGACTGGTTAATTGACTGACTGGTTGACTGGCTGACTATCCAATCAATGCAACGAGCACATTAGCTGTTGTCCACTAGATGGCAGTAGTATGGGCCAACCTATATGAGTCAATGCAACTAAGTCAAGTCACTACCCAATGTTGAAAGGTGCAATATTTGGGTGCACGGCGGCTGCACAGTGGTTGCACAGTGAGTGCACAGCTGTAGCGGATCTGGCCACACCTTGTTATCACCTCAGCTGGTCTGAGCGTCCAGGGACCCTGTGGCTCGGAGACAGGAGCAGATGTGAAGCGCTGAGGGCAGAGGTAGACGCTCTCCAAACATCGTCTTCCACCAAAAACAGCGCTGCCACTCGGAGCGGGAAGGCCTGCTCGACACCTGCTGGGTCGTGGGAGTACCCCGGCAAACGGCTCTCAGGAGGTTGAAAAGAAAGAATCTTTATCAAATCAAAGATAAACCTGCTCCCCCCTCGCATGAGGAAACGCCACCCATCATCTCGAAATTCTGTTCCTGGTTAATATCTGGCGAAGACCCGTTGTAACTCGTCCTGCTGTCACAGGGGCCGTACGTCTCTCTCCAAGGCGGGCGAACCTCACGTCCATCTTCTCAAGTAGACCGGTGTCTCCCAATATGATGAATACCACCAGACAAACCTTCCCGATTGGTAGCAATCTAAAAAATGTAACCGTTGAACATGTTATGGATGGCTCTGTCTGCAGCTCGACGGGCGATACGCTCAGGTCACGGGGATACTTATCGCCCAGGAGAAAGTGCCCTGTCTCTCTGTTTAATAAGCGCACTCCTAATGTGTTGAAAGGCGTATTTACTGGAGTGAGGCTGCGGGAGTTGATTCAGGTGGTTTCGATTCATCAGCCTGATAGGACATCTGTTCCTGGCTCACGGGAGGAAAAAGGGGGAAATAAGTGAACTTGCAAAAATGTGTTTATTTTGGATTATGTATTCGGCGGCCGTTCCAATCCTAACAAGTTGCGGAGCGTGCGTAACCGGCAGGTAGATGGCGTTGCCTTCGCTCCCTGACCGGTTCAGAGGCTCCGCGAGCGTCTCGAGCGCACGATAGGAAACATGTTTTCATTTGAGCTGCAACTCGAGAGCGGCACAACACATTTAACTGCAAAGTAGAGGTCCTTAAATGATTAGCCTCGCCGCAGAAAGACAAACACACAAATTTGCATTCCGAATTCGACTGACGAAGTCCCTTAAACAGAATTTCAATGGAATGAATGAAAACACATGTCAAAAGTGAGTATTTCCCATTTCTTTCCACGTCTGAAGGGTTCTGTTGTGGGAAACAAGGCATTCTGTGTTGTTTGGTGTAATCAGTCACATTGATTTTGTAAATGCTTGGGTTCATACGTGGACTAAGGCCTTTTGGTCGCTTTAAAGCCATTAAAACGCCTTTAAATTCCACTCAGGGAGTAGCTGCAGGCGCTCTGGGAGAGGCTTGTTCTGGGTTAAAGAGGAGATGATGATTTACTCCGTGATTCAATGAACAATGTTTGCCACAATTGATTAAGCGGAAAGTCAGTACGTGAGGAACACTAAGTATTATTACAAGCAGTTTCCAGATTGTTTTGTGATGGATCATGGACATCATCAAAATAAAATTAAATAAAAACAGTCCAAGAATGAAAATAAAACAGTCAGGAAAAAAAAAGAACAAGAATAAGAAGCTAAAGCAAAGAAGCACAAGATCCCAATGAATGATGAACTCAGTCCAACTCAAAACTCAGTCAGACACCGTTCAAATCAAAGAGTATCTTAGTATCTGGGTAAGAAACTCTATTTCTTGTACATTTATGAGATTCCATATCCACCGAGATATGGAATCGAATTTCCACCCTTACAAAACGTACATGATACCCCCCCCCCCCCCCCCCCCGCCGCAGAGAAAATACTACGTTTTTTTTAATATCCGTAAACATATGGACAGGGCCTTACTCTGCTCATGCCACTTATTCCTCTGGAAGGTTTAGCTGTGACTGTGACACACAGTGAAAAAATGTTGTTTTTGGACAAATGTGTCCAAAGTGCTAATCAACATCATGAAAACATCATTAGCGTGGCAATAAATTGTCCCGTATGCCCCCCACCCCCACCCCCACCCGCACCACCTCCTCCACCCCTTTTAGATGAGCTGAAACAAGAGAAGTACTTAACTAATCCCCGGGGGCAGATTTGGGGAGAGTGGATCAGACCAGGAAGCAGCCAGGTTTCAATCACCTGGAGAATTGCTGCTTCTTTCCAGGGTAATAACTTTTCCAAACCCGGCTTTTCATTCCCGAGCAGCTCGGCGTTGGCGAAGGAGCAGGAGGAGGAGATTCTGCCGTGATTAACAACAAGTGCACCACCCGGCTGCTCCCGATACCCGAGCCTCCTGAGACTCGGAATACAAGATGAAAGTTATTCCATATGCACATTTTGAAAAACAGAATAAAAACATTTAAAAAGACACGTCAACAGGTAGAAACGTTCTCGGTTTCAGCAATGCATAGAAAACATGTTGAATACATGGGTGAAATATTATTGTAATTTACTGTATTGTATCTGTATTTCTAATTGTATTTTTACATGATATTACATTTTTATTAAAGAAAAGCACATATCAAGGGGATATTCCTAAACAATAAGGTTTTAAATAACTATGCTCTACATGAAAACATTGGTTTGTTTGGGGTAGAGAGGTGATATGACAATTATTATTATTTATAAAAGTAATAACAAAATAACAACAGTAATAATAATAAAAATAATACCTTAAACTTACTTACAGTCCCCCAAGTCCCGTTACAAAGCAGAACTCAAAGCAAACAAAGTTAAAAAATGACTTGTATTTCATGTTTTCTGTGGCACTCCCTTTCACAAAACACTGATCCTACAGTCAGACATTTCGGACAAATAATGGATTTTAGCACCAAAAGTAAAACATTTAAAGCTCTTGTTAAAATGTTAGCCTGCAAAAAGTGATTTGATTTGATTACCCAAGGTGCCACGCCCACTTCTGACGATAAGTCTATCGAGCGACTCAGCTGGATTTATCTAAAAATGTTGCTGGAGTGGTCGCCATGGCTCCCATTGTGTTGCTAATTACTGCAATACTTCTCAGTGTTTGGAGGGAAATTTAGCAGAAAGGATGTGAAATTGGCCGGAGTTGGGGTTTAAGGACGAATCGTTTCAAAAACGTTGTCACGGAACCGTACGAGCACAATTAATTTAGTATAATTTAGTTTCTCCGCCGTCCAGCCAAGGGACCATCTGGATCTTCACAACCCCACTTATCTGTAGAAACAGCTGCACATTTTCAGACATCGTCCTTAAGTTTACCGTCGGATTCAAAAAGGGAAAAAACAGGTCATCATTGGGTGTCGGAAAAGGGAACGGGGGAAATATTTCTGGAGGGGAGATTACCCACAAGCCCCCTCTCGGAAGGGAAACTGCACCAAAGTCTCAGCGAGCCCAAAGGCCGCGAGCGATTGGACTTCAGTTACAGAGCGGGTTCCGTGGTGTGCGATGGAACCAGAGTGTGGGATATTTGGTGTGTTTGTTTACCCGGGGTCATCCCCTCTGAGGAGGTTGCATGAGGATACGGCTCGCTGGCTAATTGCTATCTGCAAAGGCCCAAATAAATAGAAGAGCCACAGGATTTCAATGAATGTGCAAGTTGGAATTGGCTCCCGTTGGAGCGGCTGGAGCCTTGGCCCGGGCCATACGGGACAATTTATTGCCACGCTAATGATGTTTTCATGATTTTGATTAGCACTTTGGACACATTTGTCCAAAATCTACATTTTTTCAGTCGTATGAAGCCACTGTGTGTCGCAGTCACAGCCAAACCTTCGAGAGGAATAAGTAGCCTTAGCAGAGTTAGGCCCTGTCCATATGTTTACGGATATTTAAGAAAACGTAGTATTTTCTCTGCTTTTTTTAACGGAGGGGGGAAAATGCGTTTTCGGAAAAATCACTATATGTGTGGACGAGGCCTTAGAGTTCTTAAGAGGAAACAGTGATAGAAATCCTTGTGAAACAAAGCTTAAAATATATTCTTTAATGAATAATACAATTCTCCAATAATGGCACAATGAGTGAGAATCATTTTTTATTCGCTTGTTTGTTTATTTACTGTATGAACCAATGTTGATCAATGCCAGTCAATGTCAGTCCACTGATCTGAGCAGCGTGGACGACAATTCAGCCCCAAATGAGAGGTGTTACAAATCTTCTCTGCATCGAAGCCTCATGGAGTAGCATGACGTTGGTGTACTCTCTACAGCTTCCTTTAAGGGGCGCTATTTGTCGCTAATTATCTAACGTTACTGACGGCAACTCCAGCACGATATCAGACTAAGTAACTAAATAACTATATATATTGGTTAAACTATATCTTGATGAATTTTCATTATTCAAAAATGGTACCAAATAGCAATATGACAATAACGATACAGCCCCACTGAAAGATGATAAAAAATGATGATGGTGCTCCACACATACTGGACAAAACAATAATTTGGCCGATGTGCATATGATCCACAAAGCGTGACATTCTCGAAGATGATTTCGGATCCTCTGCTAAGGAGCGTCCATGTTGGGTCCATCTGGGCCAGTTCCCCTTTTAACGACGTATTGAGTGTCAACACGTTTTGGGATTTTACGACAGTTGGAAATGTGCGAGACACGCACCGCAGTGGACTTCAAAGTCCTCCATGCTTATTCTGGTTTGTCTTGCTGAACAATAAACGATTTTAATAGCTGTTAATTAGCGAACCCCAGCCTTCTCTGGACTGTAATTACAGAGCATGTGGTGGAGCTACACTACCATTCAACCAGAATTAAACATGTGTCTGGTGGGGCTTCTCCACAGCTGGAGCATCAGACGGATTCTGTGGAATCTACTCATCGCTTTGCGCATAAAACCTTATTTTTTTGCTTGTTTGTTTGTTTTAAACCAAAGCCCCACACAGCAACAAATGTAATCAATGTTTAATAAATCAACCACTGTCTGAAATGCCTCAACTGATGGATTCATCCACATGAAAGGAATTTTGTGGACAAAACCAGAGCACGGCCTCCCAGGTTTTTTCTTTTAAAAACCTGACAACCGTCCACAGTGTCTCAGTGACTCCTCGACTACAAAAGTTCAAACTTTGGAGGCGATGGCTCCGAGTGGCTCACGAAACCTCGTGTCTTCTCTAGCTCATAGACATTCAGGGAGTTTACATCATTGAAGCCAATATGGTGAAGTCACGCGAAGCCGCTGGAATTCCCGGCGCCACCATCGTGCCTTCAGGGACCTTAAACAAAGTCCATTTTCTGATCTAATTTGGTTTCCTTGTCTGTTTTTTGGGAAGCGATGTTCTAACTCATAGCTCGGCGCTGTCCCCCCCCCCGTGCCTTACGAGACAGAAAAACACTGGCAGAACGTCGGTTTGGGTTGGTTCATTTCCTCCTAAAATACGGCAGATGTGTCCTTGGACCAGCGGTTACAGGGATGAATTTCGATTCCTGTAAGTGCTACTGTGGCAGTTCTGCCTTCCACACGCCACCCGAGTGGTGCTTTCAAGGCTCTCCTGCGCAGGGACACAAGCAGAGGTCTTGCAAACACATCAGTTTACTGGGGAGAGTGGCAAGATGTAAAAAGCCGGGAGCAGAGGGAGACGCTGAAACCGGGTTCCCATACCTAAAACGACCAGACTCTGACACGGGGTTCCCATTCCCTAAAAAAACAAAAACGTCCAACAAAACAGAAACATTCCCCTTTCTTGGAGTTCGGTTCTCCAGAACATGGCCATGGTTGACCCTCCCCCAGGGCGACAACAGACACCCCTCCTCCCTTCCGGAGCATGGGGCCTTCAGCTGCTTTGCTGGCTGCCGGAGGTATAGCCGGGCTTGGCTGTTGCGGAGGCTGTTTGGAGGCGTGGCCTGGTTGCTGGGCTGCTGGATGTTCCCGGCAGTGGCTGCTGGGGGGAGCAGCTAGCTGCATGGTGATTGCTGCGGTTGCTTCTCCCTCAGTCCTCCACTGGACATCCTGGGTGCGGCTGCTGCCAATCCGGAGAGGGTTGGTGCTGGGGCCGTCCGTTGACCTGCTGGTGGCTCCAGTGCGTCTTTGAAAGCATGGGGATGGTAGCTCAGGAGGTAGAGCTGGTGGTCTAGTGATCCAAAGGTTGCTGGTTCAATCCCAGGCTCCTCCTGCTAGCATGCTGTAGTGTTCTTGAGCAAGACACTTAACCCCTAATTGCTCCTGATGGCTGCGTCCGTCGGTCTTTGAACAATTGTAAGTCGCTTTGGCTAAAAGTGTCTGATCAATGACTAAATGTAATGAAAGGCCTTTCAGTGTCCCTTCCCCATCCCTGTTCAGGGGTCACTGTGGCAGTTCCGCCTGCCACATGCACCCGAGTGGCAGATGTAACAAGCCGGGAGCAGATGGACACAGGTCATGACAGAGGATCTCCGTGTGTGTGTGTGGGGATGGGTGATTTACCTGTTTTTCAGGGGTCACTGTGGCAGTTCCGCCTGCCACATGCACCCGAGTGGCAGATGTAACAAGCCGGGAGCAGATGGACACAGGTCATGACAGAGGATCTCCGTGTGTGTGTGTGGGGATGGGTGATTTACCTGTTTCTCGTTGATTGCTCTGAGTTGCAACAGGCATACAGCCACCCCTGTTCCCAGGCCAAATTACCTAGACCCCAAAACCAAAGATACATTCGGTAAAACTGCTGATGTGACAAGCAAAACCATTTGGACCCCATCCTAAAAGTTACGTACTACCAATAATATATTAATTATTTTTTGGAAATAAGACAATAATACAATAACCTACTGGACACCAGCCAGAAGCACCTGTTTCACAGTGGGTAGTCATTCACTGATCAGAATCAGAATACGTATATACGGCCAAGTACATTTAACAAAAGTAAAGTAAAGTAAATTAAAGTTAAGATTGGTGCATTGCATAGAATCCAACAAAGAATAGCCAAATATACAAAAATATACTGAATATACAAAAAGTGGTTCTATGCATTTAATTCTATGGTCTAGAATCCTACTGGAACCCAATAAAGGAAACAGGGCTGAGAAAACATGAGGCTCAGGGAACATAGGACCCAAAATACCTTGAGGGAACATAGGTGTGGGGGATGTAGGCTGGGGGCACGTAGGGTGGGGGGACACTGGGAAGATCCCTTGAAGAACTAATCAGCACTAATTGACAGCGACCACCAAAGGCCCATAAGCACATGCCCTCGAATGGAGGTGAAGAACATCTGCAGCCAAACGTCTATTTCCCCTTTTGAGGAGGACGGGTTCAATGTCTGAATGAACTCATTAGCCTCGGGATGGAAATGCTCCGTGGGCTTTGCAGAGAGGAGTCCAGGCTGCTTCACACCACAACAACCCAAAGGACATTACCGGTGATTAACGCCTCGGACGCTTCCAGAACATCTGGGGGAGGGGAAGAGAAGCACGAGGGATGGGGGAAACACAAACACGTCTGGTCTACGGGAGGAAGAAGTCTGAACGCTGGAGAGAGGGAGAGAGAGAGAGAGAGAGAGAAAAGAGAGGGAAAGAAAATAATGCGGCTGAAACTTCAGTAGAAGGTGTTTCAGTCCTGAAAAATGATGTATCGTCAGGACCTCCCATGTCTCCTCCTGGGGTCCTTGAATCTGTTCTAAAGTGTTTTCAAGGTGGAATAATTGGCTGCGCGAGGGCGTTGAAGTAGCACTGTGCTAAATAGTGGCGGTTAGTCTCCACTAAATCTCGGTAATAGATCAATACAGGAGGAAAACAATTTAATAATAAAAGGGTTTCCATTGTCTCCACTGACTCCACTCTGAGAATCAGTTCAATTAGGAGGTCGTAAATCCTTGAGCATTTTGGGACATCTGCGACGTGCCCTCAGCCGGATCATGTCTGTGCAATGGTGTTTCACTGGGTTCTGAGTTGCATATTTGGGTGTTTCCTGTGGGGATCACTTTGGTGTCGTATCATTTGTGGTGTGCCTAGAAATCAATTGCTCGACTGTCTGGCCAAAAATAAAGAAAAATATGGAACATTTTCTACGAATTTGGTTCAGACTCAGATGTGCAATGAGGTGAGCTGCAGCATCCTTTCCTCAGAGTTATATCAACACGAGTAAAAGCTGAGAGGTGAGTCTATGGTCAACGATGAAGACAGTACAATGGATACCAAGATGATTTTTGGGAGAAAAGTCAGAACATCTGTAAAACAGAGGAAAGGAACACATAATTTAAGGATCCACATATGTTGTAATGGCACAGAGAGGTCTGTGCAGAATTTATGGTCCAGAGCGTGTCTGAGTGGTCCCAAAGCTCCAGATCCATGTTTGATGTGGTACCAACACAGCCTGATGGACTGGGTGCTCCACTGAGCCCCAACCGGGTCCAATTCACTGACACTTACCACAGATCAGGATCAACTGATTTATCAATATTTGTTTGGATTGTCATCTTGTTCTATCAGTTCTATCATTAAACCTCTGCGCATGGACCACTTGCATGTCGGTGTGTTGGTAAAAGGGATAAACTGATGAATCTATTGAAATTCAAGGTTGTTTACTCAACGTGTAAACAGCTGCACTAGAAAATCCTACACAGTTTAGATTAGATCAGATTAAATGAGTTCACAAAATCGATTTTTTTTTTTGGGCTCACAATTTAAGATATAGCCTGTTAAAGGTTATGTAATGTGATTTCTTAAGATGCACTACTGAGTTATAAAAACAAACAAACAAATACATAAATAAATAAAAATAATAATCACCGCCCTCATACTGTTAACACAATAACAATACAAATAATTCAAATAATAATCAACAAACCAGCAGAGATCCACTGATTCAAAGCGTCTGTACCTGTTTTACTGGTTAGGGAAAAAAAAGCGTTTTATGTTCCACCGACGAGGGTCGATCACTGTCTCCCCCGGAGCAAAACTGCAGCTTTACTGCTTCACCTTAAAATACCTCTGAGGTGTCTGGAAGGAGGATTCTGATCTATTCTGAGCCTTAACTGAACTAAAGATTCAAGATGAAAGAACCACATTGACATTTCTCCTTCAGCAGAAAACACATCAAGTAAGTAGTACAAGCAACTTGTGGAATATCCTGGAGTAGGATTTGATGTTAATCCAGATTTTATTATTTCTAGATTCCTAGATTTTTAATTTATTGTTATATTGTAGTGACGAGTGAAGATAATGATAATCACCATCATCTTATTATTATTATTATTATTATTATTATTATTATTATTATTATTATTATTATCATTAATAATAGTATAGTGTTGTTATTATTAATAATGATGATAATAATAATAATAATAATAATAATAATAATAATAATAATAATAATAATAACAAATAATATTATTCATAATAATAATGTGGTTTTATGTATTTTTTGCTTGATGGAGCAAATAAAAGTTTAATTTGACATTTCTTGCCATATGTATAACGTACTCGCTATTTTGGTCATCCTCTATGGTTTGGTGCATTTCCATTGAAATCCAAAAACAGCATAAAATAAACATTTTTGAGGTTAAAACATACATTTTGAAAAATCGAAATAATAAAAAATAAATAAAATAATGCAGAAAAATACAGAAAAAGCTAGTTTATACCATTTTTTTATTTTACGTACAATGGGCCAATGGACCTCTGTTGTAGAACAGGTGTAGAACTCAGGTAAAGGCAGGTTTAGGCCTAAGCTTTGGACCTCAAGTTTAGGCCTCAGGCCTGGGCCTCGGGTCTCGGCCTTATGGGCTTCAGGTTTAGGCCTCAGCTTTAGCTCTTAGGGTTAGGCCTTAGGTTTGGAGTTCAGGTTTAGGCCTTGGCTTCAGCGCTTAGATTCAGGCCTCAGGTTTGGCCCTCTAAAGTATAAGGTTTGGCCAGCAAGGTATTTATAGTCGCTTGTTTTCAGTAAATTAGATTCGTTTGCTCCGAGATCTTTCCCTTCAGACTTTTTCGAGTTTGAGCCCTCAAGCTCACCTGGTTCAAATTGTCTGGGAAGAACACATGAAATTGGTCAGAGTATCTGGAGAAGAATCAGAAAATGGAGAGGCTTTTTAGAATAAATGTATAAGATAAAATAAAAGACCGTATAAAAATAGGGAGATTTATTCTTTTTTAGGCACCAAATAGAAGTTTATTCCAATTCAAGATGTTTATTTATCACATACATATACATACGAACATACATATATGTAGTGAAATGTCATTGCAACGCCCCCGGATATTATGCACAATAAGTACATGGTTTTACCGTGATCGCTTTTAAAAGATCAGACCTAATTTGTTCAAGGTTAGGACATTATAATCTGCTTTTGTACCACTTCAGTTGATAACAGCAGCGGTATAACTGTAAATAAAATCAACCTGAGGTAGAAAATCCTGCAGGTTTTCAGAAAGTAAAATTCCACTTCAAAATTCCATTTTCAATTAGCGTCGAGCCAGAGGTTCTCACTTGAGAATTATAGTTTATACCCTATATACCCATACCAGTAACTTTGCATTTGTATATTTTTTTATATATTTGATCATTTCTATTTTGTATTATTTGGCATTTTCTGTAATTTGGCAATTATTATTTTTATTTGATCTTTACTTTACTTTTTTATTCTATGATATTTTATTATTTTATTTAAAAATTTGTCTGTTATGCTTTTTAATATGCTAATCGTCTGTAGTAACGCCCCACGACAAACTCCTCATATGTATATGCACCTGAGGGAATAAACTCATTCTGACTTTCTGAAGCTGGAATTTTCCACCTGTGAAATCAACAGGACAATAACACAAATCAACAAAAAGAAAGAGAGAAGGTGTCGCAGCACCTCTCTGGTGGGACGATGATGTCTGACGTGCATGAAAACAAGGTGTAATTGGTGGTATTACTTCAGTTCGTTGCAGAACCAATATGGCGACCACATGTTGGCAGCGGCGCTGGGTTCTGGGCACGTTGTTTCCAGTGCGATCAATCTTTAGCGGGAACGTGTTCAAAAGAAAGGCTTCCCATAACATTCTTGTGCTGGCCATATATATCCTCAGTTGCCCTGACAGGAGGGCGCGGTCAACCAGCGCCCTCAATATAAACGCTGCCGTTGAAGGGTCAGCATTGCGTCACCTCTGTAGACTCGATCTGTGGATTTTCCCTGCAAAAGGTTGCGACATCGAACCTAAGAAATATATTTTTATTTCCTCCAGATTAATCATTAGTCTGTAAGAATGTTTATAAAATAACAAGGCCGTTATTATTGTAATTATTATGCTCCCATTAGGACCAAAGAGGCTTCCAACGGCAATAACAGATCGTAAAACTCAGTCATAAATGACGTTATATGAAATGACACAGTTGTTATTGATGAATATGTTCCCCCCTCAGACAGATGATCAGTAGTTATCAATTATCAATCGATTCAGTCGACAGCGATGACAAAGGAAGGCAGAGATCCAACACCTCAAAAAAAGAATTGGTAGTTTGGTCAATTGTAATGGTATAACATCCATCCATTTGTTTATCTATCCATCCACCCGTCTGTATTTCCATCCATCCATCCGTCCGTTTGTAATTCCATCCATCCATCCAGTCTATCTATTCAAGTTCAAATTTATTCATCCATCCATTTGTATTTCCGTCTATCATCCATCCATCTATCCATCCATCCGTTTGTCTAGCCATTCATCCATCTGTTTGGATTTCCATCCCTCCACCCGTTCATCCTCCCTATACAGCCATGGTTTATCAGAATCACAACTCACAGTAATAATTATTATTGCAGAACTTTCCTCCAAATCCATCCAATGAAAAGTGCAGACGTCAGCGCTTCGCTCCTGACACTCGTCCGTCGTGGCCCTTCCAGATCCCGGAGAAACCAAACAACAGACACCAACATTTTTAATTGCAGATCTCTGCAGTGAAACCAGTGTGCGCCGCCGGGCGGGTCGCTCGGGCCGGGCGCAGCCCACGGCGGCTGATGGCCGATCCGGCTCCATCAGCACCACAGCCGTGAAATCCAAAGCGAGGGACCGAACCGAGCCGTGGACGCGATGACACGGGGTCACGGGGATTCCTGCACAGATGACTGGGCAGAAGATCTGCAGCCAGGAGAGAGGAAACCACAGTGTCATAAACGTATACAAGTCACTGGATCATCTGGAAAACTGACAAAATTATTCTTAAGTTGATCCAATAACCCCAATTCATTTTTTTTTTTGGTGCAGCATGTTTAACGGTGTAGGCTTGGTTAGAGTCCCAACCACCGAAGTGGATTTAGGTTTGAGTCCCGCCGTGTTTTAGTGTGGAGGCCTGTTTTTAATTTGAAACTGTGTTGTCTCTGTGAAGTGTCTTTTTCTGTTTTGAGCCTTTTATTTCTGTTTATTCCTCGTTGCTTTGATATTAATGGATTCTATTCTCATGTAAAGCACTTTGAATTTCTCTTGTTTATGAAACGTGCTGCCTTGCCTTTGACAAAAACACCAAGTATTACCCAAGCGCAGGGAAACTAACCAGCCAGGGCTGAAATAATACTTTCCTTATTTAAGAGCAAAGTTAGTCGCACGCAACGATTACTTTGTTAAAAAATACAATCCAATATTTGATACTTAGCTGGTATTTTACGAGAAGCAGACGTTCAAGGTGTTGCGTTCTGCATGGGCTCCTCTAAATGCTTTTTTCCCCATTGTTGGTGGCAGGGTCCGCCTTTGTGATGAATTTCATTAACCTCAAGTGACCAAGAAAAACAAATTACAAAAAAAAAGGTTTATTTGATATCTCTTGTGCCTGTCTGATCTACTACTTGAACTTGTCTTGCATGAATAAATTGTCAGTTTTTAACATTTTGTTGTATGACCTCAACTGGGTCTTTTTGTTTTTATGATCTGTTTTTTAAGTTTTGAATGGAATTCTGGGAAATGTACTGAAATCCACCCGACACAGACAATCTGATGGATTACCACTTAAATGTTTGCTTTGTGTGGATCCTCTACCAAAACACACAAACTGAAACATCATCACCTCAGACATCCATAAAATATGAATCTTTTGACAACAATTAGACTTCAGATCTTCAGGGTCAGATCTTTGGTTGTGGCGAAAAGTCAGGTTTTCTGGAGTCTCTTGGAAAAAAGACGCCAATAAAGCAAATAAAACTAAATAAACCTTCCAAGTTCTCCACGTTCTGGCTGAACTTCAGTCTTCTGAAACAAACTCAATTTATTCAGTAAATCCATGTAGGTATTTCACATTCAGTTCTTTGTATTTGCACCAAATCCATGCTTGAAAATTGAAATCCATTTTAAATCAGAAATAACTAATTTTAGCCACGATTCATCGTTTGTTGACATGACTACATCCATAGTTATGAGTGCACCTTTCATTCTTTGTTATCTTCAGACAGAAATCTCGACTGGGAGCTCATCTCTGTGCTGTAGTGCAGCTCAGATCACTCTGATCAGTCTGGCTGATGCCGACGCTGTTTGACATGGCGTGTGTTTTAGATAGGAATACAAAAACACAGGAATGAGCCACAACAACGGATCAATAGAGAATCTTCCCCTTAGTCCGCCTGTGTGCAGAGATGTCTCTATATGGCTAGAGTTGCCAAACAATAGATTTTATTTTTATTTCGTATTTCATTCTAACCTTCCATTTGTTACTTTTGTGAGAGCGCTACCACTTTCCCCCTTTAGTGTGAAGGATCTGAAGAAGATGCCTGTGTGTTTTATTCAGAATCGTAAACCTATCATTGGGCGTCATTAATCCTGTGCTTTTTGCCAAACTGCCCACTTTGCAGTCAACTCCTTGAGCTATTGCATTGCCCTCAACTACCCCTGGCTTCCAGACTGTGGCAGAAATTACAACTTCAACAAAGTCTATTTCGCAATATTTGCATGCATAAGCATCTTCTTCCTGACACAAAGAGACTGTCTGGCCCGGGTTTTAGGGCTCTCCTGGGGAGCCTCTTGGCAGGCGAGCTGAAGTGTGGCGCTTCCATTTAGCGCTGGGCCGCAGCGAGGCTAACGATAAACCCAGCTCCTCCTCACCGTGCTCTGGGATTACGGGCCCAGTCGGCGTAATCTCACCGGGTTAATACTGCTGTAATTTATCACGTGAGAATGGCGCAAATCACTTAGAATTCCCCGACAAGTTGCTTATATGTCGTCAGCGAGTGTCGGTGTCTGGAATGGTCTCTACAGCGCTTTTTATCGGCCAGGAGTGGCTCCGAAAACTGCTGTGTTCTTAAAAGATATATGCGTATAGCCACATTGTATAAGTAAATATATGTACAATCTGATGAGATAGAATTACAGTATTACAGTAATACAGTATGACAGCATTACAGGAAATGTGGCATCACAACAGCAGTCCTGAAAATGGCGATGATAATAATAGGGATAATAGTAGTAATGATAGTAATAGTGGTAGAAGTAGTAGTAATGGTAGAAGCACTAATAATAACATATAATTATAACTGGAAAGACATAAAATATTTCACTGAAGTGGAAAGGGGATGTTCAGGGTTCTGGAGCAACTATTTCCCTGAAATGGGGCATTGATTGCCAGACTTGGACTACCCTTTCATTGTTCATGGCTCTTACCTCCTGATCGGGAAGCAATGCCGGAAATGCTCCACTGTCCACCGTGGAGGGACTCTCCAGGATGGGGTTGGTATCGACGTCCTCTGCTCTGCCACTACCTCTACGCTGCCCAGAGCAAGCCAAAGAACGGAGCTGGCTTTCCTCTCCAGCTTGTTGAGCCTGTTGGCATCTTCAGTCCACCATCTCCAACTCCTCCCTCAGGAACCTGTAGGAGTCCACCATCTCCACTTCCTCTGCCAGGAACCTGTAGGAGTCCACCATCTTACTGTGCTTCAATGTAGTTCAATGCGACAAATGTTTAAGCCCAAAAACAACATGAATTCTCAATTTTGAAAACAGGAAACCCACGATACAGTCAGTCTTTACATGTAATATTGAATAAAATGGTTGCATTTTGTAAGGTTTCTCAGGGGTTAATTGATCTCTTTCACTTCCAAAAAATCAGCTGTTTTGGCTCCAGCCAACAAGAGTAGACACAGAAAGTTGTGCTGCTTCCTACTGGGAACCTGCTGGAGCCAACGTTACACACTGGGCTGCATGGGGGCATTAGCAAAAAACAAATTCTAAATAAAATCTGATATTGTTCAAAATATGTAAATACCCAAAGACACGTGGAATCATGTCATTTTCACGGTTTCGAAAAGGAGATTTGACTTTGTTTTATAACGTCTTAATTGTTCGTCCCATTGGACTGGCTCCAGGTCCGGTGAGAAGCTGCAGCAGAGGGCTACGTTTCTCCGAGTAAAGCGTTCAGCGACGTTGTGCTGTGAACAGTTCTACGGTGCCTTTTAACTTTGAATTGCAAATCCCAAATGAGACCGTGAGTATTGCAACATGATAGAGTGAGACTCATTCCCAGCGGGCGTCAGGCTGAGGGATCGTTTCAGGAAATAAAGCAATAAAAAGAAGAGTGATGAAAATTCTGCTGAAAGCCAAAAGGGAAGAAAAAACAATGACACAAACCAAATAAAACCAGACTGAATGAATGAACAGTTACAAATGATGAAAATCAAGAACCTACCCTTTAATATTCAACCAACAAAGAAATAAAAAATTATAATAATTAAAAAAGAAAAAAGTGGTGAAATGAAACGTTTAAGTCTCAGGACAAACCATCAAGGACTGTTGGGATGAAATGTGTGTGTGTGTGTGTGGGCGGGTCGGAGGGAGTCCAAGTCAAAGTCGGCTGCGACTCGGACGCAAACGCCAGTGCGGGTTTGACGCAACGCGGCGCTCGGTGGGAGCTGCCGCAGCTTCCTGCGAACAACCGAATAAAGCTCCCGAGCGGCTCCTCGGGAGCGGCACTCACGCAGCGGGACGCTGCACATTGGCATGAACCTGCCGCAGAACCGGGTTTATTCATATCTCTATGTTGATCTTTCTTCTTTAATAATAATAATAATAATAATGAGGCAGAAAGAGCGTCTCATGTAAAGCACGTGGAGCAGGAGGGAGGAGGCTTCTCTCTTATAAAAAAAAGCAGATTTTTGAGTCCTGACCACAAGACTGGAGGACGTCGACCTAGGCTTGTAGTTACAGGTGGGTTCATTCTGATATTCTACCTACTTAAAGTTATTATTATGTTATTATTATGTTATTATTATTATTATATTATTATTAGTATTTATTATGAATTATTATTATTTTTTTTATTATTATTTGTATTACTTATCACTTGATATCTACTTATTTGATATTTCAAGAGCAAAGATATAAAAAAACAACTATTGTAGTTACAGGGGGGGTCATTCTGATATTCTACCTACTTAATGTTATTATTATTATTGTTATTATTATTGTTATTATTATACTTATTATTATTATTATTATTAATAATAATAATAATAATAATAATAATAATAATAATAATAATAATAATAATAATAATAATGATACAATCATTTAGAGGCCTTTGAGGTAATATTTTAGGACTTACTATATTTCAACAGCAAAGATATCTTGTTTATAATGATTATTATTAAAATGTTGTAATTATTATTATTACATTATTGTTGTAATTATTATTATTTTTATGCAGGAATATCCAAATAATTCACACACACAGGATATTACTTAGTTTTACTTTACGTTATCTTAGAGATGCTTCTTCTCATTTCAAAGAGAGGATTGGATGAAAAGGGTTCAGAAAAGGTCTCAGATTTCTGGGGTTTCTTTTCAGACCTGAACTCCAGCTAGTGCCGGGTTCATCCTTAGTGGTTTTAAATAATTTTGCTTTTCATCCCCAGAAAATGTTTCATTTTACTCTCTTCCACAGCATTTCTGTGAGTTCCAGGGAGTTTATTCCAAAAGCACAATATACTGTGTTATAAATTAAAGTATTAAATTATGGCATTTTGGTTCATTCAGGCCCTCATGTACTATTAAGAAAAGAGGGTGAATTACTGACTGTCTTCTGGTTCCATACAACTGTTAACTTCTCTTTATATGTGTACATATATTTTATTTAATTTTTATCTCAATTTCGACGTGGACTGTTCTGTCAACTTCTACTGCTTTATAACAGATATACCCCCCAAGGGATCCCTCTATATATCCATCCATCTATCTATCTATCTATCTATCTATCTATCTATCTATCTATCTATCTATCTATCTATCTATCTATCTATCTATCTATCTATCTATCTATCTATCTATCTTTCTATCTATCTATCTATCTATCTTTCTATCTATCTATCTATCTATCTATCTATCTATCTATCTATCTATCTATCTATCTATCTATCTATCTATCTATCTATCTATCTATCTTTCTATCTATCTATCTATCTATCTTTCTATCTATCTATCTATCTATCTATCTATCTATCTATCTATCTATCTATCTATCTATCTATCTATCTATCTATCTATCTATCTATCTTTCTATCTATCTATCTATCTATCTATCTATCTATCTATCTATCTATCTATCTATCTATCTATCTATCTATCTATCTCTGTGTGTCTGTAGTGTAGGTCTGTCCATCTGTCTGTCTGCCCGTCTGTCTGTAGTAAAGGTCTCTCTCTCTCTCTCTCTCTTCTGTCAGTGGTGTAAGTCCGTCTATCTATCTACTTGCTTGTTTTCCTCTCTCTAACCCCCTCTTTTCAGATTTTCTGTTTCTTGGCCACCTAGAGATAATAACTGTGAAGCCCCCTTTGTGCTAAAAGCTGTGATGTAGAGATAAGTGAGTGCATTGAAATCGGAAGAAATCGGCTGTTTGCTGCGTGAAAAAATCCAACAGCAGCCTCTGTCGCGGCTCGCCTCTACTTCAGAATCCAGGATGGAAAACATACCAAAGTTAAAGCATCTAATGTGCAGCCAATCCCACTTGTGTTGTCCATGTGGCAGACTCCAATTAACAGTAATTCTATTACGAAAACAAGAGGATTTGGAGGTTAGTGTGATGCCGCAAGAATCACAACAACAGCCAACGTTGGCTCCAATATCAAGGTCTTTTCCTCCAGTAGGAAAAAAAACACATATTTTAAGGGCTTTGGGGAATATTGCACTTTTTTAACAATAAAATGGACAAAAGGAGATATCCACTGTCTACTTTATCACTGAGTGGTTTGTCTGTTGGCAGTTTTTTATTGTCTTTATTTTTTGCTTTTACCACTATTGCCTTCTCCTTACAGACCTCGGAGGCATTTAAGTGCATTGAACACATTATTCCAGAGCTCTTGTTTGTTTATCGTTGTAGTCCTACTTTTATTTTAGCTTCATAAAATAAGGTACAAGGTTCACTGGCGGGTTACGTCTGTGACCTGCAGCTCTGGCTTGTGGCACCTTCTCAGGTTCAGTAAACTCCCAGTGTGGTAGCTCCCTTTCAATGCATTAATAATTCACACATTAAAACTTAGGACTTACAAAGCAGGCAATTTAATATCCTGACTATTTGATGAGCGGGTCTTAGTTCCGCTGGCCTCTGCCGACTGGGGCCGACGGCAAGGAAAGAAACACGATGCACGTGGCAGTTTTAATGGACGAGCGAGCGGACAAATAGACAGACGTGGACAAATTTGTTGGTACCCTTGGACGAAAAAATAACCCACAATTTTCTCTGAAATAACTTGAAACTCACAAAAGTAATTGGTATCCATCATTGTTTATTCCATACCTAATAGAATTCAGACTTTGCTTTTGATTTTTGATTCAACAGAATATTTTACTTAATAAAACAAATGAAAATCGCATGGACAAAAATGATGGGACCCTGAAACTAATATTTTGTTGCACAACCTTTAGAGGCAATCACTGCAACCAAGCCATTTCTGAAGCTCTCAATGAGATTTCTGCATCTGTCAACAGGTAATTTGGCCCACTCATCCTGAGAAAACTGCTCCAGCTGTCTCAGGTTTGAACGGTGCCTTCTCCAGACTGCATGTTTCAGCTCTTTCCATAGATGTTTGATAGGATTCAGATCAGGACTCATAGAAGGTCACTTCAGAATAGTCCAATGTTTTGTTCTTATCCACTCTTGGTGCTTTTAGCTGTGTGTTTTGGGTCATTATCCTGTTGAGGCAGTACGTTTCGCTCCAGAATGCCTGGATAGTCTTGAGATTTCCTTGTGCCCTGCATTGATTCAAGGCACCCGTGCCAAACGCAGCAAAGTAGCCCCAAAACACAACCGAGCCTCCTCCACGTTTCACAGTAGGTATGGTATTCTTTTCTTTGAAAGCCTAATTTTTTCGTCTGTCCAAAGGACATTCTCCCAGAAGCATTGTGGCCTGTCAATTTGCATTTTAGCAAATTCCATTCTGGCTTTTTTATGTTTTTCTTTCCAAAGTGGAGTCCTCCTGGGTCTTCTTCCATGGAGCCCACTGTCACTCAAAAGGCGACAGATGGTGCGATCAGTCACTGATGTACCTTGACCTTGGAGTTCAGCTTGTACCTCTTTGGAAGTTGTCCTTGGCTCTTTTTCTACCATTCGCACTATCCTTCTGTTCAACCTGGGGTCGATTTTCCTCTTGCGGCCGCGTCCAGCGAGGTTGGCTACAGTCCCATGGTCTTTAAACTTCTTAATAATGTTTACAACTGTAGTCACAGGAACATCAAGCTGCTTGGAGATGCTCTTAGAGCCTTTACCTTTAACATGCTTGTCTATCATTTTCTTCCTGATCTCCTCAGACAACTCTCTGCTTTGCTTTCTTTGGTCGTGTTCAGTGTGGTGCACACGGTGATACCAAACAGCAGAGTGACTACTTTTCTCCATTTAAATATGCTGAATGACTGATTATCAGATTTAAGACATGTGTGATACCAATTCAAGAAAACAGTTAGTTTGAAATATCACTATGATCCAATAAATTATAATCTTTTCCAAGGGGTACCGACAAAGCTGTCCAGGCCATTTTAGAAAATAATTGATCTCTTTTCAGAGTTTCTTTGCTTTACTCTATCACATACCATTGGCATGCAGGTATACATGAGAACATTGCTTTTAATTTCATAACTTTTCAGGAGGAATGAATCATTGTTTCAATGAGCTGTAAGGGTACCAACAAATTTGTCCACATCTTTAAGTTGAAAACATGCCAAAGTGGCCTGATTGGTGTGAGTGACTCATAATTAGACATGAATAGGTACTATATTGGACAAAAAGAGGAGTAGGTACCAATTGTCCATCTATCCGCCCTCACATTTTCAATCCACCCAGTTCAGGGTCATGGTGGCAGTCGGGCCAAGGGGTCAGACCATACAAGACTTTACAATATGCTATTGGGAGTCTGAAGCTACAATATACTTTATCAACAAGCTGTTTCATTCTAGTTTGCACACAAACCACACACCAAAATCCACCGTGAATAAGAAATGAACCTGCTTGAGCCTGCACAGGCTTTAACTCAGCAGCCGAGGCCGGCTGTCTGGAGGATCCCAAGCCTCCTCTAGGCCAACTGAGAGCTATAATCCCCCCAGTGTGTTCTAGGTCACAGGGCATAAAGATGGATGTTTTAGCCGCTTGTGACCCAGTTTGGATGACGTTAGGTGAAGCAAGTTCAGCCATCAAAAGGCCTGGCTCGCCCTAACTGTTCTCCACCTCCGCTATTAGTCAGTTAAACCACAGAAAGTTTCTTTCTCTAATCTGTGAGATGGAAGAGCAGATAGTGGAATTTCTGACAGGTTGCAAAGTGTCTGAGTTCCATGAAGAGCTGTACAGACATCTTGATCCACTCAGTCCTGACTGTGAGGCTGGGGTTGGACTGGTCCAGGGCCCTGATGTGTCCTGCCTCATTCCCTCAAGTAACTAACAAGTAGCTGTTCCACATTTATGTCTCCTTCTTAAGCCAAGAGGTATTGAAAGTATCATAACTCATTATGAGGGCGCCATTAGGTAATTTTATCCTTATAAAAAAGAGAAAGAAAAAAGTTGTATGCCAATAAAACAAGTTGATTTGATGACTGACACTTTTTCTTCAATACAGAGTAAAAAGTATGGAAAAGGGTTACTGACTTATAGAATAAAGTGAAAACCGCCATCACACCATCAACTAATGTTTTTGATGGTGAATATTTAAACAAACAGCATTTTGGCTTCTGCCAGTAGAGTTTCACAATAATTCCCAATCACTTGCAGACTCTGAGTTCATGATAACTCTTCCTGGGAGATGAAACTGAGATAATTTCACGTATTTCACTTTGAATTTTGTTCATTTTGATGTGATGTGATTCCTGGCAGCGCGTTTCTGACATCTACAGTCTTCTTGTTTTTGGTTCATCTGGAATTTCTCGAAGGATTATTTGGAGTGCGGGGTCAAGGCCCTTTGCAGACGAGCTGTCACAAAGAACCACGGTTAGATATTATTTTCTCCGCCTCGAGCCCTTACTTAAGCAAAGAACATACTGTCGCCTGTTGGAATGTTTGGATGTAGCGAGCGACATTGTCTTGAGTGATTCTGATCTGCAACACAACAGGCTCAGCACCCTAATATGGCGCTGTTTGTTCTGTCTCCAACCACAGGGGAGCCCCATGTGATGCCAAGATCCCAACATGTACTGCATGTCCTCCTCACACAACAGTTATAAATCCAGGCCTTGACATTATCTCACAAGATCTAAACACCAAATACGACAAGGCCCTTAAGCTGAAGTGTGTTTTGAATTTCCCCAAGAGGGAAATTTCGCCCCATTGCACTTTCATCACTTTGCATAAGAATAGAATAAACAGACCCCACAGTTCTTTGGGGAAATTAAGGTGGAAAGCTGTAATCTAAAAAGTACTTCTAGGCATTTTGAGTTTTTTTTTTTTACATAAAATAATTTGTGTTTCTATACATTTCTATAATTTATTTTAATAACTACCATTGATTATTGGTTTCATCTCCACTGAACAATCTGTTTTTGATATTGGCTGCTGCCAAGATGTGACTACACTATCGTCACGCTAAATTAATGATATTATGTTCACTGTGCATGTCTTATTTGTTTTCATGACCTATTGCCCCCACCCTCCTCTCCTCTTCTCTCCCAGCTCTAAAGTCCTTGGCCTCTCCTCCTCCTCCTCCTTTTCTTCCCCACTTCCCTCCTTCTCTCCTCAGCAGATCCTGGCACAGTCGTGCACGCTGTCACGCAAAGGAAAGGAGCACCACGTCTCATCAGGCATTTGTTCTGCTCTGCCCTCTACCTCCTCGGAGCATCTTTAATAAGACCCATGCTGCAGGGCTTTAGCTGCTTTCTCCCTCACACCATACCCTGTCCGCCGCTGGCCCGGTCCTAAGCTCCCAGCTACTGGGCTGGAGAGCCAGAAGATTAATGGGTTGAACTGCCAGAAGTGCATCACTGGCATCTTCTTTGTCCTCCGTTCCACCTCCCTTTCCATCGTGCCGTTGATCCTTCGCGAAGACCTCCTCAACCTCCTCAGCTCTGCTCCATCTCATCCTTCTGCTGCTGCTGCCGCCGGCGTAATGGCTTGGGGCTCCTCCGGACCGACAGTGACAGTCTCACCCTTTGCACCACGGAGTAGCAGAAACAGGAGCCAGTGAACATAGTGATAAGGCTGAGAGAAAGAGGTGGAAGATATTCTCAGACGACCCGGCAGGAGCAGCAGTGAGGATCTTCTTGGATCGCCAGTGGGATTCACCTGCTGTGGACTGTAAGGGTGAGCACACCCCGTCTCTCTGGCTGCAGGGGGAGAAGGTAGCAAGGACTATGCAGCTGGGACTGGTGGTGCTGGCAATGGTCTTCCTCAGCTCCATGGGTCACAGCCACGTTCTCAAGCTCTCCGGGGCCAGGAGACAGAGACGAAGTGAGTACACCAGAAAGTATTTTTTTCCTTATTGCTTTCACTTTCTTTTAAAAGTCTCTTTCTTCCTCTTCAGTCCCACTGCTTTCGGTTTCTGTGGTCTAAGTCAATGCGGTGAACATCTTTAAATATTTAAGATGCACAGTAAAGATAGCATCCTGTTTATCTTGTTATTATTGTTTTACGTCTTGCCAAGAGGGGTTATGGTAGTTTTACTGTTCTCCCTGAATGGCGCACATTTCTTTCTGTTTTTATGATTATGTCTCTCTCAGTTTATGTTAAGCTCTTGTGGGTATTAGGAATGTTTATAGGAGGATTTTCAATGGATTCACTCTCTGAGCTCCAACTCTTTCTACGTCTGGCTGTGTGGGCACAGACTGGAACGGATACCTGACTGCTCTTAGCTCTTTCTTGGACCGCGTTGCCTGTGTTGTTGGAAGCATTTTTCTGACCCCATGCACCCATGGACATGACGCTCACTTGCTGTGCAACCATGGCCTCAGAATCGGGGTGACTGGTGTAGCTGCTTGTTTTGAAGATTCCCTCTATATACAGAGAGCTTTAAAAGTAATACCAGCTTGGTCTCTACTTCAGTGAAGCACCATCTTCCACTATACTTCAGCTTCAACCTTAACTTCAGCTAAGTGTAAGAGTCCAGTTGTGCATCATAAAATGATTAATATCTATCCAGTACTCAAGCTTTGTCTTTTATTTCTGTCGTGAGGGCAGAGGCAGTCCAGGTTTGTGTAGAACATGCATGAGCGCCATCTAGTGAATTATGGTTAACAGGCTTTGCCCCCACCAGAAGTAGATGTTAGGGGTAAATTTCAATTACTTGAATTGCATTTTTGAATATCCTTCCTCCCTTGTGGGTCTTCATCCACTGATGCATGGAATGGAGAATAAATGCAGGGATGGAATGTGGGGTTGGGAGTGAAACTGTCTCCTCCAGGGACCAGAGTCACATCGCTGCTCCTTACGCTTCAGACTGCGTGAAGTATCTCAGTTATTGCGCTAGCCAGTGGTCACAATGTCAAATAGCCACACAGCCTCCACTGTGTGGAGCGACATCAGAGCCTACGACTAAGGACACAAGGAGAGAGAGAGAGAGAGAGAGAGAGAGAGAGAGAGAGAGAGAGAGAGAGAGAGAGAGAGAGAGAGAGAGAGAGAGAGAGAGAGAGAGAGAGAGAGAGAGAGAGAGAGAGAGAGAGAGAGAGGGAGGGAGAGAGAGGGAGAGAGAGAGAGAGAGAGGGAGGGAGAGGGAGAGAGAGAGAGGGAGAGAGAGAGGTGGTCTGATACCGGCCGCATTAGTTTCAAAGCTTTAAAGTTCCATTTCTCGGTGTGTAGTATTACATCAAGTGTTGTGTTAGCACTGAAACGCTTAGTTTTTGTCACATTCTCGACAGTCCAGATAAATAGAAAAAAAATAAGTTTAAGTGACTAAAGCACCTGGTGAAATTGAATCCAATAAAGTAAAGTAAGATGTATATTTTTTACAAAATTGGGGAAAGTAAGCAGAATGAAATTAAGTGAAATTTAAATGTAAACATAGATGTAGCTTATTGGGGGTTCAGCAGCAGCCTGGGGGTAGAAATTCTCCTTAAACTAGGGGCTCTAAACAAGAGATCATATCAGTAAATAAAGGCCATGTAGAAAAAGTCATACAATAAAGAGCAATTTGATTTGCAGATTCTTTGTTGGATTTAATGAAGAAAAATTAAGACAAAAAATATGACATTTCATTATATGAGACATCTCATTCATTACATTCTATTGACACCAACAACACATTTCAGTAGAAATAATGGATCAGCTCCGTGCAAGTCTCTGCTGATAATCTCAGGCTGTTTTCCAAGCTTCAAGACTTGGAGAACAGCCTCGATACTCTAGAAAACAAACCTCTGGAAGAGTCAGCTTATACCACACAGACTACAAATCAAACAATGACTGCAGTTTTATGTCTGAAATGTGCACACCTCGAGTTTGTGAATTTTGGGAAATTGGGACTTACGTAATAGTCAAGCTGAGGCAGCGGTGGATCTGTGGTGGTTCTCTGGGCTACTTTCTCATTTCTGGGTTGGGGCTCCACATAGAAGCAAAGATATTATGCTTTGCCCATATTTGATCTTACTTCTTGGTTCCTTGGTTCTGACTCCTGTCAAACGTACTTTGCCAGTTGTAGTCACCACATCACCTCTGATTTCGTCCAGAGGTCAAACCCTTCCTCTGTGAGGTCTGCACAAAATAGCAGAGTTTGTGCAACCCAAAAGCTCTGTACAGAACCTCCGAGAGGCGGCTTCAAGCTAACAATTGCTAACTGTTCAAACAAAGATGTTTGGCCTAGTTCCTTGTGAGACTGCAGGGCAAACATTAACCTCTGCTAGCCGAGGCGATAAAGTGCAAGCAGGTTTGAGGCCACATGTACCGATGCCAGGGAGATTTATAAAAGTGGCCTGGTGTTTTTAGTTGCACTGCACCTTAAGCCTACTTTTTGAGAAAATGCAAGAGTTTACCCTTATAGCAGTCTGGGGTTAGCTTTAGGTGGCCATGACAACATGTTGTCTTTCTCTAAAACTGATAAAAATGACTTTCTTTCTCCTCCCATGCACCCCTATCTCACTTCTCCTCTCCACAGTAAGCACTGAGGGGCCGCCATCTTGTCCCAAGGGATGCGATCGCTGCTCTGAGTATAATGGCTGTGTGAAATGTAAGCCCAAGCTCTTCATCTTCCTGGAGCGTAACGACATCCGTCAGATCGGCGTGTGCCTGGCCTCCTGTCCCATGGGATACTTTGGCATGAGGAACCCGGAGACCAACAGATGCACCCGTGAGTTCAGGGACACCAGGTTTTGGGGATTGTTGAGGTCAATAGCAGTGGTAAGACCAATCCATAACCCCCCCCACATAGCACATATTTAGTGTTGTTTGTTGGTATTTCAAAATGATTCCGTTTCCCCTTTGACCTTTCTGTTGACATGTCAAAGAGGTAAACTGAGCGTGGTTAAAATAATGACTGAGGTAGGAAACCAGGAGGGAAATAGCAAAATTCAAGAACAAGTATTTCTATAGTTAGAATGAACAGTATGAATGATCACTAATCTTGAGCCTTAACATCTTGGCACAGCACATTGTAAGAACCAACTAGTCAAACAGATGTGCCTTTAGTACAAATGCCAGTGGAACTTATCTTTACCTTGTTTCACTGGTTGTCCGGGGGGTTTGGTTGGTTTGGACAGCTGTTGGAAGGGTGTCCACACTCAGTATTGACTAAACGCACCCTTAGCAGAGTGTACACACCTCTGCAGGCAGCCTTCACTTGTTTTTGGCTCAGGGTTGCCAGAAGCTCAGTCCTTGGTCTGTTTCCCTTTACTTGTGGGCAAAAAAGTGGACTGTAAGAAAATCCAAATGAAAACATTTCTAATTCACTCTTGTTTATCTGTTTTTGCAAGGATGTCTGTGTTTTGTTATTTGGCTTACAATGTGCAGGGTTCAGTCCAGTCCACAGACTGTTTGTTTGGTTTTCCCTTTTACGGGGACCGCGTCATGTTTTTGCCGTTTAGCGTGCTTTCTTTCTACAGTCTCCGTGAGTGAAAAAAATGAGTTATTTGGATTCAAATTTGACTTCATTTTGGGCACACTGATGGGTAGCTGGGAGCCCAAAACATGACGCGATCTGTGCTATCTCAGATTATGGATCAGTTTCGGAAGTCGAGCACCAGCACCTTCCAGTGATTATTTTAGTTTGAGGAGAAGGAGACAGATTGCTTCCTTTGTAGGAATTGTTTTGTTTGTCACTCCATCGCGTCCTATCTGTCAGATGTGTTCAGTAATCTCCTCTACAACTAACACACTAACCACTATGACGTATCACACATGCCTTAAAATTAGTAGTAGTGCAATAGCTAGGGTTTTAGCTGGAGCCCAAGTTTGAATCCAGACTTCCTAACAGAAATGTCCTCCTGTCTTTTATATCCCTTGTGTTTACAGTCAGATTAGATAATAGTCTCATTACTTTTTACTGCCAACTGCACCAATAAATTCCAAGAGCCATAAGTTTGAACAAACCTCATGAGGGGGAAGCATGAGCCGCAAGTCATTATGGACTTTATTTAGAACAAAAAGATTTAAATCCACATATTTACTTTCCCTGTGGCACCTGTTGAATCTCTGTATCTAACGTCGTAGGATTAGTTATTGCAAATGCTTTCCAGCTCTCATCTCATCATAACTGAGAAACCATGAAGACGAACATAAATGAAATCGTTAAAAACCAAAACTGAAGTTCTGTTAATAAAGTGAAATTTCTATTGTTTTAATTTTCTCTGGTGAAATGTTTCTTCTCAAATTACCTCAGAATTTGTCAGCATTCGTCCCCCATTAGAGCTGCGAACATCAGCGCTGTCACACTTAGATGTTGAGGTCTGAGAAATAATGGTAGCTCAGAGCTCACAGCATGTCAACAAATACAACTCAAATAAAATAATGTTCGGAAGGATTCCACGTTCTAGGAGTCCGTGCTCTAGACATGGCATGGCATTTTTCAGTCAGAGCGTCAGTGGTGATTAGAATGAAAAGTCTGAATATAGAGAAGGATGAGAGAACTTCCAGAAGGATTTGATGTGTCTGGTTTCCATTGTCCCAGTTCTACTTCTGAAATTAAGCTGTTTGCTCAAATGAAAGATCAGTTTTTAAATTGCTCTGATGTGATTCAGGACATGTTGTAAAACTACATTATGAATTTGTTTGTTAAATGACTAGAATGAGGCTCACGGCATGCACGCGTTTCTAGGGAATGAGAGGTTTCTTTTTCATAATTTCTGTCTAAAAACACTAAAAATAAACAAAAATAAATAATAAAATAATTGGCAATACACAATAAACACAAACTTTTACAATCAACCTTTCATTTTGATCTCTCTCTCTGTTTCTTTCAGAATGTAAAATAGAAAACTGTGAGGCGTGTTTCAATCGCAATTTTTGCACAAAATGTAAGGAGGGCTTGTATTCACACAGAGGGAGATGTCACGTCACCTGCCCTCCCGGCCTCACCAGCGCCAATGGGACCACGGAGTGCGTGGGTAAGTGTTGGCCGAGACCAAAGTCAAAGTTCCCAATCTGATTTAATTTTCCATTCTCAAAGTATATATTTTTAGTGTATAAAGTGTGATAACATTACATTTACATTACATTTAGTCATTTAGCAGACGCTTTTATCCAAAGCGACTTACAATTATTCAAACACCGACGGACGCAGCCATCAGGAGCAATTAGGGGTTAAGTGTCTTGCTCAAGGACACTACAGCATGCTAGCAGGAGGAGCCTGGGATCGAACCAGCGACCTTTGGATTACTAGACGACCAGCTCTACCTCCTGAGCTACCATCCCCCCTGATAAAAGTATATTTCTACAAATTTTCACTTTTTTGTGAGTAGGCAAGTGTGATTTCTTTGATTCTTCTTATGTACTTTATGTACTAATTAAAAGTACAAGTTTAGTATAGTAGTCAATAATATGCTGTCGGTATAGTGTAAGTACACTTATAAAAAAGTACATTGAGTATGTTACCTATACTATAGAATGTGGATTAAGTGTTAAAGTGTCATTTTAATGGAACAAAGTATTTTTTGCTGCTAAATATGTTTCATCTCAGCTCGGATATGTTCCTCATCCTCGAAAAATGTTGTTTAACACTTGAAAAACCTCAGAGAAGCTAATGTGTTCTCCTGAGGTTCCAGCCCTGTTCCTCCTCTCACATTTTGTAACCCTGTTCCTCAATCACAAATGTTCTCAAATGTATTCTTGCGTAGGAATAAGGGGTTTTTTTGGTGGTTTTTTTTGTGTGAACTGGAAAGTGTTTCTGGCAGAAATAACCAAAGAGTGCATTAACTGTCAGCTCTGGAAGCACAGACTCGACTCCTGCTCCTCCAACCCGAAGCTGTGAATATTAAATAATTTCACCCAGTTGTAGGGCACTGTGAGGAACTACCATTAATGAAAAGAAATTGAAAATATAACTCTAATTAATATTTCTTCCATGGATTAATTTAAGCTCAAAATGAGCCAAAAGCGTTTTTAATATGGCTTAATATTGGCTAAATATAATAATATGGCCAATAAAGCACATAAACATTTCTATATCAGAAACTGGAGATCATAGGATTTAGATATGACACAAAGTAAAGTGTTATAAGAGACGGGGAAATATTTTTATTGATATACAAATTAAGCCACATTGAGCTACATTTTCCAATTGTGGCGAGGGGTAATAGTTAAAAAACTATAAAGTTTATATTTTTGGACCATCTTTAAGATTTTTGATTCACTTCAAATATTCCAGTATCAACACATGACCTGAATACATTTTTAATTTAATTTTTAATTTAGGTCATTTAGCGACATTGAACTGTGAGATTATTGTGCTGCCATATTTTCTACATTTCTATACTTTTCTTACCCCTGACATTTTCACCACAGTGACATGATGAGACCCAATGTCTGGTTAAATTTTCATATTTTTGTATTTGAATTTTATTCTCACCAGTGATACACTCAGTACACTTACTGTACTTACACTTGCTGCCCAACAAGTGGTAAAAATGTCATTGTTTTTCCATTTAAGATGCTTTGGCCTTGTTAAGTCAAAACACAAACACACGTATCAAATGTACTGTATTCACCTACTTCACCGAGTTCATGCTTTCTCTGTTCACCTCCTGGTTCTCCCCCTGCTCCGGTGCCTCGCAGGGCAGCCCGTGGTGGAGTGTGAGCTGGGGGACTGGAGCCCGTGGAGTGCTTGCGTCAAGAGGAACCGGACATGCGGCTTTAGAAAGGGCTCGCAGGTCCGGCAGCGCCCGCCCCTCATGCACGCATCCATCCCAGAGGGCTCCCAGGCCACGTGCACGCCGCTGAGCGAGAAAAGAAAGTGCACGGTGGCGAAGACCCCGTGTGTGAGAGGTACAGTGCATGCAAACACATACCAGTGGCACAAAATGTCACAAAAACAAAATTATTCCTCCAAATGAAAAATCCACATCAAATCCCTCTCCTGGAAAATCCAATTTATTCCAAAAGGAAGTGATATCTGTTGTTTCTCGAGGAGAGGAAAGGGTTACTATTCTATGTCTACTCTACCTCCACCTTCTACTCTTCATTGAACCTTTCAGTCATTATCTTGTTGAACTTATGCAGTGCTGATGTTGACCATAAGAAACTGGACAGTGAAGGCATCAACAGTGAAGTGATTTGTTGCTTTTGCTCTGTATTCCAAACCAAAGCAATGAAAAAATCACTATGAGATAAAAGTTCAGACTCTTAAGATTCAAAGACTCAAAGGGTACTTCCATCTATGTCAGTGGGATTTATATATTTTTTATGCATAGCCCTCCTATTTTAGGGGGTCAAAAGTCATTGGACAGATGGCTGCTCAGCTGTTTCTTGGGCAGATGTCTGTTATTGTTATTGTTATTGTTATTTTATCCTCAACATGAGAACCAAAGAACTGTCATGGCCAGTAAAGCAGCATATAGATGAGAAGCCAAAATAAAGCAATCAAAGGCATGGCCAAAATTAACTGTTTGAGACATTATTAAGAAGCAAGAACAGACTGTTGAGCTAAGCAATGGCAAACGTAGTGCATGACAGAAACATATAGTGCATGACAGAAAGATATGCCAAATGGTGAAGAAAGACCCTTTTACAACTAGTGTAGAGAAAAAGAACACTTTCTGGGATGTAGGCACAGATGTGTCAAACAGTACCATCAAAAGGAGGCTCTACCAGCAGAACCTCAGAGAACTTAAACCTCTGGTCAGCCTCAAGAATAAAAAGGCCAGAGTGCAGTTTACAAAAAAGTACTTAAAATAAACCTTAGAGTTCTACAATAAGGTTTTATTGACGGACGAAACAAAGATCAGACAAAGTGACACTAAGTACATTTCTCAGCAGTATGCCTCCACCTGCCCAATAAACGCACTCCAGGAGTCTATATGTTAAACCAAACAATGGAGTCATGACTCACAAGCCAAGGCCAGCTGTCTCCGACCCACAGCGTGTTGATTGGGTTTGGTTTGGCCTGGCTCAATGACGGACCCCAATGCTCTCGACTTCCCAGTTTGTAAACACTGCAGCCCGTTCCATTGCCAGTGCGATGACGGCCCAGCGGGACTGGCCGCTCATCAGAGCGGCCAGAGCTGTTTGTTTCAACATTCGCCCGAGTGGGACGTTTCCACTGGCCATCATGGTGCCTTCAAAGCGCCGGTCGGCAGGTTTGCTCCGTGCAGGGAAATACATTTTAACAGCCCGTTTTATGCTGTGCTTATTCCGTTTTATGCAGTATTCTTTCCTAAAACGAAGAACATTCAGTTTGAGCGGAAACAGTTTTTGTAGAGTGATGTTCCCTCGACTTTAGTGAAATAATAATTTGCACAAGAAATGTTTTATTTAATCCTTGACATTTTGAACTATGTTGCAAATGTGCAGTGGTGGAAAAAAGTACTAATTTTACTTCAGTAAAAGTACAAATACCCTGACAAACAAAACTCTAGTAAAACTCCCACATTGACATTCCTAATTTGGTAAAAGTAGAGTTTTCAGAACTTTATTGGACATATTGGCCTGGACTTTGTGAAATAAGCTATGAAGAGTGGAAAACTTGTAAATCTCTGTTTATGCATTTGAAAATGAATTGTTGTAGGTTGGACGCCAACACCAATTCTTCTTCTGTCATTATTGTGCAAATTTAAACAAGCTTTCACCTCTTTACGAGTGCTAGGTGCATTGTAAAACAACTTGTTTTCCCCAAACTTTAGAGGATTGTACACTTCCCAACAGTGCTGAAATATATAGTATATATAATGTATATAAAAACTTATAGGATTTCTGCGTAGACATTATAGGAGATTGTCCTGTGTAGACATTAAGCTAATAAATGGTGTGTTTGGGTGTCTGACTCAGACAGCATCCTTGACAGAATTTCCATCCTGCTTTGAGTAGAATAATTAACAGTGAAATATTATAAACTGCTCCATTTTCTATTTTTTTCTACAGCGGCTGCCAGATTTTAAAACTGTTGTTTTGGGAGAAAACAGTGAAACTTTGTAAGATGAGACGGGAAGCGTGTGATGTGTGAGGTGTCGTTGGACGGCAACACACACTACTGGGGTTTAAACAAGGGACTGGACTGAACACGTTACAATCTGGATTCACTGTGAAAATGCAACCCAAATGATCTCACTCCTGCATAGGAAGGCGTTTACTTGAGTTAATGTATGCAAAACTGAGCTGTGTGCTGAACAGAGCCATCGACTATAGCCAGGGTTCCCAAACTCCTTCATGGTAAGGCCTTCTTGGCAGAAATTTCTTCTGCCTGTAATAAATTGTGTGTGGATTAACATTGAATAAAAAACTTGCTGAAAAAAACCTCACCATCATAAGTGAGGTTGAGTGTATATATTTTTAGTCGTCAATGTATTTTACGAAAAAATATACATATATATATATGAATATATATGTTTTAAATATTTTAAACGGTCCAAACTCTGTCAAGGACCCCACGGGGGTTACGGACCACAGTTAAGGAAACCCTGGGTTGGAGTTGGCTTGATGAAGGATAAGGAGTATCACATATCTCACATCAGCCTGGCTGCACGCACACACACACACACACACACACACACACACACACACACACACACACACACACACACACACACACACACACACACACACACACACACTTTTAGTGGTTCTGTACAATGACACTTCACAAGAAACAGTCTTCTAGAATTGTGAGGGTACTGGCAGCGGGGTTGAGGGTGTTGGTGGTAGGGTGGAGAGTACTGCCTTTCAGGGGTTGAGGTTGTTGGAGGTGGGGTGAAGGGTGTTGGCGGTGGGTTGGAGGATGTTGGCGGTGGGGTTGAGGGTACTGGCTTTTGGGTGTTGGCTGTAGAGTTGAGGGTGTTGGCGGTGGGGTGGAGAGTACTGGGTTTTGGCTGTAGGGTTGAGGGTGTTGGTGGGGGGATGGAGGGTACTGGCTTTTGGGTGTTGGCTATAGGGTTGAGGGTGTTGGCGGTGGAGGGGACGGTGTTGCCGGTGGAGTGGAGGGTGTTGGTGGTTGGGTTGAGGGTTTTGGCAATGGGGTTGAGGGTGTTTGTGGTAGGGTGGAGGGTGTTGGCCTTTAGAGTGTTGGTGGTGGGGTGGAGGGTGTTGGTGGTGGGTTTTTGGGTCGGTTATGTTTAAGGCTTAGGTATTAGTCTTCAATATTACTTACTTAAATATTATTTAAACCTAAACGTCTGTTAACGTTACTACTAAGCATTGTCATTTTTACAGCACATTGAAAAAGGGAGTAACATTGGGAGTAACCATGTCTTTAATACGACTGACAAGTTTGCATTTTCTATCTCCATTTTGACCAAAACGTGACCAAATGCAAACTGACACTGCGACAGCCCATGGTGTTTGGGTAAAACTGTTAAAACAGGACTTCATCGCGTTTCACCGTGCCAGGGGCGGCCACTTTAGTCAGGGGGTAAAGTATGGAGGAGGTAAAGCAAGGCACTTACTGTACCTCCATCTGCTAATGTGACAAAGTCAGCACTTTGGAAACGGCCTTTCTTTGTTGGAATGTGTGAGTCAAGAATTCACGTTTAAAGCAATTTGTTTCTATATAGGCAAGAAAATTGCTTTGTAAAGGCGGACTCTTCTGGATATTCTAGTTAAGAGTTTTGGTACAGCACTGCTTTCCATCATACTCTTGAGGTTTAACCACAACAAGGAGCTCTGGTCTGACACAATGACTTTGTGTTCCCCTTCGTTCCCTCGAGAATCCAAGTTGGAAATTGTGTAACATGATCTCTAAACATGCTCTGTATAGATTGTATGTAATATTTCTGCACTACCATAGCAAAGAGAGTGCTTATGCAACAGAAACAGAGCCTATATAGAGAACATAGATGAAGGTCTTCTTTGTAACACCATTTTGAGATATGCATTCAGACACAATGAGCACTAAACTGTAATGGCAAAGTTGATTGGTGGAAAATGTTTACTATCCCAACTGTTTGAAACTGTTTGTTTCAACATATCAGAAAAATGCTTGTATTGTGGCTCGGGTATTATACTAATGTATAACAAAGAGCTAAAAATGTACTTAAAACTAAGTTGTTTTAGTATTTTTCCAGTTGTAACCTTCCTAATTGCTGGAAAAAACATGTACTTTCTATCATGACACTGCGTCCAGAAGCTTGAGGTGTTTTCTCTACTGTTTTTAACCAGGAAAACGGTTGAGTATTGAACTGAGAGAAACCCAAAGATGTAAACATTGGATTGTGGTGTGGGGGTGGTGTAGTTTAAGCAGCCACACCTGTCTTGGGTCTACTGTAGGTCATTTTGCCCGGGATCAGAGGTGGCTGTATGCCTGTTGCTCGTCAGAGCAATCAACGAGCAACAGGTATATCACCCATTCCCACACGCACAGGGAGAAAGCCTCTGACATGACGTGCGTTTGCAACATCTCTGTCTCTGTGTCGGAGGGCCCTGAAAACGCCACTTGGTGGCGTGTGGCAGGCAGAACTGCCACATAGATTAAATATCATGTATTATAATGGAAGTAGTCATTATAGTAAAACTGTTTTAATATCCATCTATCTACCCATCTGTCTATTTATCTACTTCAGTGGAATGTTGTTACATTCATATTTTTTTCTACTCATTCCAGGTAGGAAGAAGGAACGAAAGGATGATCCGAGCCGGGGAGCGAAAGAAAAAGGAAGAGAGGGAAAAGGCGGAGGAAAAAGGAGAAGGGGCCAAAACAGAGCCACCGTGGCCCCAAGCGCCACCACCAGCTCTGTCACCTAGCCCTCCCCCCGGCTGCGACGGCCGGGACCAAACACCACACATCCCTGGAAGGAACAGGCTGAGTATTTAAAACCACAAAGGGACAAACCAACGCTGCTATGCACGTTAGAAGATGCACAAAGGGAACGGGCGGATTGCTGCAATGAAGACAATTTTTTACTTTTAGTTTTTGAGGAGGATGTTGAGTTGGTGGAACGACGGGGAGAGACTTGTGGACTTCCACCGAGTATACACGCTGTGCTTCAGAACCCCATTGGACGCAATATGTATCCATGTGGTTCATGACAAAAGAGGAAAATCTATCAAACCAGGAGAGGATCGTACACGTTCAAGGTCTGACTGCCTGAAAATTATCAAGGGATCTTCTGAATCTGTTCTGCTCTATGATGTATTACTTTTGCAAATGTGATTTTACTCAATCTATGTTCATTGGTTTTTGTGTTCGCTGAGAGACTTTCTCCAGAGCTGCTGCAAAAAATGTGGAGAACATTAGCAGTATAAGGGGTCTCTGTACCTTTTATTCCTGACGTTGATGAAACATGTACACAGGCACTGGAGCACATCTGTGGTTTTTAAAGGAGAAAAGCTCTTTATATATATATATATATATATATATATATATATATATATATATATATAAGAGAGAGAGAGAGAGAGAGAGATAGAGAGAGATCATCTTCTATGAAACAAACTTAAGAAACCATGAAGATGGGGATTAGTGGCAGCGCAGCTCAAATCCAGCTACAGTGTTTGACAGAAGTTCAGTAATTTGATAGCTTAGTTGTTTGTTTCCAATCAAATGTTAATGTTGGTAACGGAGGGTAACCTCTGCAATAAGCAATAAACAAACACGGGGAAGAGCTCAGTAGTGAATTGCACGTGTGTGTGTGTATTTGTATGTGTCTTGTTTGTGTGTGCAGAGTGTGTTTGTGTGGCTAACATTACAGTTTTCCCTCTAAAGTAGGCCTAGTGAGCACTCTTTAAGACAATGTATATTTGTGTGGTTGTGTTTATTTTTGTACGCGTCTACGCACAGAGACTTGGGGTTTGTTCGCCTGTGCTGGTGTTGTTCTCGCAGATTGAGGCGATGCAATGCCGAAAGCAAGTCATTGTAAATACACACCAATATGTACATACTGTTTCCAAAAACTGTAAGCCTCCAAGTACCATGTCGGACAATTAATGTTTGCAAGAATGTCTGAAATATTGCACATCCATAGTGTTTCTATTTGAGTTTTATTACATTTTATATGATTATACTACATTTTAAACTTGGCTTCATTACATCACAAATGCAGAGAAAGTACTTTTTTGAGGTATTTGTACTGTTTGACACTACGCGTTTGAGTTATCGTTTCCTCCCTAGTGAGGTTTTCCCTGGGTCTGTTTGTTTTACACGAGATATAAGCTTCATGAGAAAGGCACCGTTACATGACATTATTCAATCATGTTATGGCTTGCCAGGCTGAATATGTCAAACTCTGTTTATCATTGATCATAATGAATAGTAGTACCCTACTGTGTATCTTATTCTGAGAAAGCATAAATAAAGTTCAACTGAATTTAACAGTGTAGATGTGACGTGAGACTTGCTCAGTTATATAAATTAGCTTTCAATGTGTTGTTAGAATTATTTCATATTATTGTATCGTATGCAAACGTTTCCCTATTTGGTTCGGAAATTCAAGGGTTCCGGCGCAGTTTATTTTACTCGGGTTGTTATAATTCTGTCAAAAAGGCCATGATAATGACTTGACAAAATGACTTGTATAGTGATTGCTATTAAATTTATTCAAGCAAAAATTGTACTCTTCCAAAAAACATCTCATTATATATAATCCTATTAGCAGACTTAATAAAATTGAAAAAAAAATTTTGGACTTAATTACAGGTAAAACATAATTAATTGTACAATATACATCATATAATTAAAACGTGTTTATTTTTACATGTTCCAGCTGACTGAGTGGTCCCAGTCTGAGCAGGCCACCTTGGGAGATGGAAGGGCTCAGCTCAAGCAGGTTTCGATCACCAGCCAATGCTGGCGCCTGAGTCATAAAAGCAGAGACAGAAATAAAAACTAATGATGTGTCATAGCCATTGGGGCAGGGGGTCTGCAAACCCTTGGACCCAACAACAAAACAGCCGTTTCTCATTACCCAAAAGGGAGGGCAAAAGCAGTGGTGGAACATGCAGCATATATAACACATCTATCCCTCTTCCTCAGAATAGATTGTTACACCCACCTCTGCGGGACGTAACTTTACCTCACCTTGCACCTCTCGCGCAGTCCCTTCTATTCCAAGAGAAATTAATGGTAAATCTTTTAGAGTGCATGGGTGCTCTTCATTTGCCAAGATGATAAACATTTGATGATCTCATTACTTTAGCTTGGCTTTCAGAACCGGCCCCTGGGGAATAAAACATTTCACCAGGCAGAGCTCAGTCATGTCACTGACAGACTGTTTACTTTACCTGTTCTTCTTGCGAGCCTTTACTCAAAGTACTGATCCGAAAATGCCTTTTCACATTGTCGGGGTTGTATATTTTCTTTTTCTGCGGCCTTTCAAGTGCAGCGAGCCAAGAGTGTCTTGCATTGATCTTCCCCAGTTACACTGTCATCGGTCGGGATTGATGGTGGTCTGGGGGTAACGTGAGGTCAAGGGACTCTCATGTTCCCTCTTATGCCGCACTCCAAATGCAATTAGCATCCACAAGCCCTAACCAGTTCCCTTCAACTGTTCCCAATCGCAAAGCCTCCTCAAATCCTGTGGAGCAGCTTCCAGCTGGTCTGAGATGAACCCTCTGGAGACGTTCTCCTTGCTGATACCAGTGAGCCGTGATAAGTTCCATCATTATAGTAGGATCATCTTGCTCCTTTTTCTCTCGCTCGCTCGGCTCTAGATCTGAGAATTATAAACTGGAAATGTACACAGAGAAGAGCTCTGTTCCGATCCAATATGAACGCCTGACATGTTAAATTTGCAAATGTTACCTACAAATGCAGAGCTGCCAAAGATAAATCGAACCCAGATTTGGAGACCCAGATTGTGTGACAGGAACTGACAGTCGACATCTGAAGCTGGTTGTTACACCAGGACGCTTGGCCTTAAAACATTTTGGAGACTTATGGGAGCAGGGAGGTGTAGACAGATGGTTCAAGCCCCCCGTAATGATAAACCAGGATCCCCCCAGGACTGTATTACTTGGGACTTGGTCTCCATTCGGGTTTCCTGTCCGCAGACTCGATCTCATCTCATGACTTGACAGTGACCCATGTCCATGGTTCTTAGTGTGATACGGACTCTCGCTCACAGTGCAAGACCGGTACAACTGTAAACTTTTTGTAATCTTTTTTCAATGAATACTGAAAATAAAAGGTAGGTCCGCAAGTAGTGGACAAACATGGGTCTAACAAACAGTACTGTGATGTCTGGCCAAATAGTGAATACTAAGAATTTCGGGAGAACCAGTCACAAAAACTGCACAATTATTTAATGTTTCAAGGGGAGCGGTCTTGGAAATAATAGTATATGGCCAAACATGGACAAACTGCATTAGCAAAGAGGCTCAGTGGTCCCAAGTCAAAGCTCACAATCAGTAATAAACACTTTTTGGATCAACGACACTAAAATTTGCATGGAACTGAATCGGCACATCTGAGACCGTCTTAACAAAACTGTATGTTGAGAGCTTCACAACGCTGGGAGTCAAGGCAGGGCTGCCATTTGAAAACAGCTTGTACCTAAGACCAACACATAAAGAAGCATAGCCTGGTGTAAGGGACACAAAAACGCCTCCTGCAGCGCCATGCATCAGCAAAATAGACACAACATAATAATTGTTAAACAACGCTAATCGTGTCCATGGTATTGCATCCATAACAGCCTGGTTGTCCTTCTCAAAATTTCTTCCATTGCCCCCCCCACAAGTGTTTTTTCCGGGATGTTTTCCTTGCCCGAATGGGATTTAAGACATGGGAAGGCCTTGATTTCTATCTGAAATGTGGGCGTGCGAAGGCCTTCGAGACTTTACTGTGATTAAGGGCTGAAGAAACAAACTGGACTTGACCCCTGAGCGATGGAAAACACATACTATGGTCTGATGACTCATCTTTCACCCTATTTGCTTCATCCGGACAGGTTTATGTTTGGAGAAAGCCAAAGGATGCCTTCAATCCACAATGTTTGTTTCCAACTGTTAAACATGGTGGCAGTTTCGTAATGTTATCTGCAGCCATTGCCAGGAGGCAGTCAACCTCCTACCATGGCCGCCCCATCACCCAATCACCTGATATGAACATCATTAAACTTTTATGAAAAGTTTGGGAGCATAGAGTGCAAAGTAGATCTCCACGTCCTTCATCCGTCCCAAAGTACTGGAGGCCTTTCTTCTTGCAGAATGGTAAAATATTCCACGACACACAGTCCAGGAGTGTATGACAGAATTCCAAGAGGGATTGCAGCTGTTCTGAAAGGGCGGGCCTCCTCCTCACTCGGTCCTTGATGTGACTAGGTTGTCAGGTGTTTCCAAATTTTCTTTTTTCCACAGCCTTTGAAGAGAAATCTCATTAACTTACATTATTATATGAATCTGAACAACGACTTGGCAAAAATTACACAGGACTGCAGTTTGACCTTCTCTGTTTCGGTGACATCATCTTAATATCTTGCAATTGACTCAGATGAGATGAGCGACTGAGACTCGGCATGGCGCGACTAAAGACCCTCTTGACTTGGTCTCACTTTGGGTGCTGCTGTGAAGGCCGCAGCACTGGATCGACGCTCAACAGCCTTGGAGCCATTTTGCAATGCAAATTAGAAATATGATTTAACATATGCTTTACATTCAAAAACATCACTACTTTTTGTAGCTCAGTATAAAGCGAATGTGTCCATGTGTCTGGGGCTCCAGTTTGTGACGGAAATAAACGTTTGATGTGGGGTGCCCCCCCCTGGAACATGTCTGTATTACAAAAGGAGGAGGAGGAATTTAATGACCAAAATAAAGTGCATCTCTCCGTCTCATATATACTACTCACAGAAAGTTAGGGATATTTGGCTTTCGGGTGAAATTTATGGAAAATGTAAAAAGTTCACGCTACAGTGATATTATATCATGAAAGTAGGGCATTTAAGTAGAAGATACAATGGTGATTTCCTCATCTCAAACAATTTATTGAAACAAAAGCCAACAACAGTGGTGGGTTTACCACAACACAGCATCAATTGCCCTTGAGCTTGACAAGTCGACTTATTGTCTGCTGAGGCCTGGCCCCCCCACTCTTCTTGAAGGGCGGCCCTCGGGTCATTGAGGTTCTGGGATATAGAGTTACGAGCCTCTACACGGCCACTCAGCTGATCCCATAGGTTTTCTATGGGATTCAGGTCTGGAGAAAGTGCAGGCCACTCCATTTGAGGTGCCCCAGTCTCCAGCAGCCGTTCCCTAATGATGCCACCTCCATGAGCTGGAGCATTGTGGTCCATGAAGATGAAATGAGGCCTGTGTTGTTCATGCAGGGGCACAATGACTGGATTAATGATGTTATTCAGGTAGTATGGGCTTGTCACTGTACCATTCACAAAGTGTAGGGCAGTTCTGTATGACTAGACACACCTGCCCACACTGTAACACCACCACCACCAAAGGCTCGTCTGGTGACAACAGTGGCTGATGCGTAGCGCTCTCCTTGACGTCTCCATCATTTCTGCTCCACGTGATTCGACTTTCATCAGAGAACAGCACTGAGGCCACTGGTCCCTCGTCCAGCGTAAATGCTCCCTGGCCCCTGCAAGACCATAATGCCTGTGCCTGGTGGTGTGGTCAGGTGCCCTTGCAGGTGGTCTAGCACGCAGACCACGCTGATGTAAACGGTTTTGAATGGTCTGACGTGACACTTGGTGCCTCTCACCTCCCTTAAATGTGCCTGGAGTTGAGCGGCATCATCATCCGGTTCCGCAAGGCACTGTTCACAATGAAGTGCTCATCAGTGTGGGATGTGGCCAAAGGACGTCCACTTCTATGGCTTTCTTTGACTCTTCCAGTCTCTGTATCTCTGTTGCAAGCTGCTGATGACACTCTGTGACACTCTAAGCTCAGTGGCCACTTCCCTCTGACAACATCCTGTTTGAAGCCTCGCAAGGCGAGGTGCTGTTGATCAGTTGTTCGGTGTGGTCTTGGTCTCATGATGTCAACATGTGAACAGCTTGATGAAGAGGACTGTTTAAATACCAACTCTAATTGAACCAGGACATGTATTGGTGGATTCATGGATCAAACACCTGTTGTGAATTTTGCCGTTCAGCTCCTTGTTAGAGAACAGCAAGTTGTGCAAAAAGTACTGAAACATTGAACAGTTGGACGTTCTAAGTTCAAATATTAAGTTTTAAGTTCACCTGTAAAAGCTACAGTGCAATTTATCTTCATCCTGAAATTTCACCCGAAAGCCGAATATACCTAACTTTTTGTGAGTAGTGTATATTGTTTGAATAGAAATAACATGGTTCCGTTTTAGTATCACACTGAAACAAGAGCGCCTATGTATCTGACGGTTTGAAGGTAATTTAGAAATAAATCAGTATATTCTGTGATTGATTTTCTATTCATTAAGTTGCAAATATCAAATGAGTGGTACGGCTCGGACAGAATGAACCCCTCACGCTCTGATAGTCTTTTGAAAATACTATGTGTTGTGTTGGCGTTGATGATATGCTGGGAACCAGACCAATCTGCAGCTCATGTTCCATTTGTTCTGCAGAATACGTCTGGCCAACCTACCATTCAAACAGATTTCCACACGCCCATGCCTGGGTCGGGGCAATCACAACCGTTTATCTAATATGGGGAGGGTTGATTTATCGAGTGCTCTGATTGGTTGAAGGTCCATACAATTGTGTCCAGAGACATTTTGGTTTGCGCCCATTGGTAACGCCCCTTGGAAATTGAAAATGAACTGAGAGATTCCGGACTAATATGCATTTGGGAATTGGTCTCGTGCCAGGCTACGTTGGTGTGGTTGTCTTGTGAAGAAAAGGACAGAGCGGTTGGGGATTTGTGGATGAAACAGAGCAGCATCGATGATCCCCTCGCAGTGCAGTTCTTCAGCAGCATCACCCTGGGGCAGCGCAAAACAAACATGGATAAGTTGCCGTACAGTCCATGATGCAGGCTCGACTTGGGGAGCTTCCCCCCAGACCCTACGCATATCCACGCAAGCCCTGGTCCTACCCGTAGCGGAATACTGTGCCCCTGCCTGGAGCAGAAGTCCACATGAGAACAAGGTGGATACTGTCATCAACAGCGCCCTCCGGATAGTAACTGGTTGTCTGAAACCCACCCCTGTGTCCTACCTGCCAGTCCTAGATGGTATCGCCCCACCCAGTCTCCGACGGGAAGCAGCTACCCTCGCCCTGGCAAGGAAAGCCCAGAAGAACGACTGGCACATCCTACACAAAGCCACAACAACACCGGCACCACCATGCAGGCTCAAGTCTCGCCATCCCTACAACAAGGCAGCACAAGAGATGCTACAGTCGATCCCTGACGACTTGTCCAAGGACGCCTGGCTGGCAGCATCATGGAGACAATCGTGGGAGTCAGCTGCGCCCTCCCGCATCCAATGATACATCCGGGACCCAGGAGGAGGTGTAAAAGGAGAAGACATGCCACGCCACCTATGGACCTCGCTGAACCGCCTGCGTACTGGCGTCGGGCGCTTCAAGTCCTCTCTAAAGAAGTGGGGCCTATCCGACAGTGCGTCATGCGAGTGCGGCGAACCTGAACAGACTGCCGAGCACATAATCACCAGCTGCCCCCTATACAGCCCACCCTCAGAAGCTGGCCTTTTTGACCTAGGACCGGAGACGAGGGCGTGGCTATATGACACTGAGTTGGCCATCTGATGATATACGAAAGAAGAAGTCCATGATGAAATGATCTTTGTGAAAATTACAATAAAGTAAGATATTACAAGGTAAATAACAAAAATAACATACCAAACACACACAAAATAAAATTAATAATAAATAACATAAACTTGATAAGCGCTCCACCCACAGCCCACGCCTAATAGGCTGTAGGTGGAGCACATGGCAAAACAAAACCTAGCTTTAAAATAACTATCAATAAATTCCTCCACTGCTCAAATCCACATGAGTATATTACCAAACAACTTATTATGTAAATTAGAATTGTTATTTTTCCAACATATTTGCAGGCTGCTTTCAGACAGTGCAAAATGAACATAGAATTACGGTGTCCTGCGAGTATAGGTGGAGGTCAAGCAACAGGAAAGTGCCACCTAGCAGTTTACTGCAGGCGTCTTCCTTCCTCTACATGGATATACAAATGTCCAACAATATATTGAAAAGTCAAATCTGGTAAGAACAGCAACCCTACAGTATTGCTAAAGCAGAATCCTGAATGTGCAATGAAGCTGTGTGCCACAAGAGAGGGCTACATGCACATCAAATATTTCAACTGCTTGTTTCAAAAATGATGAGGTAAAAAAAGGAATGTTTCACCTTCATTGAATGAAATAATTTATAATTGTGTTCCCATTATAGATTACTTTCTACAGAGTAATTCTTCGTTCACTCCATCAACAGCTTTATATAAGATCAGGAAAGATGGGATGAAATGGTGTTCAAAGAAAGGGTTTGAAAGCATGGCCTGGATAGAATACTCGGCAGCAAATATATTTCTGTAAATAACACAGTTGATTCATTCATAAAATCAATTCACATCACATACTTATGTATGAGTACAATTACAGGCTTAGAAATATATAAAAAATAGGACAACGACCAAAAAAGATCAACTCAATTACAGTAATGTGAATGGTTGTTACTTCCACCCTTGCAGATAAGTAGTAACTATCGAAGATCAAAAATTAAATTACCATCCACGGCAAAGATGGAGGCTGATTTCCTTTCTGCCTGATGGGGATTTGTTTATGCTACATGGTCGGAGAAATTCTGGACGAGTTTCCTTTCAAACGCTCTTCAAAAATACCTCTTGTTGTTCATGAGATTTGACCAAGCAATGCATTTTTAAGATCTGATGAATGATTGTACTTTGCAGGACTCCTAGACTGAGTCATGTTAGTGAGAAACTGTGACTGTGGTTGGAAAATAAATGTTCCTGTTTTATGTCACAATTACATTTTTTACAACTCTGCCCATCCCAGAGTTTAGAGGCATGTCTGCTGTCACAGAAAGCATATGGAGAGGTTAAAAAGCAGGGGTGGACAACCTATGGCCCGAGGGCCTCACATGGCCAATGGATGATGAATAAATTAGTATTTATTCAAAAGGAATTACTAATTAAAGAAATGTTTTTTCTTAAATGAATCCTTTATTTACAATCTTATTTTATCATATCGGTCAAATAGGTAAATTAAATATTAGGGTTTTTACCATATAAGGATGCATAGAGCTCGTAGTTGCTCTGATAAAGGCTACTTGAGCGTAATGGAATGGTATCCTCAACAAACACAAATAAACATTAACATGGATGCTTTTATCGAGAATGATCTGCAGACTGAGTGCCGGATGCAAAACACAGCACCCTGACAATTGATGTGGAAAATATCCAATGTCCCCAGAAACACAAGGAAAACTAACACAATAAACGACATTCCAAAGTTCCACATTTATTGACCAGGTTTAGTTGAGCATAACAGTTAGTTTTAGAGCTCAGTGTTAGTTTTAGTTAATGGTAGGGTTTTAGAGTACAGTTTCAGTTCTAGATTTAGAAATGGGGGCTTAGTTAGAGCCAAAAGTTTTATTTATTTTAGATCACAGTTCACTCCTGATCCTTACTATTTTATGTATTTTATGTCTGATATATCCATATTGTGGTAAATCCTACACCAAATTGGTCCAAAAACCCGCTCCCCGTCCAGCCAACTGCCTTGACCTACTGCGATAATAAGTTGGAGATGTGATCGGTCAATGAAAGACAGAGGGGCTTTTAGTGGCGTGTTTCCCTGCAGAGAGGAGGGCTCATTAGGAGCTGCTATGGGAGCTTCTGGATCCTGACCTCACACAGGACTGAACGGAGGGTCGGCGACCACTGCCAAGCCACAGCGGCCCCGTCCAAACCGCCCTGACAAGCACAGGGTTTGAGAGTCTCAGCTCGGGACGTGCGTGCTTCCTTCTCCCTTCACAGCACGTCAATACATCTGCTGCGAGTTCGAAAACACAAACATTATGACGACGCTGGGTGAGTAAGCTAGTGCAGTCATTCTCATCACGTTACGTTTCAGCGAGGTTGGACCCCTTTCTGCTCCGGGGACACCAAACTGCAAGACAGCCAAAAAGACACAGGGCAAAAACACAGTCCTTTAAGACTGAGGACTGACCAGTGCAGTACAACCGACTCCACCCACTGAATGTGGAACTTGCTTCCTGATTGGTTCTCCGTTGCTCATCTGACAGTTGGCCTGTGGACACACTTAGTGGCTGGACCTGCCCAACTACGGCTGAGTGGAGAATCTGGAAGTCGCCGCTGCCATCAGATGGGCTCCCTGATTTCGGTGAGTTATGGCGACTCGGCAGGCTGTGGATTTATGTCCGACATGTGGAAGCTCTTCCAACCGAGTCTGAGGTTCCGGGAGTCATCTTCACTAAATCAACATAATTTTCACAAATGCTTACTCAGCCCTTTATTGTGTCCTAGCTCCCTGCCAAACCAGTGCTTCTGCGCACGCACGCACACACACACACAAACACACACACACACACACACACACACACACACACACACACACACACACACACACACACACACACACACACACACACACACACACACACACACACACGGGCCTGCATCCAATAATTTAGTGTTTTGCTCATTTAAAGACAGATGCCGTTGAGGACAATTAAACATGTAAAATGGTAAACTAACATCATGTTAGCTATGATGTGACCCAAATGATATTATGTGTGTTGTTGCCTCACATTGCTCACTGTGTGCACTGCATCAGGCACTTGCAGTTGCATTTTTAGTGCAGTTGCACATCTGAGGAATGCCAGTTGTCCAGGCTGCAGCACGTTACAGTGCTCACCTGCTTCTTGAACAGATCAGATGGTGTGGGACTGAACCGGCATCTGACACCTGTCCCCTCAAACTGAGGTCAGCCAGCCATCGTGGCACATTGCTCATGGCAGATAAATTTGCCAGTCTGATTTTGCGTCACACCTGTCCCACCGCAAAGTTCATGGTTTGACATGGACGAGAGAGACTCGAGCCGGCTGTTTAATGTCCGATCAGGTTTCTCTAATTGTATCAGCTTTTGGACGGAGATGGACATACAGATGCCTGTGAGAGCCAGCGTTGCACATACTGAAAAACATAAGAAAGAAAAAGTGAAGAGAAAGAAAAAATAGCTACAGTATGAGGACATTGCGTGGAAATACTATTCTATTAGAAACATGTGTGACTCATATAGGGTCACAACAACAGGCCTCAGGCCTTCACACAGATGGTGTGTGGATGCCAGAACACACATACACAGTGTATGAATGAAAGAAACAATTTTCTGGGAAGACCGAAAATGACGTTCATAAGCAGCTAAAAGCCAATTACATTTTTTTTAACCAAATAGTTATTACACAAATTGGATATTGAGGAAAAAAACAGGTAACACTTGGTTTTGTGTAACTCACCAAGATATACAGCAGTCTTACACTATAGCAAGTATTAGTAAGTAGGTTTGTAATATAAGTACTTATACTGAAATTGCTTTTTAAGTCTTCCAGTGAAGTAGACATTGAAAAAAGGATACAGTACTGCGTAATTCCTTTCCTTTCTGAAGCAGCAGCCAAAAGACAAACACCTAATTGTGAGTTATCAGAGCAGCATTACTGTCTGATAAAAGCATTATTATTATTATGATTATTATTATTATTGTTATTATTACTCTCATACACGCAGCGAGGCTCGGGTCACCTCATGTATGTTGTAATACCCAAAGACCTTATTGTTGTCAATTCTCAACGCAAATCTTTAAAAACAATGAACAGATTCTTATGGGATTACAATATGGCGCAGGAGTCTAAATGCATACATCAGACACAAAAATACTAGGACTTTAATCCCACTGTGATAACACGGTCGCAATTTGACCATTTTCTTCATTGTTTGCTTTGATTATGCCATGGGCACACTACACGACTACCAAGTGGTCAGATCGCTGGACGGTTCACACTACACAACTTTCAGTCTTGTGGTCTTTCACACTACATGACTGATCGGTGACAGGGCGTCACACATTACCAGATATTTCACCATGAGGAATCCCTGACCAGTCTGTCGGGTCCAAACTACATTTTGTTTTTTTACTCTACACTTCCAACACGGTCACGTTAATCCACAGGAGCACAGAAACAGTTTGTTCATTGTTGTCGTTCAGTAACCTATGTTTTGGCCCTCGCAGTGTAGCTCACAGCAGTATGTAGTTGATGTAGTTGATTTTTCGAGCTTTTAGAGCTTGTGCGTAATCACCGGGTGTCATGACATTTCACTGGATATACAGTATATACGACCGTATGTGTATGTATGTGACAAATAATCTCTTGAACTTGTTTAGTTAATATATACACATATTTACTGGATGTATTCTACTGAAGTACCTTCCTCCTGAACAGTGATGAAGAGCAGTTCTGGCCCAGCCCTCGAGGGCGGGGCAGAAGAAGACATCTGTTCACAATACGAACGGGCACGGGGATAGTGCACTCTCAGCGGTGTTTTATGGAGCCCATTTGAGAAAGACATTAATCCCTGATCAGCTGCTCCACGCTTCCTGGAGCCACAGGGATCCCACTTTATGGTCTTTAAATGGAATAATTCGCAATTTTATTTTCACACATGAAAAGAAGCCAATGGTGGTAAAGACAGGATATGTTAATAATTTGTGATAATAGTACACGTAAACAGTGGTGCAAAGTACTTAAGTACTTTTTCCAAGTATCTGTGTGTACTAGTATGACACCTTTTCTATTCCTTAGTGGTATGTTGATTAATATAGATGAGGCAGTATCTTGACCAGTATTTATATAAGTTTGCTCTAGTACAATAAAATTATAAATTCGGTTTAAAGTAGAAAAAGCCAGCACATTTATTAAACATATTGATAAGATTTACAGTATATGAAAAAAAATTATGACGCAAAATAACAAAGACCGGTGTTTCCCCACACAGTCTACATGGGGGGGGGGGGGGGGGGGGGTATTACAGCCGCTAAAGTTTATTTGGCGACCCATTTAAGCATTTTTCTATCTTTATTTTTTCATCCATCCGCGAGAACGACGTCACCCCCCATCGATTAACTGGACTCACTCTCTGGTATTACATTAGACGACGCGGACACTGCTCTCTGGTTAGAAAGTTTGTATCAGGTAAAGAGACAGCAGGAAGTGATACTGCATTCACGGGAACAGCGAAAACTGTAATTGGCGTAGGAAGTAAGCTTGGAGATATCCAACATTGTATATCATGGTTCAGTCCCACCCAAATATTGGGGGGGGGGGTCAGAAAATGTTCATTACGCACAGCGTCTTTTTGGTTTCACTCAATTACATTGAATACATCTACAATAAAAACACTGTTTTCTTAGGATAAACGGTTAACATTTATATGGAGAATGGATTGCTTTATGCCACTCCAACTAGGTAGTTGCGCATGGGCATTCCCGTGCATGTGGAAAAGTTCTCCCTTTCACCACGCGAACAGTGAGGGGCACCACGCAAGTGTGAGTGAGGAATATATGTGTAGAATAAACACTTAAAAATGAATTTGACTTATTTTGGGATTCTGAGCATGAGAAATACAAGGTGTGTCGTGCGAGTGTGTGAACTAGTTGATATGTGTGAGTCTCATGGTCAAAGCATTAGACTTGGCAGCTCTGAATAACAATTCATAATAAATATTTTTTATACTATCATTTTAGTAATGCAAGTTATAACCTGGAGCCGCAACTCAAACACCGGAATATCCGCACCACCACGTCCAAATCCTCCATCTGCTTCCTTGCTGTTGGGCGCACATGTCCACATACATCCTTCGTGTGCGCAAGTGAATGAGCTTTGGCCACACGCTCTGCTACTCCGTCCGTCGCTCCTTGTGGTTCCACAGACGGACACAGAATATGGTGGCAAATATAGCCATATCCGATATTATGCCCAAGCCTAGTCGGAAGTGATGGTGCATTCACGGGAACTCGGAAAACTGTACTTTGTGTCCGCAGCCCCATACGCAGCAAGCTGCCATGCACTGTGTGTTCTACACCTTTCTATCATAGCAACATTCACTTTTTCACCACTTTGTGCTACAGTAGTTCTTCTGGGGGATCCAACCAGACGAGCTAGACTTCACTCCCCACGTGCATCAATGAGCCTTGGGCCCCATGACCCTGTCGCCGGTTCACCGGTCGTCCTTCCTTGGACACTTTCAGTAGTAGTAGTAACCACTGCACAGCAGGAACAGCCACAAGACCTGTGCTTGTGCAGATGCTCTGACCCAGTCGTCCAGCATCACAATGTGCTCCTTGTCAAAGTGGCTCAGATCCTTACGCTGCTTCAACACATCAACTTCAACAACTGACTCTTCACTTGCTGCCTCATGTAATGATAATAATATCTAATAATAATATATAACACCATATATATATATATATATATATATATATATATATATATATATATATATATATCCCACCCCTTGACAGGTTTCATTGGAACCAGATGATCAATGTTATTTACTTCACCTGTCACTGGTTTTAATGTTGTTGCTGATCGGTGTGTATATACCTATACACATACATATAGAGAAGCAATAAAGTCTGTATTTAGTAAACTAGTTACCATATTAGTTTGACTCTTAATTGAAATAACATAACACTGTGATAAACAGTATAGAAAAAGAGCTGTAATGTGATCTAACAACACAATAGTCAGACAAAATGTATTTACACTAAATTCCTTCTACTGTCATAATAGAATGACAAAATACCATATATCACAGTCAAAATATATTATTACCGCATAATATTGCCATAAAATCATGGTAATAAAACACCTTGTGGTGGACAAAATGTTTCCTTGTGAGCTAGAAACAACAGCATCCAGAGCTAGGTTCATTTAAACGTATACACCTTATTAGTAAGTAAGTATGTAAGTACCTTTATTTTTAAAGCACCTTTTAAGAGCAGGGACGTCACAAAGTGCTTCACAGAGTTAAATAATCATGAACATACATACATACATACATACATAAAACATAATAAAAACAGAAATAAAATAGAAATAGACAACTTTCCCAAAGGCAAGCTTAAAGAAATGGGCCTTTAGCTGTTTCTTAAAAGTGTTAACAGTATCCACAGATCTCCAAAACTCCAAGGGGAGAGAGCTCCAAAGTTTGGTTTTAAGCCTTGATTGAGGAAAAACCAGAAAACCCTGATCAGAGGACCTTTGAGACCTGCTGGGGACAAAGGGCTGCAGTGGATCTAATGTAGGCAAGTGCCTGAGCAAGCAGAGCTCTGTAGGTGAGCATAAGACCTTTCAACTGGACTCTGAATTTGAAGGGGGGCCAGTGAAGAGCAATCAGAATCGGTGTCACATGAGACTTTTTGGAGGACCAGGTCAAGAGTTACCAGCAGCGTTTTGGAAAACTTGTAGAACAATCCAGGAATAATTTCCTGAGGCAGGTGAAAAGGGAGTTGCAGTAGTCAGGACGGGACGATATAAAAGCGTGAATTAACATTTTCATCTGCGCTTGAGACACAACGGGCCTGAGCTTTGCAATGTTTCTCTGCTGGAAAAAAAAACAACAGATCGAATTAAAAACTTGACACGTTGGTCCAGAGTCAGAGCCTGGTCCATAGTGACGTCTAGATTTCTAGCAGAGGATTTAACCGTCGCGGTAAGAGTCCCAAGACCACCCCTAATCTAAGGGACAAGACTAGGCGGGGCAGATAGAAATTATCTGCCATCCAGTTTTTTACTGCGTTTAGGCAGTTATTTAAAACTGACGGTAAAGCTAGGTTTTGGGGATTGAATTGAATATCGTCCGAGTACCTTTATCGCGCCTCATTATCTACCCAAGGGGAAGCATGCACCGTGCAAGGCGAACAGAACGGGGCCGAGGACTGAACCCTGGGGCGCAGCACAACACAGCGCTTCAGACCAGGAGGCCAAGCCGTCAAAGCCAAGTGAGAGGTGGCTACCAATCCATCTCCATTTAGCTCACAACAGGAAACAGCCATCAATACACTCTGGCTGCTTCAATTATCATACGACACTCATAAAGAAAGACCCCAGTCATGACTCAGCATTTCCCAATTTGTTATACATTGCAGCTGCAGGCTAATTAGCCACGCTAGGCTAATAGGCGTCAGGTGGCTAGCATGGTAAACACGGGGAAACTCACAAAAGTTCTCCTCCAGAGAAATAAAAGCCGTTGTAATAGTGACAGAAACATGGAGACATGGAGCCTGGTCAACGGCGACGGAGTCCGTCCTGCGCCGCGTCGAGAGGACGTGGATGTGAAACGACGCCCTCTACTGGACAGACGTGCACCTGCAGCCGGAGAACTACTAGGTTTTAGTATAGTGGCATTAAACTAGGGGTTAAACTAGTAAAAGTATCACGTATATTTGATTATAAATTCAGAATAGAGTGTATATTTAACTATATAAGTATATTCAGTTCAGGAAACACTTGTTTTGATTTTTACCCAATTTCAAAGAAACATATCGACACTTTTTGCTCAGCTACATTGCAGACACAGTCGCGATACCTGAGTCAAAGTCAAAAGTAGTAAGTACGGTAAGTAAGTAAAAATTACCTGAACTTATATTTAGCTGAGCAAGAGAAAAGCAAAAAATACAAAAATAAAAAGTCTGGGATTTGATCTATTGAACTGTAACCTGACATCACCAGACCCATCCCCAAATGAGTCTGGAATCTCTCAATCGTTCATTTTCAATTTCCAAGGGTCATTACCAGCGGGTGCAGACCAAACTGTCTCTGGACGCAAGTGGATAGACCTACAACCAATCAGAGCCGTGGATAGACCTACAACCAATCAGAGCCGTGGATACACCTACAGGGCCTGCGTCACTGGGCTGAGAACTAGTTTTGTTTCTATAATAAAACGTCATTAACGTCAGCGTTGGGTGTCACCATGTTCACTTTCTTTAAAGGCTTCGGTGTAAAGCAGATGTTTGTCAACGGTAAACGTCCAAACTACTCGTTGGACGTCGGAGAGTTTCTCCGACATATTGTGCGACGCAAAATCCAGAGACATGCACGACGGCCTCCACCGGCGGGCGTGGTTCCGACAGTCGGCTCCTTTCCCGGTCCCAAGCGACGTGTGAGCGATGGAGGAGGAAGCGAGAGAAGCTTCTTTCTCCTGCTGGTGGAGGAACGCCGGGAGGGGGGTGAAGCGGAATGGAGAACGAGAGACAGACGGGAAGAAAGAGAGATGGAGGAAGTGAGAAGGAGCGATAAGGGTCAAGATGGCCACCTCGACCCCTTCCTGCAGCCCCCCCCCCCCCCCCCCCTCCCTGCCAGAATTACGAGGGGCTGCGTGTGGACTGACCCCCCTTCGGTAAAAGATCCGTGGAGCAGCTCCAGATGTGGCTCCTCCACCTCCTACCCACTCCCTCTCTCTCCCTCCCCCGAAGTGACTGAGTTTTCCATTTCCTTTTTTGGTGAAAAAATCTGAAGCAAAGAAAGAAAGTGAGGGAGGGAGGGAGGGAGGGAGGGAGGGAGGGAGGGAGGGAGGGAGGGGTGTGGGGAGAGAGAGAGAGTGTTTCTGGCAGTCTCTCGGCCGTTGGCTTCATCCCACTGACAGAACAGCGTAGTCAGCGTAAACACACGCACATACATGTAGATCCACACGTGCACTGAACACACCGACACATGCACACACATACACACATACACAGACATACACATTCACACACATACACACAAAAACACACATAGACACATACACACACACATACACACACACGCATACACACATACACATACACATATACACACATAGACACACATACACACATACACATACACATATACACACATACACACAAATACACATACACATACACACACATACACACACACACATACACACATACACACACATACATTCTTGCTTTGCCAGTCTATCGATTAAACACATATTTGTGGTCTTTCACACATACACTTTCACAGTTTCGAACACACACGAACAGACACATGCACACACACACACACACGCACACACACACGTAGACAGACATATTCAGAGACACACACACACCTTCACACAGAAACGGATTCAGACACACACACACCTTCACACAGAAACGGATTCAGACACACACACACCTTCACACAGAAACGGATTCAGACACACACACACATGCACACAAAGACACACACACACACTTTCACACAGAGACAGACACAAAAACAGATACACACACATGCACACAAAGACACACACACACACACACACACACTTCCACACAGAGACAGACACAAAAACAGATACACACACATGCACACAAAGACACACACACACACACACTTTCACACAGAGACAGACACATGCACACACCTTCACACACACCGATCCAGGATTCAGACACACACACCTGCACACACTTTCACACACAGACAGACAGACAGACACACACTTACTCAGTTTCTCACACACACGCGCACACAAGTGCATGAACACACACACACACACACACACGCACACACACACACATCAGAAGTCCACATTCATCAGCAGTTTGTCATTTTGTTTTATTTCAAGACTTCACAGATAAATCACTTTGCAGTAGAATTGAGTGAAATCTCTGATGTGAATCAGCTTCATTCAGCTCAACTGCTCCATCCCAAACTCATATTTGTCAACTCTGACTTGCCAGCATCAAAGCTCAAATAAGGTAAAATATTTTTTTCATTTTGATTTTCTTTTACATATACTATATATATATATATATATATATATATATATATATATATATATATATATATATATATATACTGTATATATACACATATATATATATAAAACAAACGTACAAAGGTAAGAAAAGGCAACAGCATTATCAGCGAAGACGTCTGTATCAAAACAATAATGAGGGATCGTAAGAAGAACTGAAGCTTCTTTTATTTCACGCAGCCGCCGGAATAATACTTAGTACAACGAGTTAAAAGTACAGAAGCAACTCGGTGCTTCACGGTAGAAGTGGAAAAAACAAAACAATAAGTGGTTACTTGTGTTTAAGTTGGTGAGTTGTAGTTTATGTGCACAGAGTGTGGTGTCCATAGTGCAAATGGCTTTGATTGAACATGGAGCGATGTGACCGACGCTGTTGGAGGCCTCGTCCACACGTAGTTGGATTTTTTGGGAAAACACGACACTACGTCATAAACACCACAGAAGAAGAGGAGCAGCGGGTGCAGCGTCTTCATCACATTCAGACACAACACTGTACGGACGCCGTCCCCCAAGCTGGAGACGCGTCTAACCCCCTGGTGGAGACACGGAGGACACCGCCTCGCTCCTCGCTTCCTGACGGGGGTCCGGGTCCCGACGGCGGCGTTTCCCAGAAGCTCCGTCTGACTTCCTCCACCCACACTGTGTAGAGAAAGCTCCACCCTGGATGGAGTTCCCCAGAAGCTTCTATTCAAGTTCCTAGAACGTTGTTTGGTTGTGGGCGGGGCTAAAACGCAGTGGAAATACTACGTTTTCTATAATATCTGTACGCCTGTGGGCGTAAAAACCTGCTAAATATTTAAAGGCGGGGTTAGAAGACAGCACGACAGATAAAGTGTGGAGATGTGACGTTTAAAATAAAAAAAAGCAACATTCATATTATGCACAAACCTGCAGTCAAAACCACATTAAACAGGTTAAAGAAGCAGACTGGCAGCTCGGGGGCTGTCAGCGTCCTGCGTCTGGACATTCTCTCACGTAAAGTGTCAGGAGGAAGCAACAGGAAGTCATTCTCTGTTCCTGGGTGGACAGCACATGACGTGTACACGCCGTGCTTCTCTTAAGGCACATCACAAACTTTGTTGAATATAAGGATTATGTTTTTTGGCAGCGAAGGGAACGTCCGTGGCCGCTGACATCATGTTTTGGGGTTTTCTCAACTTAAAATTGGGAAATTAAGGTGTACATTTTAAGTTGAGTAACCTTGAAAATATAGGTTGAGTATTAATAATAATACATTTCTAGGAAACCCAAGGACATGTTTTTTAGAGTTGATCCAATTATGTTTTTTCAGTCTCTCCACTATTTCAAGGATAAATTTAAATTATAACCACCCCAAAAGAATGAATGTGTGTGTGTGTGTGTGTGTGTGTGTGTGTGTGTGTGTGTGTGTGTGTGTGTGTGTGTGTGTGTGTGTGACCCAGGCCTCCGGGGGCAGTCAGTATTAGCCTGGGTTCACAGCCTCAGATCTTCGGGTGAGAGTTGAAGAGGTGATGAGATGGGGCGGAGAGGAGGTGGAGAATGGAGAGAACTCTGCAAGGAAGGAGGAGAGGGGCGACAGCGCCCTCTATAGGTTGCTGTTGCAGTCGCGGCACAGGATGCGTTCTCCGTCGGGGAAGAAGCCGGCGCCCACCAGGGAGACGGAGCACTGGGTGCAGGTGAAGCAGGGCTGGTGCCACTGGCGCTCCTCGAAGGAGATGTACTTCCCTCCTCCGAACCCTGGGGCCAGGATGAAAGAATATGAATCATATATGAATCAAAGAGTTGTTTTATAATCTGCAATAAGGCTCATATACAACACCAATGGGTTTAGGGTTTAGTGCAGGGTTTTACCTGTGATGGGTTTAGGGTTTAGCTCAGGTCTTTAGCTGTGATGGGGTTTGGTGCAGGTCTTTACCTGTGATAAGTTTAGGGTTGAGTGCAGGGCATTACCTCTGATAGGCTTAGGGTTTAGTTCAGGTCCCTGCCTCTGATTGGTTTAGTGCAGGGCTATATCTGTGATGGGTTTTGGGTTTAGTGCAGGTCTTCACCTGTAATGGGTTTAGTGCAGGTTTTTACCTCTGACGGGTTTAGGGTTTAGTGCAGGTCTTTACCTCTGATGGGGTTTAGTGCAGGTCTTCAACTGTTATAGGGTTAGGGTTTAGCGCAGGTCTTTACCTCTGATGGGGTTTAGTGCAGGTCTGACCCTAAACCTAACCCTAACCCTAACCCTAACCTGTGATGGGTTTAGGGCTTAGTTCAGGTCCCTACCTCTGATGGGTTTAGGGTTTAGTGCAGGTCTTTACCTGTGATGGGTTTAGTGCAGGCCTCACACTTCTTGGCGTAGAGGCTTCCGAAGCACTTGAGGCAGTACGGGCTGTCGTCTCTGGAGGTGAAGTGCTGCCCGGCCAGCTGCATCTTACAGCCACCGCACACAAAACACTCTTTATGCCACGGCTCGTCCCGGTAGGTCACACCGCCTTTAGCCAGGGTCTGGGAAAGCACCAAGTTACCAACATCTTCACTTCAGCCGATCCGTTTAATTTGTTTTGAACTTGAGGAACATGCTATCGCAATCAACCCCTTCGCTTTGGGTCGAGACGGAATTTTGCACAATGTACCACAAAAGGAATTGAGTTCAATTTAGTATAGTTATATAATAGAATTTCAAAATTCAATAAACCCAAAACAAAATTAGGAAAAGAGACATTTGGCAAGATACAACCAAAAAGTGAATAACAATAAAACAAATGAAATTATCAATCACAAGAACGAGAATTTGGCAGTGTACAATTAATCCTTACAAATAAACAAACAATTTATTTGTTAGTTATCATGATTTAACTAGACAAGAGCCCGACTAATGCCAGATTTTTGGGTCTGATGCTGACCCTGATTTTGGAGAGTCATCAATCACTGATGTTTTGTCAAAAAGCGCAACATTTTTAATTTGAAAAACTTTTATAAAAGGTTCTATTTTTGAAAACATTTAACTTATAAGCAAACAAATACATAACAATAAATAGTCAAATAACTTTTTGATAGATAAAAGAATGTAAAAAATATGAATATTCTGGTGAATGCATCATGGCTTACTGCTTGGAGAGCTGTGTCCGTGTCCAAACGCGAGTGTAAACAAACATGGATAGATTACTAGTGCCTAGTAGGGCTTCTGCACTTATTTGAGTGAGTAACTTAAAAGTATTGTAAAACAGCCAAGTACAGGATAAATAATCAATGTTTTTTTTTGTTTATTATACTTATTTAAAGTCGAGAAACATCGGCTGCATAAGAAAGAAAGAAAGAAAGAAAGAAACAGTCTTTATTCATCACGCAACACACCACACTACAACACATGCTTGCACACACACACACACACACACACACACACACACACACATGCTTTGATGGTGCTGGTGAAATGGATTCTCTGCATTGAACCATCCTGGCTTGTCCTTCCTCCGGGGGCACAGCCAGGAGCAGTGGGCAGCGTACGTGGACGCGCCCGGGGACCAGGTGATAAGTGTCCATCGCTGGTCAGACCATGATGTGTGCATGTTTTTACTGACGTGAGGTGGAGGAAACCCCATGTGAGCACGGGGAGAACATGCAAACTCCACACAGAAAGGCTCCTATTTGGGAGATAACCCGCCGGAGCACGGTGCCAACAGCGCCCCAGGCGGGAATTGAACCCAGGACCTTCTTGCTGTGAGGCAGCAGTGCAAGGCACTGCGCCACCGTGCCAAGAATAACTGCCAATCCCAATGTGGTCAAAAACGTCAAATAATGACCGATATATCGGCCAAACCAACATATCGGCTGGGCTCTAGACAATATAATATGTCAGAATGGTGATGGTTTTGGTGGGAAAAAAAGCAAGAAATATAGAAGATACAGAAGATAGAAGTGACAATGTAATAGGTGGCACAAATTGGGATTCTGAGTGGGTTCCCCTCTGAGGGACGGACCTTTTTACAGCGGGTGCAGCGTGGGGCGAACTTGTCCTCGTAGCAGGAGACGCAGTAGTGCTCGTCCTTGTCGGGGATGAAGGACTTGGAGCCGATGGGCTGCTCACAGCTGCTGCAGGTGAAACAGGCCTCGTGCCACGTGGAGCCGGCGTACTCCAGCTTCCTGGTACCTGGGATGGAGAGGTGAGGATGGAAGGAGGGAGGGAAGGGGGCAGAAGGAGGGAGAGAGGGAGGAAGAGAAGGAGGCAGAAGGAGATTAAAAATTAAGTGTAATATGATACCATGAAAGAAACAATAATGCTATAACACAAACAGGGTCCATTTAACAAAACAGAAAAGGTTGACAGCAAGTACGACAGACAAAAGAGAGAGAGAGAAAGAGAGAAAGAGATACAGTCAGCCAGTTTGGAAGCTCGTCCAAATAAGGTGAAACACCAACGTACAAGAATCCTTCACAGCACTTCAGCATTTTTCATGATATTTATGAAAATGTCACGATTTTTTACAATTTTTCACGATTTTTCACAGTTCTGGATGATTTTTAGTTGTCTGCCAGGACTCCCAGATCATCCAATTCAACCGAAGGATCTTCTGGACATTTGCTGGTCCGAACCCAGCTGTGTGTGCTCCTGTTCATTGTTGTGCTCCCTGGACGTCCCATGAAGCCATGAAGTTAAATTATCCAGGGTGTCAAAAAGGATTGAATTATACACCTTTTTAAGAACTTTTTAAGACCAATTTGAACAAATATGAAGGCAGATTTTTGGACAAAATCGTCTGTTAAGGATCCGGTTCAGCGGCTGGCGTAAGGTTTTAGAACATCAGAAATGTTGACTCTTTATGCAGAAGAGCTTGACTCATTTTGACAAAAACAAAGGTTATGGTCAATGCTTGTGTTGGAATTAATACCCCAGAAATACAGGACTACTTACGACTACTACTACGACTTTGAAGACCTAATCTCTGTCAAACTGGATTTAAGAGACTTTTTAAGGACCTGCAGACACCTTAGTAAACCTATCTGGTTTTTTTTGCCTGATTAAACATTTTACACTTTATGTCCAGGTGTGTGAACCCCCAAACTGTGCAGTGGAATCCTCTCCGGCCAAGCGTCCATTCAAACACTGACTGTTCGTATGCGTCCGTTTTGTTGGACTGCGGCTCCATTGTGGCAGGAGACGGGATTCCCAACGTGAGCTGGGTCTTCCTGGGGTGAGCTGGGCGGCTCACAGCACCCTGCAGTCTGCCATCAGCTTCCCCTGAGCTGCTAATGACTAGCTGGCGCTCCAGGGAGCTCTTTGATGTGATCATCCTGTAAAACAATCATTAGGGCTCGGGGTGACCAGCTGGGCTCTGCAGCAGAGATGCAGCCCTGGCAGCTGAAACGTGGCGTGACGTGGTACCGCCGTCCCACGCCGAGCACCTCTGGCCCCGATTCGCTGATCTGTGGCCACTGCAGCGCCGCTGAAATAGTTTAGCGGCTTATCGCTTGTTATCATCAGACCGCTGGCAGCCCGCCAGCCCTGGGGATTTGGCCCAGAGACAACAAGTCAAGCAGACTGGCAATTATTCTGTCACATCCAGGCCTGGAGGCCTCGCACCAGCTCTCTGCAGATCAGGACCGGCCCCCACCTCCGGATATTTCTCCTGAAGACCCCAGATTAGGCCTGAGATCCTCCATCTTCTGGCGCTGGTAGGCACCACCCTTACCACAGTCCAAAATTATTTCAAATTATTTGTTTCATTGTTCAAGGTCCTTTCCACCAGCTGTTCACTAGGGTGAAGCTTGACAGCCGTGTAAGATGGCCGACGTGACCCTTCTCAATGCATCTACATCCACTGTATCTCATGCAGTGCGTCAGGGGGAAAGTTTATTTTTACAAGGTAATTATGAGAAGGTGACGCATAAAACATTCCCAAGAAAGAGAGCGCGCCCAGTCTGTCCGCAGAAAAACTTACTGTATGACACCAATGGTCGCCGAAGAACTGCATTCTGGGATCTTTTTATTACCGCAGAACCAACTTCTGGCCTGTTATCAATGAATCAGCTCCCACTTTGATGATAGCATGTTTGTCAAGGAACGTCATCTTAACTCGATATGACTCCACCAGGGTCAGCGGTCAGCTTTGAAGCGTACATGAAAGGTTTAAGGCCATGACCGTGATAAGCAGGAGCCTAACTCCTATACACCACGGAGTGACGATGGGAGAAAATGAACTCCTGCACCTTATCTGGCAGATGCTAAAGTGTTCCATGTGCACTCCATGCACCTCTTGCAGCCCTGGCTCAGACAGATAAGACCCCCATGGAGATATTTCAAGACCAGAAGAGTGTTTGTGGGACCCCTCACCTGGCATGACCGTCTTGTCGCAGGCCACGCACTTGGAGGAGAACTCGTTGCAGTAGCACTCGTTGCAGAGCAGGGCGTCGTCCTGGCTGGTGAAGGGCTCGTCCGCCAGCGAGCGGTCGCAGCGGAAGCAGCGGAAGCAGTGCTCGTGGTAGTGGTGGTCCTCATAGAACAGCTCCTGCGGGAGGCGCCGACGAGCGCACGCCAAGGTTGGTTACACGGAGGTGATATGGTAATATCAATAATGAACACACAACATGCTGTTATCTAGGGTAGTCCACCAGGGCCGGACATTAACGGTGACAACCACATTTGGGCTGTTGTCGACCATCTTGTGCGTTCTGGTTTCACTGTGGTCAACCACTTTCCTGTTTAGAAACGGACTTTAACAGGCTTTGATAATAATGCATCCCAGCAAAACTTTTTAACATAATCTAACACAGTTCAAACTGTACAACAACAGAAAAAAACAAGTTTGATTTCAGTCAAAATATCGATAGTTGCAAGATAAACCATTAAAAGAAACACGTTAAATATAACTAAAAAATAATATACAGATATTAATATGTTTCCCCTTTCTTAACTTCACTCTTAATATTGAAATATGTGTAATTATCACTAACTATCACAGTTATAAAAAATATAAAAATTCGGCAACCATTTTGTCATACTTGGCAAACAACAGCTGATGCATGGTTGCCAATTTGGGCAACCACTTCTTAGGGTTAGTTTCGGTCCGTGTCCGTGATTAATTGTTTGTAATGTTTGTTCATTATTGGACACACATCACGACAAAAACCCTCAGATTCTAGCCCCAATTGGGCTGTCTGTCTGTCTGCCATTGTCCTCTAGTGTAAAGGGCCTCAAGACCCCGTTGTCCAACCTGCAACGTTTTTGATCAAATCTGTTTAATTTAGCCTGCTTCTGTCTGGTCAGGTCAAGGTTCACGATGAGAGCCAAGCAGCCAAGAAGGAGAACAGCTACTCCTGGTTTCATGCGGCGCGTCCCCTTGTGTTTTGGTGGCTTCCTAAGCAACGCGGTGCTTTGACGTGTAAAGATGCTTCTTCCATAGCTGCGATAAACAAACCCCGAGTGACACAGACCACAGCTCGTCCTGCAGTCTAAACACCTTCCATATCACCAGCTGAGAGGTGACGGCTCGAGGTCGCTCTGCGCTTCGTGTTTAAGTTCCTCTTGGAGGAGACGGGCGGTGCATGTGCGTGGACTGAGCCAAGAATCAACTTAACATCAACGAGCCAAAGTCTTTAATGACTTGAGTTTAATCAGGGTTTCTGCACGTTCCAACAAGTTCAATTAGGACTTTTTTAAGACCATTATGCAAGTAAGGCCCACTTCACATACCAAGGATATGAAGGAAACCACCCACGTCTGTGTTTGTGGTTGTGTGTTTGTGTATTTGCATTTTGTGTGTTTGCGGGTTGTGTGTTTGGGTGCTTGCGAGTTTGTGTGTTTGTGTGTTTGTGTGTTGTATATTTGGGTGTTCGAGTGTTTGTGTATTTGTGTGTTGTGTGTTTGTGTGTTGTATGTTTGGGTGTTTGAGTGTGTGTGTTTTTTTATTTGCATGTTGTGTGTTTGTGTATTTGTGTGTTGAGTGTTTGTGTATTTGCGTGTTGTGTGTTTGTGTGTTGTATGTTTGGGTGTTTGAGTGTTTGTGTGTTTTTGTATTTGCATGTTGTGTGTTTGCGTGTTTGTGTATTTGTGTGTTGTGTGTTTGTGTATTTGTGTGCTTGTGTATTTGCGTGTTGTGTGTTTGCGTGTTTGTGTATTTGTGTGTTGTGTGTTTGTGTATTTGCGTGCTTGTGTATTTGCGTGTTGTGTGTTTGCGTGTTTGTGTATTTGTGTGTTGTGTGTTTGTGTATTTGTGTGCTTGTGTATTTGCGTGTTGTGTGTTTGCGTATGTGTGTTTGTGTATTTGCTCGTTGTGTGTGTTGTGTTTGTGTGTTTGTGTCCGTGGTGTGGGGAGGGTGTGGTTTGAGCAGCCACACCGCTCTTGGGTCGAAGTAATTGGGTCCAGGATCCGAGTGACTATACACCTGTTGCTCCTTACACAAATCAACGAGCAACAGGTAAAACCCCCATCCCCACACACACACAGCAGAGGAGCCCTTGTCATGACATGCTGTCCATCTGCGCCGGGCCTGTTCCTTCCAACCCACTCTCTACAATAAACTGGTATGTTTCAACGCCATCGCCTGTGTCTCTGTCGGAGGTCCCTGAAACACCACTCGGGTGGAGCGTGGTAGGCGGAACTGCCACGCTCTGTTTGTGTGTTTGTGTGTCTGCGTGTTCACTGGCAACAAAAGCTGTGCGCTGTGTTTCCAGGCTGTTGGTGGCTCATCACGCGTCTCCAGCTCCAAGAAACCGTGCAGCAGCAGTAAACGATCTTCCCGCCTCATGTTTGTGTTTCCCATTTAAAAAGGATTAAACATGTGACACGATGACGGGGGGGAAAGGAGACTCATGCTCCTGTTTATTTTTTTTTATTTTTTATTTTTTACCGATCCGAAAACAAATTAGCCCAGCAGTTTAACATGAACACAGTGGAAATTGCCGCTGTAATTGCATGTTAAATCAGCTTTTACTGTGTCATGCCGCACTGAACGTATAGAAAGCGCCTCATTTAGCATGTTTCACGCACCATTAGCGTGAAGGCGCGGCTGCTGAAGGCGTTGAACCCCTGTATGGAAAGGCAGTTAAACTCCACTTAACCTTAATTAGCGGTGATTCTTTGAGGATTCAGTCTTTGATTCTCTCACATAAACACCATTAATTAGATTACATGGAATTGTTTAACTTGGGGGATGTTAAATTAATTTGTTTTTCCCCCCTAAATTCTACAAAAATAACATAAAAAAAAGATATATTTCAAGTATATTTAAACTGGAGATACTCTGACATATCAAATAGTTTTTTACTAAAGATTTTTGGGATGTTGCAAAAAATGAGTGTAATATATTTGATATGTTGGATGTATATACAGAATGCATATTGTATTTATCAATGCCCCCAACAAATTATAAATTAACTTGACTTCTGTTTCTATGCACTGTAGAGCTGCAACAAATAGTTGATTCATCGATTAGTTGCGAACTATTAAAATAATCACAGAATATTTTGATCATCGAATAATTGTTTTGAGTCATTTTTTAAGAAGAACATTTCCAAATTCTCTGATTCCACCTTCTAAAATATGAATATTATCTGGTTTCTTTAGTCCTGACTGAAAATGAATATCTATGGGTTGTGAACAAAACAAGACATTTGAGGATGCGGCATCGGGCTTCGGGAAGCAGTGGTCGACATTTACAGCATTTTCTGACATATTATGGACAGAACAACTAATAAATGAATCGGGAAATTCATCGACAGATGAATCGATAATGAAAATAATTGTTAGTCTCAAATACTCTCATGTACTTTACATTCGTCTGCTGTGTTGTGCTGTTATTATGCCGTCATGTTCTTGTGGCTGTGGGACCAAATGTCCTCCACCCAGCTAATGTGATATTGTATTGATTATGTTCTGCGATGCTCCATATTCACCCGTGCGTCGTGTGCGATCAGCTCCTTGCACTCGTCGCAGGTGTTGGAGAAGAGGCTGTCGTAGCAGGGGATGCAGTACGGACTCTCCTCCGACTGGATGTACTTGCGGCCGTACAGAGACTCCTTGCAGTTGTCGCAGTCGAAGCGGTCGGCCATCTTGACGCCGTCTCAGCCTGAAACACAGGAAGGCGGCTTTTAAAATGTCTGAACGAGGACACAAGCAGAGACCAATCACCACGGTGGATGCAGAGGGCCATGTCAAACATGGTGGTTTAATGAGCCCATAATACACAAAAACATGAAAACATTTGACCAGAAACTGGAGGTGATATGACTGAGAGATGACCCGGGGTAGAGGGTTAGAAGAGACTGGGAATAAGAATTAAGCTCCTTTAAGGCACATTAAGCTGCATTTTTCCCATTGTGGGAACCAACCTTATTTTGCCACCATTTTTAAGATTTCTTTATGAACAGAGTACTGACACCTTTCCCTATGACCCAAAGTAATTGTTCAATTATTTTCTATATTTTCATAATTTTTCTTACTCCTGAAATTTCCCCCAAAGTCTCAGACATCTCATGGTTAAACTTTCAGATTTTTCCATGTGAAAATTAGCTAATTTAGCCTCACAAATCTCACATTCTTGGCCTATTTTACACTTTATTGAATCATAAAAAAAGCAAATTTGAGAAAGATTTTCTTCATCTTGAACAACTAAAAACATCTCAAACAAACAAAAGAAAAATCTCTGAACAACAAAAAATATATAGATCTAAAAAAATGAATATTAAAGATGTTTTCGTCTTGTTTAGCCATTTGACATGAACCCTTTTGGTAAGTCCCACATCGTGGTGTCCTGGGATAAAATAATATTAAAATAAAGGATTTTTACAGATGACATCACAGTATCTCCAAACAGGACGTCAACTCAGTGGGAGGAAGCTGCGAGGAGCTGGGATGCATTCAGACGACGCCACCGAGGAGGGAGAGAAGTCAAACAAACAGGTGGAAGGGAGGGAGGGAAATTAAAAAAAAAGAGAAGAGGAGAGAGGAGAGAAAAGAAGAGAACAGGAGATGAAAGAGGAGAAGAGAAGAAGGGGAGATGACGAGAAGAGAAGAGGAAAGAAAAGGAGGAGGAGAGGAGAGGAAAGAAGAGGAGAGGGGAGAAAGAAGAGAAGAAGGGGAGGAAAGAGGAGAAGAAGGGGAAAGGACGAGAAGAGAGAGATGTGTAACAGGAGATTGATTGTGACTCGACTTTCATCAGTAACAAACTCTTATTAACTTTTATTGTCTGGTGACGAAAGAGAGAGAGAGAGAGAGAGCGACAGGGAGGGGGAGAGATAGAGAGGGAGAGAGAGAGAGAGGGAGAGGCAGATTTATGAGGAAGACGCTATGACCACTTCACTGTGAATATTTAGGAGACAAGAAGCTTTATGTTTGGACCACCAGCTGAGTGTGTGTGTGTGTGTGTGTGTGTGTGTGTGTGTGTGTGTGTGACAGAAGGTGCAGAAATCACTCGTCAGTATCAACCTTTTGCGTCCGGTCGTATTGTGGTGAAATTCATATCAACGTCACATTGTGACACGGAATCCAGAAGCTGTCGAGGAGATTTGACCTCAATTCTTCCACGATGCCAACTTGCCAAGTTGGCAACCGTGCATCAGCCATTGGCTGTCAAGACCGACGACGCAATCTGCCCAATTTTCATAATTGATAAGTGATAAGAATCTGATGTGAAAAGTGGTTGACAACTTGGGCAACCAGGCCACACAAGATGGTTGCCCCGACGCAAATCTGGTTGCCCGGGGGCAACTGGGCAACCGTTGCCGAATCATTCTCTACATTTACCGTACGCCGCGATGTGCCGAAGCTCAGCTGGGTTCTTTTAGATTTTTAGTTCGATAAACATGTATTTGCAGTGTAGTGATGTCGGTGGCGGTGACTCTTCCCTGAACATTGAACGCCTTGTGCCAGCACATTACAGCAAAGCTGGAAGGAAGCCCGGGCGGAATAATAATCACATTCCAATACCATAATAAATCAGACATCATGCCACGGCTGCCTGTCTTACACAACAGCAACAAAATAGGAGCGAAGTGGATAATAATAATAATCATAATAATAAAAGTGGGAGTAGTCATGGAATAAAGTCATGGAATCCAAGGACCCGACAGAGACAAAAGGATGAGCGGCCTTGGACACACACACTGTTCACACACCTGCGTTTGGAACGCACAACTACCACACAGATTCCCGCACGCAGGTGTGTCGTGCACACGCTCACACACACACACACACACACACACACACACACACACACACACACACACACACACACACACACACACACACACACACACACACACACACACACACACACACACACACGGATTAAACACAAACTCTCTTATCTTAGCTCATCTTATCTTATCTCACCTGTACTCCCTCCTCCTCCTCAGACACACCCTGGTTTACAGCAGAGCAACGATTAGTCGATAAAGCAATTAGTTGCCAACTATTAAATGTATCGCCAACTATTTTGACAATGAATTAATCATTTTCCCAACATCTGCCATTCCAGCTTCTTAAATGTGATTTTTTTCCGGTATTTCTGATATAAAACACCAGCGGTTGCAGCTCTTCATCACCCCCAGCGGCAGGACTCCACCTCCTGGGGTTTATCCTAAATGCCTTCTAACCGTAACCCATAATAAAACACAGCTTCATGTGACCCGACGTGAACGTCTCTTTTCATCAGCTCCAGCTCCGGCTCCGGCTCTGACTCTAACCCCCAGCTCCTGGCACTGGGGTAAAAAAAACAAACATTTGGGAAGTTCTGATTTAGAGGAACAGGCTCTGAGTGATGAGTCGTGCACGGGAACCAGAGGAGCATGACGTCGGCGCTGACCTCCCGGCGCTCCGCACAAATACGTGACTAAACCCAGAAAGCAGCGACCTAGAAAACCTCCGACCGACATCACTTCCTCAGCGCCGGCCTCGCAGCGGAGGCCGAGGGCGGGGGGTTGGGGGGTGGTGTGTGTGTGTGTGTGTGTGTGTGTGTGTGTGTGTGTGTGTGTGTGTTTTATGAAAGGCGGAGAGGAGAAAAAAAAGCAGAAAGGAGGAACAGAGGACAAAAATGGAAGGATAAGAAGGAGGAGAGAAGGGAAATGCAGTCGGGAGGCTGCATCCACTCCGGGTCCTGAAGACGCTTCTCACAGATTTTTTGGATCCACGTCTCCTCCGTGAGACGCAGTGACTAAGAACCGGGATCTGCCTTCATAACGTTCCTAAATTCCCAAATACCAGAGCTGTGACCCGCTCAGCTCCACGGGAGTGGGGGGGGCTTTGAGGAAATCACTACCACATCCAGCGGAGGCAGTACCCAGCTTATCATCCAGTTCTCCTAATCATCATCTGGGGGTAGTTGGGAAACCCAGCAGCTACCGGTCAAAAACCCACTCCGCTGCAGATACTCCCTCCTGTTCTGTTCTCCTGCATTTTTTAACCGTGTCAAGGCCTGGCTGTGCTGGCTGTGCTGGCTGTGCTGGCTGTGCTGGCTGTGCTGGCTGTGCTGGCTGTGCTGGCTGTGCTGGCTGTGCTCCGGTCTGGGGCAGTTGTTCCAAATACTGGTTGTTTAGATAGTGGAGGAACGTCAAGGCTATGACACACAGACATCACAACCCTCCCCGGGCCAGCGGACGGATGCATCAGAACAGCGGCTCCCTCCCACGCAGACGTTTGGCAGAGGCTGCTCACTTCTACGTCACTGAACTACTTCCTTGATAGGGACGCTCGCATCATGGGACGCGCTGAGGAACCCAGGGGGCGGCGACGCCATGCCGGGGCGGCCGCTGACACCGCGAGCCCCGTGCGGTTGCCTGTTGTCCGGACAACATGTCCGCTGGGATCCCGCCGGCCGGCCCGTTAATCCCCTGCCCAAACTCTGCTCACGCTCCAGTTGGCGGCAGACCATATCCCCTCACTGGGAGTGGGAAAACGCTGATGAAACCATCACCGCCGTCATCACCAGCCACCCCCCCCAACCCGCCATCTCCCACAAGCTGAATCCACAAGGGAAACGTCTGTCGGGTTTCCCAGGGCGAGACCAGGACTGTACTCAACGACGGGTCCAGACACCCAGCCCGACCTTTGGGCCTCCGCCCAGCGAGAGCAACGCTAGAAGCCGCTCTGACGGTTAGAAAGAAACCTGAGCCGCAGCCGTCACCATCAGCGGGAGGGACGCAGCCTTAACGTCACTCCCCCGGTTTCACCGCTTTAAGAAACAGGGAGATAAATGTCAAGTTGAAGGTTTGGAACGACCGTCTGTGTTTTTCCTTCGATGCAGGGTCCTTGAAGAAAGGCCTTGAAACAGACGGCGTGTTACAGCCCTCAACTCTCGGAATAAGAGGAATAAATGAGCAGATATCTGACGACCTGTACGCTCACACAGCTTCTCCTGCGCCTACACACACTTCAAAAACAAATATCTGGGCTTCCAGTCTCTATGTGTTGATGTCTCCTACGTCTCTATATGTGCACGATGTGTTACACAGTGTAAATGTAAAAGTGTACTAAGTCTAGTGTCATTTCTTACCAATTCCAGGCTATGGTGACACAGTGTACTGTACATGCATGCCCTGAAGGCAGCCCCCCCCCCACACACACACACACACATACACACATATTACAAGCAGGTCTGTGACATATACTAACACAGCGATTCTCTTTTGTCTTTTGGCGAAAAAAAATCGAAAGATCTCAAATGACAGTTGTCCTGCAGTGGGACTTATTGTGAAGTGTAAAGTGGAGGTCTGTGTGGGAACCCGAGCGTCTGCTTTCCCTCACATCCCAGAGACGGCGACAACAAAGGAACCAGAGAAAGTGATTCCGGCACCAAGAAATAAAAGGAAAAAAAACAAACAAACCCGGAAGCAGCCGGGGGCCACTTTCAGAGGCAAGTGAAGGTCGGAGCGGGATCTTCAACCTGGGAGGAGTCAAAGGAAACCAGGGGAAGAGGAACGGAAGAGGCGGCGGTTAAACACGTGGGGTCATCCCACCGAGACGGGGGATGTCTGGGAGCAGACGGACGGACGCTCTCTGGCTCCATGCGGGGAGCAAAACACACTTGAGTTAATCATCTGAGGCCATCGAAAGCTGAAGCACGGTGTCGGGGACGCCCTTGGGGGGGAGAGGGGGGCCTTTTCCATTTGGTCGCTCACGCATTGCTGCCGACGGAGTGAATTTCAAAACAAAGACACGTTCGATGTTCAGCGGACCACGACGTTTGTTTGAGTCGGGGGGGCGTCTGAGAGATTGCGATGGCGGGACAGTCCGTCCCTGAGGTCACAGTGTGACGGGACAGTCCGTCCCGTTGTCACGGAGCTCGGGGAGAAGCTTCGGGATGTTCACATTCTCAACGTCTGGAGCTGTGTTTCCAGCCTTTTGAGAATAATGATATAATCCCACGGCAGCAGCATCATGTTAACCACCAAAACATCAGAAACACAGAGAGCCACGCCGGTTGTCATGGAATACTGATGGTGGTGACGCACGACTCGCAAACGATTCGTTCATGGCGAACAACACAACACGAGCTGGAGGGGACTGGATTGGCGCAGGAGCGTCGCTTTGAGGCGCCGGCGGCTCTTGGGGGAATCGGTTTTCGCCAGACGCTCTGGACTCCCGGGCTCAGACACGACGGAGCGACCCTCAGTCTCGGTGTCGGTTCCATCTGGTTGCACTTCTGGAGCGTCGCCCTCCGTCGCTGGCTCTCGCTGCATCAGATAAACACCGTCCAGTCCAGTGACGGAGAGGACGGCGCGAGCCGGTGAATCTTATCACGAGCGGAAGGGGAAATTGCTCATGAAGAGGGCGGCGTGAGATAAGATGTACATAAACACACACACACACACACACACACACACACACACACACACACACACACACACACACACACACACACACTTATTAAAAACAAGCTCATAAGATCCTTTCTGGCTATAATGGTCCTTCAGTTTTAAAGTACAATGTCTAGAAATAACTCCTGCTGGGAAGAAACTGCACTGAAATACTAATCACTGCGGTAAATACCGTCAGAGTTGTGGAGGTTGTTTTTTTCGCTTTTTGTAATCCTGTCTGATATATTTGCTGCAATTGGGATTTCGCAATGAGGACAATAAATGTGATAACGTGATCTGATGAGTGTGTGTGCCCCCCCCCCCCCCCCCCAAACTGGTTTGGGTTTCGTTTGAGCAGCTCGGGCAAACACTGGGCTCCAAACTACCGGCACTTGGACCACACACATCCTCAGACACGTCCACGAGGCCACAGAGAACCACGTGAGGCTCCCTCCGCCGCGGCCGGGCTGCGGGACGGCAGTTTGAATCCCGGCTGGAGCAGCAGACGCAGGGAAGGCGAACCCCTTCATTGTCCCTGATCGTTTAAACACCGCCTGGGGAGGAGGAGGGCGGAGGAGCAGCGCCCAAATGGAAGCCAACGTGGTAAACACGGAGGGGGAAAATGAGTACCTGCGGCAGAAGCTGTCACCGTGACCTTTGTAATGACTGCTTCTTGTCTGCATTTTGGGACGTTGCAGGTGTGGAGATGGGACGCAGCGGTTTCTAATGCCAGCTTTGATGCTGCCCTGAGGTAGAGCTGGATGTTCTGCAGATGGCAAATTTCTGACCTTAGATATTAAAAGATTTGATGGTGAATGGGCGGCATTTAAACTGTAGAGCGCTTTTCTAACCACTAAGGCGGCTCAAAGCTCCTTGCAGGTTACGTGCCTCACACTCACACAGCGAAGGCAGATCAGCCGCTGCTCGGGAGCTCCTAGGTTCAGGGGTCCCAAACGACAGGCCTGGGGCCATATCCGGCCTGCGAGCAACTTTAATGTGGCCCTTTTTCATGGTGGTAATATATTGATAAATCTGGCCGGCAAATTAATGTTTTGCTTTATTAATCTACACAAATGTACTTAAAGTTTTCAAAATATAAAAACAGAATAAAATAAATCATGAGAGAGGTATTTCTAACAGGATTACTAGACAAGCCACTAATGTGCATGACAAAAAACCCCAAAACAAAACAGGTTTTCCCATGAGGTACAACACGTCCCCCCTAGAGGAAGACAACCTGGCCAGTGGCCTCAAGGTCATTCGAGTCTTGCTCAAGGACACCTCGGCAAATGAGCTGGGGCGAGCCCAGGGTCGACCCTCCAGTCGCCAGGCGACCGCTTCTAAGCTTTACATAATCATTCAGCAGATGCTTTTGTCCAAAACGACTTACAATTATTCATGCATAGATGGACGCAGCCATCAGGAGAAATTAGGGGTCAAGTGTCTTTCTCAAGGACACTACAGCGTTCTACCAGGAGGTGCTGGGATGAATCGGCAACCTTCCGATTACTAGACGACCCATTGTACCTCTGGAGCTACAGCCCTCTATCTCAGAAGACAACCTGGCCACTGCACCGCTCCACTGAAGCCCGATAAGACGACGTCAGATCCATTTTAAAGAGCTTTTGGGGAAACTGGCTCAGCGCAACGTTATCTTGACGAGCTGCGTTTGGTTGAACTAAAAACACTGATTTGTCATGAAAGGATGTTTTCTTGGCAGAGGAGCAGAGAGGACGTGCAGCGAGGAAGAGGATGTGCAGGGAGGAAGAGGATGTACAGGGAGGAAGAGGATGTACAGGGAGGAAGAGGATGTGCAGGGAGGAAGAGGACATGCAGCGAGGAAGAAGACGTAGACAAGTTGCGAGTGAGAAAAACAACAAGGAAATGCCTCCAGTTGTCGCATCAAATCCCTCCCATTTGGCAACCCTCTGTCCTCCATCCCATAATGCTCGGGCTACACCAAACAATAACATGACAGGAACAGTAAATCACACAGTGCCTCCGACCGCTGACACAGAGTCAGGCACCGAATGGAAAAGCAGCAGGAATTTATTCTGGTATCACTGTACGTGGACGGTCATTTGGGTCGACATTTATCTTTCCTTGAAGCAAAAAAAAAAGAAAGAAAGAAGGAAAGAAAGAAGGAAAGAAAGAAGGAAAGAAAGAAGGAAAGAAAGAGAGAAAGTAAGACAGAAAAAAGACAGAAATGAAAAAAGAATCAAAGAAAGACAAAAAAAGGAGAAAAAAATGCTTCTATACATTAAAGCGTCACATCTGGTTTGCATCGGGGAAACTATGCAGAGAACTCCTGGATTCCAGGAGAGGAAAGGAAAGGAAGGAAAGGAAGGAAAGGAAAGGAAAGGAAGGGAAAGGAAGGAAAGGAAAATAAAGTAAAACAAAGTAAAACAAAGGAAAGGAAAGGAAGAAAAGAAAAGGAAAGGAAAGGAAGGAAGGGAATGGAAAGATGCTGCAGAACCAGACCATTCCTCTAGAGGAGAAGTACGCTCTAGTCTGTACGGACGCTCCCTGACATCCCCCCGACGCCCCACGCCCTTTGAGACTGAACGGCGATGGAGGAACGTGGAAATAAACCGGATTTGGCTTCAGGATTTTTGGATTGGATTGTCAAAAAAAACAAACAACGACAAAAAAACACCATCGCTATCGCTCCAGCCCGTGCGAGATTTTCCCAAAGCCGGTAATCGGGTGTAGCCGCTCC
>NC_137195.1:3198187-3208187 GCF_960531495.2 Zeus faber
GATAAATGAAAACACTATATAAAGGAAGTTTAAATATAGAATAGTAAATCTACAGCTGAGCCAACTTTGTTTGGATCCCACCATGGTCACGCTCGGTCTCCCCCCAACTGACGTGGGGGGAGACTGAGCGTTCCCCTTTTCTACCAAATATTCAGTGACGCGGCGTCCAGAGCCGTGCGCTAGGACGGCCACCAGGGGGCGTCTGACTGGGGTCCGGCTCCGAGCGTCGGATCCGTGTTCTGAGCCCTGTCGTCCTACACGACTGGTTGGGAGAAAGCAGCGAGATGATGATTCAACTGCAAAAAACCCCAAAAAATAAAAAACTCCATTCCAATCACAGCTCGGCACAGATTCACTTCTTCAAACACTGGAAACAATTTGGGGGAATTCGGGAAAAACACATCTCCATCTCGTTGTTTTCACGATCGCAGGGGAAAGAAAGGGGGGGGCGGGGGCGAGAGAGACCACCATTTTTCCCTCCCTCTCTCTCTCTCTCCCTCCCTCTCCGCTGTTTTCGTTGACCTTCATGTGTGTTACAGGGGAGCCAGAGTCACGTGCTTGAAAGAGGGTCATTGACCTTTTCTCTCTCTCTCTCTTCCTGCAGCTCACTTCAAAGGTGTCCATAAATCACGCCCCCCGCCCCCCCGCCCCCCCATCCCACGACCACTCGGAAACCCCATCACCCCAAAAAAACAAAAAACAAAAAAAAAACCTGCATCACGGCCCGCGAGGAGGCTTTCCTGCTCCCTGCAGCGTGGATGCCGGTGGCACCAAGTCCGCTCCAGGATTCGCGGACGCCCGGCAGGAAGTCTCTGCGGTCGAGGAGAAGATCTGACCGTTGAGACTCCCTGTGGAGCGTCGCTTCTGCCTCCGTGGAGCTCGTGCCCAAGAATCATGACGCCAGATGGATCGCATCACACGACCTGGTCATTCCCCAGGATGATTCTAAAGGTTCTAACGCTACATTTACGGTGTATAAGACTTGACCCTCCAGCACCCCGACTTGTGTGTTTCGTTGTCTGAATATACATTTTTGAAATTCCGCAAAGGTTCCATCCGGCAGCCAATCGGGTTCCAGGGGAGATCTGCAAGTTCACGCATCCTACGTCGAGTTTCTTGACTTTGCCACGGGAGAGCGGCAATCCGTCAGCTCCTTATCTCCCACTGGCACGGAGTGGGATCTCTTTATCATGCAGCCATGCAAAACACCATTCGTCTTTGCCACCTAATTCATTACGACCGATAAAATGCAAAGTCCCGGCTCCCAGTTTTTAAATGAAGAGGCGGCGTTAACACGGGGGCGAGCGCAAACACCGATAGCGCGGTTGAATTATGTTTGCTTCCCGAGCAGCCCCGTCTATCACCTTCCATCAGTTCACCCATGTTTCTCTCTCTCTCTCTCTCTCTCTCTCTCTCTCTCTCTCTCTCATCCGACCCCATCCTGCTTCATCCAGATACTCCTTGCTGTATCGGTCGAATTTGGGGCTCCGGTGGGATTGCGGAGGAAGAGCTGAGCAGGAAACAGGACCAAGGAAAGACAAAGAAAATGTCATGCTGCTCACAGGCACAAGTCGTTTCCATAGTAACACAGCTTCTCTCACACACACATTGGGAAAGAGCACTCCACGGTGACCAGCAGGTTCGAGGGGAGTCAACGTGCTGTGTGTGCTGTGTGTACTGTGTGTACTTTGTACTCAAAGTACTGCAGTACATTACTGCAGCAGATAGATCACTGGAGACAGAAGGGACACGCTGCATCGCTATGAATTCGCTCACCGAATACCTTCTTTTTCGGCACCGAAACATTTCCAGCGTCGAAACAAATGGCTTCCAGGATGAGGGATGGGGGCAGCTGAGGGGGAGGTTGAATACTTCCAAAGTGAAGTCATGTTGCTAATGTCATCGGCCCTTTTCTGCGCTTTGCTCACCGTCTGGCCCTGATTCTGCCCATTGATCTCCTTTCAACTACCAGCGCTGGATGCGGTTCTGTTTGAAGCTGGATGCCTCAGCCCCTCGCAGCATTAATCCAATTGCTAACGTCTGGCGGAGCAGCAGACGTGAAGGGCAAACAGCTTGGCGACGGGAGCGGGGAGCGGGGGTGGAAGTGTGTGTTGGATGCAGTTCCACGCTCAAGGAGGTGGAGGACTGTAGGCGACCGCCGTTTACAACGACACTTCTCCATCAAAGCACCACATCAGCTGTGTAGCAAGGCCCCGACGCAGGAGTGGAAGGAGACTCCTGCTACTTGTCACAAGCTCAAAAACATGAACGACGTCACGGACGACGCCCACTGACACCAAGTTCCCTCTGGACAGCGGCTCGGCGCTCCACCCCCCTCGTGGACGGGTCACCTGGTCAACTGATGACCATGGTGGGATCCATCCATCCATCCCTCCCGTCTCCTTTCTGGCCGTGGCGGTGTCGTGGAAACGGGTCCCCCCCCCGATCCTCTGATCGGCGTTTCCGTTCCCCGCGAGGAGCGCTGGATGCCAGCGCCTCACGCTCAGCAACATGACAAGAGCAGCGGAGGTTGTGCTCGCCATTTGGTCGACGCTCTGATCTCCCTCTGGATCGGGTTATGTCCAATCACCAAAAACACACTGAGATAAATACGATCAGTTTGGTTGTGAGCGTTCTGTCAAAACAAAGCAATACCTCAGCGCCTTTAATGACCTCATCGGGCTGATCCAGAGGACCGCCCCCCGCGCGCTCACAGGAAGGTGAAGGAGAGCGTGACGCGGTGTGTTTGTCTGGCGTTCCCGGCCTTGTGTACATTGGCTGTGAGAAGGTGTAGCGGGTGCGGCCTTTTCTCCGCGGAGCGACACCGACCTTGACGAGGGGCGGGGTCATGGGGGGCGGTGCGCTCCGTCAGCGGGGACGCTGCGTTCGCCTCGGATTAAGCCGGGCTGTGACAGGCCGCTGAGAGATGTTCCAACAAGCGGCGTGAGCGTGCACGGGCCACTCCTCTCTCTGCCTCCTTCTATCTCTCTCTCTCTCTCTCGCTCTCTCTCAACCCTTCTTTCACCTCCTATTGAGGAAGAAGCTGAAATCCTTCCCTGGCTCTTAGTCGCTCGTCCCTGTCATAAATCACAGCCAGCCTCTCGTCGAGCGGCTGGCGTCCTTTTATAGCCACGTCAAGGACACTTTCTCCCATTTATGGCTCCTCCAAGGCTCCATGGGAGTGTGCATGAGAGAGGGCGAGAGAGGGGGAGAGAGAGAGAGGGAGAGAGCGTGAGGGAGAGAAAGGGAGAGAGAGGGAGAGAGAGAGAGAGGGAGACGGAGGGAGAGAGAGAGAGAGAGAGAGAGAGGGAGGGAGAGAGAGAGGGAGACAGGGGGAGAGAGAGAGAGAGAGAGAGAGGGAGGTAGAGCGAGAGAGAGAGAGAGAGAGAGAGAGAGAGAGAGAGAGAGAGAGAGCGCACGAGCGTCGTTCCGCGGAGGTGGGGCAGCGGGGCCCCCCTGCCCCCCTGCCGTGACCCCCAGAGCGCTGCTCCATGTACATTAGCGAGGGGACGCTGGATTTACGGCCCAGTGAGTGACGGGGGCCCGCACCTCAGAGGCCGGCCTGCCTCAGCCTGCCTCCATTAGAGACAGCTCTGTTTTCTCAGCAGATAACCAGGTACTTTGACTGTGAAACGGTGACGTCACCTCCCTGCCTTGAAATTGTACTCATTTATTTAGTTTGCCACTTTACGATGTCATATTTCTTAAACTTCTGTAACGAGCTCGCTTCACATTTCGAATATTTATTTCACGGCCAACATTCTCTGCTTTTCTTTATTTCGTTAACACTTATACATACCTATACATACTATATACTGTATATAAATATATATACTTGTTTTTTCCTTACCAGTGAGACAGAGACCAACCGTTATTACATGAGGTTTTACAAAGTGCCCTGAATGGAACTATTTTCTTCCCAAATCTTTATTGTTATTTTTCATCATCATGAAAGATGCCAAGTTTTGGAGCCTGAAGTAATAATAAGTATTGTTGGTAAAGCCAGATTCGCACATAAATGAGTTTAGTTCAGTTCAAATCAGGTGTTTTTTGACAAAAGACCCAAATACAAATGTCTCCCTAATTCATATAGTTGTACAATATAAATATAGTTGTACAACTTTAACACCGTCCTTGTTTCTTGTTGGGACTGTAACTGATTCCTGATAAGGAGTCGCATTCTTCATCGCTTCCCAGTTTCATCACGCCGAGCTGGGATTTGCTGCTGTTTACTTAAAGAGGGGAGCGCTGCCGCTCGCAGCTGTGCACCAAATAAACACCCCTGTATTTTATCTGGGGGGAGGGCACACCAATCTAATCTGAACACGGAACAGATTTCCATACATTCCAGAGTCCTGTCCTCCTGGGACGTTCAGGGGAGGCAGCAAACAACAGAGAGAGAGATATGAGGACAATACACACATGCATGCCCGCACGCACACACACACACACACACACGCACACACACACACACACACACACACACACACAGTACACAAATACACACCAAAAGGCTAAGCAATAATTCATCATAATTGTCTGTCGTCATTCTGTGGCATTCCATCTTGTGATGGATCATTTTTTGGTTTGGAATGATGGAGCTGAATGATGAAGTGTGTCTGGGTGACATTGACTGAAATGGAAACCAAGCGGATTGATTAGAGAAACTACAACAGTCTACAAAGCACAGAATTATTTCACACTAATGCAGCATTTAACTGCATCACCATGATAGCAGAAGCAGAACCCGACAAGACCGTGTCTCGTCTCGAACACCACAGTAACATCACTGATGACTGACCCTGATGAGGACCAGATAGAGCCACGCTTGTGGTCTGACATCACACTGCTCCATCATCACCATAATGTGATGGACCTCAGCAGGATTCTTCAATTGGCTTTGACTTCACCAGGCAGATATCCTATAATTCTCCATGTCTCCATGGGAATAATAATCATTTTCCATATTTTCCACAATTTTCCGCACACACACACACACATACACACACACACACACACACACACACACACACACACACACATATCCTGCGCTGGCTGAACTTCCGCCGCCATTAACGGTCGTTTGGTTCATTCTTTGCAGATGCAGCTCGGTGCACTGGCAGGACGACGACTCCGACCCCGTACACAGACGCCGCTTACTGCGGATATTCGGAGTTGGGCGCAAAAAAAATACAAAAAGAGGCCCCTGGTCCTCGCCACAGACACGAGGCGTTATCTGCTAAACAGCCCTCCCTGGTCCCCGGGGTTTCAAAAGTCCTCAAAAGTGCCGGGTTCAGCCTCAAGGCCCGGCCGGTGCGTTTGGGGCCCGCTGAGCATCAGGTTTGCAAGCGAGGGACCGGACGCCACATAGCCCCTGGAGCGACGTCCAATTAAGATGCGGCGCCTGGAGAGCGCCAGAACCCGGCGCTGACCGTACAAGGGCCGGCCGCTGGGCTCCCACACAAACACCAATGCAGTCAATTACTCACACGCTGCCACATGGGTGTAGTAAAACGAGCAGAGGATTACTCACAGTTTACTACGTAGTTATTACCGGCTTCTAATTAGCAGCAGTGGGGCAGGTGGCCTCAGACATTTGCTCATAAAAGCCTTGAGTTTGAAATTGAAATTTAAATGAACGGCTCTTTATGGCTTTTCCTTGTCTGAGTGTGTGTGAAGGTGAAATTTCAGTCTCACAGTTCCTAAACCTAGAGAGGTGCTGTTTCTTGTGAATTTATACCATGAAAATATGAGTTCAACTCTGGTGAAAGTTCTATCAGAGCTTTGGACGGGTCAGCAGGTCATCGGCACTGACAGCTGCCTCAAAACAGTCGAAAAAATGTTTGTAACAGAGTTGCAGTATCCTGTATACCGTCTACGGTTCTCTACGGACGGACCACAACTTGGGACTCCAGCCCCGACGCGCTAAGGAAATTCCGTCCGTCCCACATTCTTCTCTCCAACGGTCTCCATTAACCGTGGGTTTTCCTGTGCTGCTGCCCAACATACCCTTCAATTTATGTAAGAATTCATAATCCACATTACATTACCAGTTGTGTAAAAACCGCTGCAATTTGTCTGCTGACTTAGATTTCGTCCTCTCCTGCGCTGCACGGGTTTTGGTGTGACTTGGTTTTCGACGCCTTTTAGAGGCCTTTATTTATTTATCTATTATACTATATTCATCCCTCTCAGGGTGGAGTTTGTTCTCTGCATTTGACCCATCCTATACCTACTGTAGGAGCAGTGGGCACCAACTCCAGTTCTTCTTCCAGTGCTTTACTCAGGGCCACTGACAGCAGTTTTAACCCCATGTCTTTTGATGGTGGGAGGAAACCGGAGCACCCAAAAGAAAACTCCACACAGGAGGGACCTGAGATGGGATTCGAACCCAAGACCTTCTTGGCCTTTGTAGGCCTTTAGAGGCATTTGGGCATCTTTGTAGGCCTTTGGAGAACCATGGAAGCCTTTGGAGGCCTTTTCTGGGTTGTTGGGGGCATTTGGAGGCCTTTGGAGGCCTTTGAGGGTCTTTGAAGGCCTTTGGAGGTGTTTGGAGGCCTTTGGAGGTCTTTGAGGGCCTTTGGAGATGTTTGGACGTCTTTGGAGGTCTTTGGAGGCCTTGGGAGGTCTTTGGAGGTCTTTGGACGTCTTTGGAGGCCTTTGGCGGCCCTTGGAGGCCCTTGGACATCTTTGGAGCCCTCTGGAGGACTTTGGAGGCCCTTGGACGCCTTTGCAAGCCTTTGGGTGTCCTCGGAGGTCTTTGGAGGCCTTTGGGGGCCTTTGGGGGCCTTTGGAGGTCTTTGAGGGTCTTTCGGGCCCTTTGGAGGCCTTTGAACGCATTTGGAGGCCTTCTGGGGCCGCTGGAGGCCTTTTTGCTGACAAACTCAACCCAACTGCCGTTCTTATATATTGCCGGTCCTCTAATCACACACAGTGTTTACCTGCAGAAGGATCTCTTTGTTTACGGCTGCCAAGGTGTTGAGAAACCCTTCAGTGTTGAGCAAGTTTACAAAGAGCACGTCAGGGCACATTGAGGTAACGTCGAGTTGAAACACTTCACGGGAACGCTGCGTTTCATTTGGCCAGAACCCACGTTCCCAGGGTTTAGTCACATTGCGGGGGGGGGCGGGCGGGCGCCGGTTTTACCACCTTTTACGTGACGCAGAGTGGGTCTGGATCCACCTCATCCCTCCTCGAGGCGCAGGGGGCTGAGTCACGCGCTCCCCAGAACAGGAGGGACGGGAGGGCGATGACGAGGCGGCCGAACAGGCCCGCCACGCCCGCCAGAGCAACATCTGCTCCGCGCCGCCTGGTGTGGACCAAATATCCTCGTTTTATTTTAAGGCACATTTCAGACCAAGTACAGAGAAGCTGCAGAGAAGAGGAATGCAGGATGACTCTGAAGAGAGAAACCATAAAGCACGTAAATAACTGCCAGTTCCATGCCAGCAACCCCCCCCACCCCCGCCCTCGAAAAAAAAAAAAAAAAAGACTCTTTGCTTTGCAGAAAGCGTTTAACTGCTGTGTCAATGTGGAATTGCATAAGTGGAGGAATGTAACTTACATCACCTTCAGAGTACAAATCGCATTTTAGAATTTTAGAATGTGGGCGCATGGAATGAGAGAGAGAGAGGGAGAGAAAGAGAGAGAGAGAGAGCAGAATGGGTTGTGGGGGTGGGTTAGGGACCATTTGACCTCCCACGGGGAGGGGTGGGGGGGGTGGGGGGGTGCTGGCTCTCAGGACTCGGGTTTCAGTCGTTTACCGGCCGAGCGCCCGTGGAGGAAGCTGCGGCACCTGGCCGGGCTCACGCTCCATCTGAGGTCACTTCCAGACACGCTCCGCAGCCGCCCACGCCGAGGGCGACGGGAGGAAGCCGGGCCTGGCGCTCCGACCTCGACACGTGGAAGGGACCCACGCGGCGCGGGAGGAAATCCTCCGGGGGTTTCGGAAACACAGCCTCCCACGAGACGGTTCACAGCTTGGCAGAAAGCGCCTTTGACAGGACGACCGTCATAGCAACACCTGGTTAAAAAGGGTTCAAAGCTCTGGTTGGTGGACTGGTCCTATTCCGGGTACCCCAAGTGGATTGAACGGTAATATCCTGCCCAGTCCTCAGACTGGGGATGATCATTATTAACCGTTTAACCCTTTACCGCCTGTAAGAATTCTGACGGATTAATATGATCCGTTAAACAATTGTAAAAATATTATTAAAAGGAGGTAAAAAAGTCATTTAAAAAAAAGTTTGCTGGTAAAATAAAGCCAGGGAGGGACAGTCCATTTAAGGGGGGGGGTTATTTTGTGTGTGTCCCATTATTATTAATAGGGCATCTAGGGCAGAACCCCACTTGGAATCGGCCGTTCAACGACGATATTCAATGGGCCCCAACACTTTAATATTGTCGGATAAAGGTCAACATGCAAATAAGCATCACTAACTCAGACCTAACACACCTCACTGATAATTCCTTCACGTTCCCACATCTTACATTTTCTTTCCCAGACTTCCTGCACAGGGGCCACTGGGGCCCTCAGCCACTGGGCCCTGAGTGGGACGTACTGTACGTTCGTGGCAGGGGCCCGGTCACTCGCCAGTCATTCAGTACTCATTGGGTAATAGGGACTCTCCAAATATCATAATATCCAGAGGCAAGATTCAGAGCTCTGTCCCCTAGGACAGTTTTTCTCAAATGGGGGTACTTGAACCCCTAGGGGTACTTTGGGGTACTGCAGGGGGTACTCTGAGAACTTAAAGAAATGTGTTAAAAAATAATGGTTATATTTAAAGTTTAAACACATACGATACACATACAGTTCATCAATTATGTTTGGGTTTGAGAACCCCTGCCCGGAGACATCGGGACAATTACAATCATATTATGGGATGGACTTATAATAATGTCCAAAGACCTCGGGTACCGTGTCAAACGTGTGCTACTCCGACGCAAATCCCAATTCCAATCCACTGCCCTCGCCCGCCGCAGACACTCCACCACTCCACACTCCAGACGGCCGGACAAAAGCCCGCCCGCCCCATCCCCCAACACCACCACGGACACTGAAACCGGAACCGAGCCGGGTTGATACGGTTGCAGAACGAGCCTAACACACAGACGTCGGGAAACCGCGAGCGAGGCCGAGGCTTCACGAGCAGCGTGAATGGCAGGAAGCAACAGGACGTGAAATAAACAAACAAACGCATGAGACGTCCCATAGGGCCCGTCCAGGCCCGTCCAGGCCCGTCCACGCCCAACCACGCCCGTCCAGGCCCGTCAAGGTTCCGAGACCTTGGATACCACACGGCCGCTCACTTGGAGCACTATGTGTTGGTGTGTCGCGTGCGGTTGCTCTGTCGCTCTGCTAAAGACGCCGGATCATCGCTGCTGAAGCTTTTTCTGTCGTTTGGAATTTGGAAACCAAAGTTAGAAAGAAGGATCTGAAACGATAAAATGTTTGGATCTTGTTTCCAGGAGAAGTGCATGTGACGAACAAAGAACGATTCACTTCAACTTTTCCATCTTTTAAAAACGAATGAGTTGAAAGGAACTGAAAATACATTTAATTCAATCATCACAGTTTGTCCTGATTCACTTCATGTTGATGAACGACATGTCTGCTGCTCTGTGCCGGGATTACAACTGACTCTAACTGAACCTGGCCAGTCTGTCTGTCTCCCAGTCTGTCTGTCTGTCTCTCAGTCTGTCTGTCTGTCTCTGTCAGTCTGTTTGTCTTGATGTCTGTCTGTCTCTCCGTCAGTATGCCTGTCTCTCTCTCAGTCAGTCAGTCTGCCTATCTGTCTCAGTCTGTCTCTCAGTCAGTCTGTCTGCCTGTCTGTCTCTCTCTCAATCTGTCTGTCTGTCTGAAAGTCTGTCTGTCTGTCTCCGTACTACTACTATCACTAGTACTACTACTAACCACTACTACCCACTACTACTACTAGTACTACTCATACTAACCACTACTACTACTACAACTACTACTACTACTCTCATACTAACC
>NC_137195.1:3213187-3243187 GCF_960531495.2 Zeus faber
AGTGTATCAAATACTTGTTCTCCCCACTGTAGTTGTTTTGATACTGTGACAGATGTAGTTACTGTCACTCTGGACAAAGTGTCTGTTAAATCACAAAATGTCATGTTATATATAAGTATATACACCCATCAGCCACAACATTAAAACAGTGACAGGTGAAGTGAATAACATGGATCATCTGCTTACAATGACACCTGCCATTAGGGGTGGGATATATAATAATAATTATTATTATTATTATATATAGTGTTATACAGTGGGGCAAAAAAGTATTTAGTCAGCCACCAATTGTGCATGTTCTCCCACTTAAAAAGATGAGAGAGGCCTGTTATTTTCATCATAGGTATACCTCAACTATGAGAGACAAAATGAGAAAAAAAATCCAGAAAATCCCATTGTCTGATTTTTAAAGAATTTATTTGCAAATTATGGTGGAAAATAAGTATTTGGTCAATAACAAAAGTTCATCTCAATACTTTGTTATATACCCTTTGTTTGCAATGACAGAGGTCAAACGTTTTCTGTAAGTCTTCACAAGGTTTTCATACACTGTTGCTGGTATTTTGGCCCATTCCTGGTGCAGGTCTACAATTTTGTTTCTGGTGTCCTTTGACAGCTCTTTGGTCTTGGCCATAGTGGAGTTTGGAGTGTGACTGTTTGAGGTTGTGGACAGGTGTCTTTTATACTGATAAGGAGTTCAAACAGGTGCCATTAATACAGGTAACGAGTGGAGGACAGAGGAGCCTCTTAAAGAAAAAGTTACAGGTCTGTGAAAGCCAGAAATCTTGCTTGTTTGTAGGTGACCAAATACTTATTTTACCGAGGAATTTACCAATTAATTCATTAAAAATCCTACAATGTGATTTTCTGATTCTTTCCCCCCATTCTGTCTCTCATAGTCAAAGTGAACCTATGATGAAAATTACAGGCCTCTCTCATCTTTTTAAGTGGGAGAACTTGCACAATTGGTGGCTGACTAAATACTTTTTTGCCCCACTGTATATATATTTTTAGTGCTGCTTTTAATGTTGTGAATGACCAGTGTGTACCCTCCATCGACGAAACGTTCCACAAAGTTAGAGCCCACATGTTGCGACCGACATGCTCGTTTTGATATAGGTTTGCTATAGGTTTCATATAGGTATGTGGCTCCACGGCTGTGGGAGGAGTAGTGCGGTGAAACCGGTGTACCTTTTAAACACACACACACACACACACACACACACACACACACACACACACACGGACACGGACTTCTATGGCGCTTGCCGTCTGTCAAGCCTCAGCCTTTGAAAAGACATGTTTTGCCAAACAAGGCGTTTGGGCGGTGGAGGAGCTTTTAAAGGTGGAGCGCTGGAGTGAGCTTGGTCCAAACGCGGTGGAGGAGCATGAGAAACAGCAGCTGCCTCCGAAAAAAAACAACACACCACCTGGGGCACTTGTGAGAGGTTTATAAGAAACGCTGGGCTTACATTTTGGTCAGTACTTGAAAAGTCAAGTGTTGTCAGAGATTGAACAGTCAAAGACATTATGGGATACGATTTGGGAGCGAAAGGTCTTTTTTATTTTATTTTTTTTTAATGACTTGTAACAGGAGACATTTTTCTCTCCAGTTTTTGGTGTATTTTCCCGAATTCCGTCCTTAGCTGATGCCGACATGATTTACATTTTTTCGTATCCTTGTGGTTATTGGTGAAACAGGACGTCCAGTCGAATGGGAGGCCTTGGGTTTGTAATTCAAAGGTTTTCACGAAAAGTCTTAATTGTGAAATTGAGAAGCTGTTTGGAAGCAGCATCGCCCCAACGTATAACGACACTGCAATCAATAAATGTATTTTTTTAGTTACAAAAATAGTTAAAAATTGTGAAATAAATAAATGAATATACTCTCATTTTAAACTTATTTAAAGTCTCATTTTAAAGTCTCATTTCAAACTCTCTAGAACTCTGGTGGGTGCTATGTGGGTAGGGATGTGGCCGGCGGCTGCGATCTTGCCCGTCGCGCTCTTGCCTCGGCGTGCTTCACCTCTGTCCAGCACCAAAACATGGTGAGATGGTCCTTCAAAGAGGGGGGTTGGCGGTGGTTCCTTGTAACCAAAAGCTGTGCCCTGGTCGTCCCACAGGTCGCCCCCAGGACAGAGTTATTGCAGCAGTTCTTGATGATTTAAAGAATGAATAAAGAGTTGCATTGCAGGTGGAGAACTTGAGCTCCACCTGCAGACTAACTCTGTCCGAGATGCAGTGGAAGAAATACTCTTTGTTGTATGTCCAGCATGTTGACAGCACAGGTTAAAAAATAAAAATAAAGTACAAAATAAAAATAAACTCTCATTCCGAGTGCCGAGGCGTCGTCCCGCTGGCGTCCTGGCGGGTGATGGGAGGACGGGCAGCTCTTGGGGAGTCGTCGCACACGGTCTCATGAGAGTTCTCCCTCGTTTCCCATCAAACAGCATTATCTTTATCTTTCTGTCAAATCTCGACTGAAGGTTAATTTCAGGCTCAGTGGAGTCACAGGGTTTTCATTTCGGCCTCATTAAGCCCTGGGAAGAGACAACGACGGTGATGAATGTCTCACTAACAAAGTCAACCAAGCAAACTGCTTTAGGAAAAGGTCACGTCCAAATCTGGCACGAGGGCGGATCGCTGAGTTCAAGCTGCGGTGCCACATTTGGGGCCGTGAATGAGAATTTGGTCGGGATTGAATAAACCATGATTGGAAGCCACGCACGTCCAATGAGGCTCAGACGATCATCACGCGGCGCTAAAATTAACAATTTTTACAATGGAAGAACAATTTAAACAATTCAACAATTTTCCTCGGTATCGGTACCTTGGAAAAACCCAGGTTAAGAACAACAATAAATACAAAATGACATTGAAGTCCTTTCAGGGAAAGTTAGATATAGAATTTATAATCACTGACGGGTCACGTTTTCCACAAGATTCGGAGACGGAGACGGAGACGGAGGTAGAATGAGCACAACCTGTTTGTTTCACATGCTGCTCGTCCTCCAGCTGGCCCTAGTTTTCCTTTTAACGGACGTTTCCAAAGCATTCTCCATGCCCCCCGTCTCCGTGTCGGGCCCCTCGCCATCTCAAGGTCGGGGTTGGGTCCCCTTTGCCGTCTCCAGGTCGGGCCCTTCGCCGTCTTAGGATCGTGGTTGGGCCTCCTTTGCCGTCTCCGGGTCGGGCCCCTCGCTGTCTCCGGGTCGTGCCCCTCGCCGTCTCAGGGTCGGGGTTGGGCCCTCTTTGCCGTTTCCGGGTCGGGCCCCTCGCCGTCTCCGGATCGGGCCCCTCGCCGTCTATGGGTCGGGACCCTCACAGTCTATGGGTCGGGCCCCTCGCCGTCTACGGGTCGGGACCCTCGCCATCTATGGGTCATCCCCCTTTGCCGTCTCCGGGTCGGGTCCCTCGCCGTCTACGGGTCGGGCCCCTCGCCGTCTACGGGTCGGGACCCTCGCAGTCTACGGGTCGGGACCCTCACCATCTATGGGTCATCCCCCTTTGCCGTCTCAGGGTCGGGCCCCTCGCCGTCTCCGGGTCGGGCCCCTCGCTGTCTCCGGATCGGGCCGCTCGCCGTCTACGGGTCGGGACCCTCGCCATCTACGGGTCGGCCCCCTTTGCCGTCTCCGGGTCGGACCCCTCGCCGTCTCAGGCTCGGGCCCCTCCCGTCTCAGGCTCGGGCCCCTCACCGTCCCTGGGTCGGGCCCCTCGTCGTCTCCGGTCGGGCCCCCTTTGCTGTCTCCGGGTCGGGATTGAATAAAACATGATTGGAAGCCACGCACATCCAATGAGCTAAAATTAACAATTTTTACAATGGAAGAACAATTTAAACAATTCAACAATTTTCCTCGGGATCGGTTCCTTGGAAAAACCCAGGTTAAGAACGACAATAAATACAAAATGACATCGAAGTCCTTTCAGGGAAAGTTAGATATAGAATTTATAATCACTGACGGGTTCCACAAAATTCATGTTTCACATCCTTTAAATAGGTTTTTATTCCCACGTGCTGCCCAGCACAGCAACAAGCCTTCCTGCCTCCTTTAGGAAATCAAGTCACAGAATGTGGCCGCGCAGGTGCATCAAAACGCAAAGAAAGCGGTTAAAGATTCACCGTCAAAACGCAATAAATCAATGTGACACAACGGAAACATTTAACAGAAACATGGATTCAGAGATTAGAGACTCCAGCTCTCACACCAAGCAGCAGCGCAGGCGGAGACGGAGACGGAGACGGGGACGGAGACGGAGACGGAGGTAGAATGAGCACAACCTGTTTGTTGCACATGCTGCTCGTCCTCCAGCTGGCCCTAGTTTTCCTTTTAACGGACGTTTCCAAAGCATTCTCCATGCCCCCCGTCTCCGTGTCGGGCCCCTCGCCATCTATGGGTCATCCCCCTTTGCCGTCTCCGGGTCGGGCCCCTCGCCGTCTACGGGTCGGGCCCCTCGCCGTCTACGGGTCGGGACCCTCGCAGTCTACGGGTCGGGACCCTCACCATCTATGGGTCATCCCCCTTTGCCGTCTCAGGGTCGGGCCCCTCGCCGTCTCCGGGTCGGGCCCCTCGCCGTCTCCGGATCGGGCCGCTCGCCGTCTACGGGTCGGGACCCTCGCCATCTACGGGTCGGCCCCCTTTGCCGTCTCCGGGTCGGACCCCTCGCCGTCTCAGGCTCGGGCCCCTCCCGTCTCAGGCTCGGGCCCCTCCCGTCTCAGGCTCGGGCCCCTCCCGTCTCAGGCTCGGGCCCCTCACCGTCCCTGGGTCGGGCCCCTCGTCGTCTCCGGTCGGGCCCCCTTTGCTGTCTCCGGGTCGGGATTGAATAAAACATGATTGGAAGCCACGCACATCCAATGAGCTAAAATTAACAATTTTTACAATGGAAGAACAATTTAAACAATTCAACAATTTTCCTCGGGATCGGTTCCTTGGAAAAACCCAGGTTAAGAACGACAATAAATACAAAATGACATCGAAGTCCTTTCAGGGAAAGTTAGATATAGAATTTATAATCACTGACGGGTTCCACAAAATTCATGTTTCACATCCTTTAAATAGGTTTTTATTCCCACGTGCTGCCCAGCACAGCAACAAGCCTTCCTGCCTCCTTTAGGAAATCAAGTCACAGAATGTGGCCGCGCAGGTGCATCAAAACGCAAAGAAAGCGGTTAAAGATTCACCGTCAAAACGCAATAAATCAATGTGACACAACGGAAACATTTAACAGAAACATGGATTCAGAGATTAGAGACTCCAGCTCTCACACCAAGCAGCAGCGCAGGCGGAGACGGAGACGGAGACGGAGACGGAGACGGAGACGGAGACGGAGGTAGAATGAGCACAACCTGTTTGTTGCACATGCTGCTCGTCCTCCAGCTGGCCCTAGTTTTCCTTTTAACGGACGTTTCCAAAGCATTCTCCATGCCCCCCGTCTCCGTGTCGGGCCCCTCGCCATCTATGGGTCCGGCCCCTCGCTGTCTCAAGGTCGGGCCCCCTTTGCCGTCTCTGGGTCGGGTCCCTCGCTGTCTCGGGCCCCTCGCCGTCTCAGAGTCAGGGTTGGGACGGCCCTTTGCCGTCTCCATGTCGGGCCCCTCACTGTCTCCGGGTTGGGCCCCTCGCCGTCTCCAGGTCGGGCCCCTCGCCGTCTCGGGGTCGGGCCCCCTTTGCCATCTCCGGGTCGGGCACCTCGCCGTCTCAGGGTAGGGCCCCGTTTGCTGTCCCCGGGTCGGGCCCCTCGCCGTCTCCAGGTTGGGGTCGGGCCCCTCGCCGTCTCCGGGTCGGGGTCGGGCCCCTCGCCGTCTCCGGGTCGGGGTCGGGCCCCTCGCCGTCTCCGGGTCGGGGTCGGGCCCCTCGCCGTCTCCGGGTTGGGCCCCCTATGCCGTCTCCGGCTCTGGCCCCTCGCCGTCTACGGGTCGGGCCACCCGCCGTCTAAGGGTCGGGCCCCTCGCCGTCTATGGGTCGGGCCCCTCACCGTCCACGGATCGGGCCCCTAGACGTCTACGGGTCCGGCCCCTCGCCCTCTATGGGCCCCTCGCCGTCTACAGGCCCCATGCCGTCTCCAGGTCGGGCCCCTCGCCGTCTCCGGGTCGGGCCCCTCGCCGTCTCCGGGTCGGGCCACCCGCCGTCTAAGGGTCGGGCCCCTCACCGTCTATGGGTCGGGCCCCTCGCCAACCACGGATCGGGCCCCTAGACGTCTATGGGTCGGGCCCCTCGCCCTCTACGGACCCGTAGACAGCGTCTACGGGCCCCTCGCCCTCTACGGGCCCCTCGCCGTCTACAGGCCCCACGCCGTCTACGGGTCGGGCCCCCTTTGCCGTCTCCGGGTCGGGCCCCCTTTGCCGTCTCCGGGTCGGGCCCCCTTTGCCGTCTCCGGGTCGGGCCCCTCGCCGCCTCACGGGTCAACGTCACATTTTGACGCAGCACTTCTTACTTCCACCAACCTGGTAATGAGATGCTGCGCTCCCTCATCGTTTGCCTCAATGGAGAAGTTAAGAGAGTAAAGGGAGAGTACACAGAGAGTAGAGCGAGAGTAGAGCGGTGATGTCCTAAAAGGAGGGTGAGGGTTAGAGGTGTTGTGGAGTAGAGGGAGAGCAGAGGGCAATACAGTTGAGTAGAGGTAGAGATAGAGATTGAGTAGCAAGAGGAAGTGGAAATTGAGTCGAGTTCAAGGAGGTGGAGCAGAGGTAGAGTAGATGTAGTGTAGGTGTAGAGTGGATGAGAGAGGAGGAGAGAGGATGGTAGCTCAGGAGGTAGAGCTGGTGGTCTAGTAATGTAAAGGTTGCTGGTTGGATCCCAGGCTCCTCCTGCTAGCATGCTGTAGTGTCCTTGAGCAAGACACTTAACCCCTAATTGCTCCTGATGGCTGCGTCCGTCGCTGTTTGAATAATTGTAAGTTGTTTTGGATAAAAGCGTCTGATAAATGACTAAATGTAAAAAAAGAATGAATGAAGAGTGTCAGTGCAGGTTGAAACGTTGAACTCACCTGGAAATCTAACTCTGTCCTAGATGCAATGGAACAAATACTCTGTGTTGCATGTTCAGCGTGCTGACAATAAATAAAACTTGGGAAATGTAATTTATTCATTTACATTTGAATTATTACGAACATTTTGGGGCAGGAAAGTGCTGTAGATAAAGTGGGTGAGCACCATCTGGAAAAACAAACCACTGAGGCCCGTGTGAACGTTTGTATGAAAAGATTTAACTGGAAACCGTCCTGTTCAAGGTGATTTTCAGCTTTTCATAACTTAATTTTACTTCTGTGTGTCTGTGCATTTTTAGGGTAAAAGAGCCGGGGATGAAGAGCCACGTGTCTACGGACAGGTTTACAACACTCAGTCACATGTAAAATGAAATGAACGATGACAAAGGGAAATGAAAATGACCTCGTGTTCCTCATGATGAGGCACCAGCACATCTCCCCTCAAGCAGCAGGACCTGACCTACAGCGTGTGGCCACTGGCGCCACCTAGCGGCCACACGGCCAACATGCCGCCTGCAGAGCGAGAGCGACAGACAGACAGACAGACAGACAGACAGACAGATAGATAGATAGATAGATAGATAGATAGATAGATAAAGTAAGTACTCTATATACTGTAAAGTAAGTACTCTATATACTGTGAAGTAAGTACTCTATATACTGTGAAGTAAGTACTCTATATACTTTAAAGTAAGTACTCTATATACTGTAAAGTAAGTACTCTATATACTGTAAAGTAAGTACTCTATATACTGTGAAGTAAGTACTCTATATACTTTAAAGTAAGTACTCTATATACTGTAAAGTAAGTACTCTATATACTGTGAAGTAAGTACTCTATATACTGTAAAGTAAGTACTCTATATACTGTGAAGTAAGTACTCTATATACTGTAAAGTAAGTACTCTATATACTTTAAAGTAAGTACTCTATATACTGTAAAGTAAGTACTCTATATACTGTGAAGTAAGTACTCTATATACTGTAAAGTAAGTACTCTATATACTTTAAAGTAAGTACTCTATATACTTTAAAGTAAGTACTCTATAAACTGTGAAGTAAGTACTCTATATACTTTAAAGTAAGTACTCTATATACTGTGAAGTAAGTACTCTATATACTGTAAAGTAAGTACTCTATATACTTTAAAGTAAGTACTCTATATACTTTAAAGTAAGTACTCTATAAACTGTGAAGTAAGTACTCTATATACTTTAAAGTAAGTACTCTATATACTGTGAAGTAAGTACTCTATATACTGTGAAGTTTCTAAAATGACCAGGAGCAGCCAAATCAGCTGAAAAAAACTTTCTTGAAGGAAAATTTGATTTTTCCAGATTCGTGTTGCTTTGTGGTTTTTTTTTTTTCATCTCTCAACGTATTTTAAAAACCGAGTTTGATTTATAATTAGTAACAAAATGTTAAATGTCAAGAGTTTAATATTCCAGTTGGAGGACATGGAGCAACACAGTTCACGAACAGCGCGGACGTCAAGTCACAAAGTGAAACGTGTGGACGGAGCTCAACGTCTGGAGGGAGCTCAACGTGTGGAGGGAGCTCAACGTGTGGACGGAGCTCAACGTCTGGAGGGAGCTCAACGTCTGGAGGGAGCTCAACGTCTGGAGGGAGCTCAACGTGTGGACGGAGCTCAACGTCTGGAGGGAGCTCAACGTGTGGAGGGAGCTCAACGTCTGGAGGGAGCTCAACGTCTGGAGGGAGCTCAACGTGTGGAGGGAGCTCAACGTGTGGACGGAGCTCAACGTGTGGACGGAGCTCAACGTCTGGAGGGAGCTCAACGTGTGGACGGAGCTCAACGTGTGGACGGAGCTCAACGTGTGGAGGGAGCTCAACGTGTGGAGGGAGCTCAACGTGTGGACGGAGCTCAACGTGTGGACGGAGCTCAACGTCTGGAGGGAGCTCAACGTGTGGACGGAGCTCAACGTGTGGAGGGAGCTCAACGTGTGGACGGAGCTCAACGTCTGGAGGGAGCTCAACGCGTGGAGGGAGCTCAACGTCTGGAGGGAGCTCAATGCGTGGAGGGAGCTCAACGCGTGGAGGGAGCTCAACGCGTGGACGGAGCTCAACGCGTGGAGGGAGCTCAACGTGTGGACGGAGCTCAACGTCTGGAGGGAGCTCAACGTGTGGACGGAGCTCAACGTGTGGACGGAGCTCAACGTCTGGAGGGAGCTCAACGTCTGGAGGGAGCTCAACGTCTGGAGGGAGCTCAACGTGTGGAGGGAGCTCAACGTGTGGACGGAGCTCAACGTCTGGAGGGAGCTCAACGTGTGGACGGAGCTCAACGTGTGGACGGAGCTCAACGTGTGGACGGAGCTCAACGTGTGGACGGAGCTCAACGTCTGGAGGGAGCTCAACGTGTGGACGGAGCTCAACGTGTGGACGGAGCTCAACGTCTGGAGGGAGCTCAACGTGTGGACGGAGCTCAACGTCTGGAGGGAGCTCAACGTGTGGATGGAGCTCAACGTCTGGAGGGAGCTCAACGTGTGGACGGAGCTCAACGTGTGGACGGAGCTCAACGTCTGGAGGGAGCTCAACGTCTGGAGGGAGCTCAACGTGTGGACGGAGCTCAACGTGTGGAGGGAGCTCAACGTGTGGACGGAGCTCAACGTCTGGAGGGAGCTCAACGTGTGGACGGAGCTCAACGTGTGGACGGAGCTCAACGTGTGGACGGAGCTCAACGTGTGGACGGAGCTCAACGTCTGGAGGGAGCTCAACGTGTGGACGGAGCTCAACGTGTGGACGGAGCTCAACGTCTGGAGGGAGCTCAACGTGTGGACGGAGCTCAACGTCTGGAGGGAGCTCAACGTGTGGACGGAGCTCAACGTCTGGAGGGAGCTCAACGTGTGGATGGAGCTGAACGTGTGGAGGGAGCTCAACGTGTGGAGGGAGCTCAACGTCTGGAGGGAGCTCAACGTGTGGACGGAGCTCAACGTGTGGAGGGAGCTCAATGTGTGGACGGAGCTCAACGTGTGGACGGAGCTCAACGTGTGGACGGAGCTCAACGTCTGGAGGGAGCTCAACGTGTGGACGGAGCTCAACGTGTGGACGGTACAACCGTCACACACGGAGTCGCCGTCGTCGTCGAGGCGACGCGCACGCCAACGAAGAAGTCGCGCTGACGTCACTTCCGTAAACAAGCCGAGGCTCCGGTGTCACTTTGTCTGAGGAAACGTGCGTCTCCGTGTTGCTCCGCGTGAGGGAAGCGGGCGGAGGCAGATCCGACTCATGTCGCGGGACATAATCTGAGCAACGCGACGGATCCAAGTCGGTGTAAGCGGCGCGCACCGGACATGACTGTCCGCGTGGCAGCTCGTTCTCCCACCGCGACGCGCAGCACGACAGCGGCGCCGCACCGGTGCAGTTACACCTCCCTCCCGCCGGGCGGCGCTGCTGGCGTCCCACGCCGCGCACAGACCCGCAGGAGGCGCGTCCGACACGTGGTCAGCAGAGCGGAAGTGGAGCTGCGCTGTTTCCCTGCCTCTCGTGTCCCGGTTGTTCGAATAAAAGCTGAAAAGAAGCTTCCAGGGCCGCGGGAGCAGCGCGGAAAAACATGTCGTCCTTCAGGAAGGCGCTGAAGAGCAAACAGAGGAACCACCATGAGCGGTCGCAGGTGAGGACCGGCCCCTGATCGTTTCGCACAACTATTGTTCATCTCCAATCTGAACCACCTCAGTCCTCAAACAGTTATCTATCTACCTGTCTGTCTGTCTACCTGTCTGTCCATCCATCTGTGGCTCGGTGTCACTATGGTTCCTAGCGTTGACTGTGTGTATAAATATACTTGGGATATTTCTGTACTGGATGAATTAAAATGTACACAATAACATGTTAATACTAACCATAACCACCCGTTTTGTCATTTATCTTTATTTGGTGTGTTGTATATTCTGCGTATTGAATTAAGTATTATTTTTTAATGCTACTCGCCTGTCTGCACTGCAGTGCACCAACTATTTCCAAGACAGATTCCTTGTCAATTAAAATGTACTTGGCCCAATACACAGATTCTGATCCCAATGTGGACAAGGATAGTGAAGAATGAGCTTGTCTAAATTATAAGTTATTATTAAATTATTACAATGTCCAAATTGATAATAAATGCCTTTGTAGATAGACTGTGTGTAAACCGTGTGTTTTAATCCCATGACTTTTCCAGCCCGCAGACAGGAAACACCTGGGGTTACTGGAGAAAAAGAAGGATTACAAGCTGCGAGCAAAGTGAGTACAACACGCTTTTCTGGGAGGTGTAAGGTCACGACAGGCAATATTTTCAATTAATGCTCAATGGCAAATTGAATAAATTGATACCTGCAGACATCCCTGGAAGTCACCGTGAAATTAAACTGCAGCTGTCTGACTTTGTGGGTCACAATCTAATGATGCGGGGATGGTAGCTCAGGAGGTACAACTGGTGGTCTAGTCATCTAAAGGTTGCTGGTTGGATCCCAGGCTCCTCCTGCTAGCATGCTGTAGTGTCCTTGAGCAAGACACTTAACCCCTCATTGCTCCTGATGGCTGCGTCCGTCGGTGTTTGAATAATTGTAAGTCGCTTTGGATAAAAGCGTCTGATCAATGCAATGTAATGATGCGAATACTGTGTCATGGTGAAGGTGCGGCGGTTCTGAAGACACGCGTGGCTTTTTACTAACCGGGTGTTTTGGATTCCCACCACAGTGACTACCACAAAAAGCAGGACTTCCTCGCTGCGCTGCGCAAGAAAGCCATGGACAAGAACCCAGACGAGTTTTACTACAAGATGATCAGCTCCAAACTGCAGGTAAAGTAACAACACCACCAACAACAACCACTGTGGAAGGACGAGACTGTGCAGTGAAATCATTCAATGTCAAAACCTCTGGATCATCCAACGTTTTTAAGTACAACAGTCAAATGTGTTTTCCTGATGGATGACTAAGATTCTGTAAATATTTTTTTAATAAAATTGGTGGCTTCCCATATGCGTGTTTCTATTTATTATTATAATTTTTTTTCAAGGTCAGATTTAAAATGCATCCAAAATAGGCAAACGAGTGATTTACGAGTAACTTGAATGGGAAATAATATTCCACAAAATGTATTTACAGATGTTGATAAACCTTCCTCAGAGACACAACAATAAACCAATTATAGCAAACCTTAGGTTGTTTATATTGGGTTTTGTTACCTTGTGGGGCTATATTATTTTAATAGGGAAACTAGTTTGGTTGTGCTGGTCAGTAACCTGCAAAATAGTGTTAAAAACCAACATGTTAAAGAAGCGTGATGACACCGTGATGCTGCCTGGAAAAAAGAACTGTGATGTCATCATTTTTCCATATCGCCCACGTCTACCCCAAGGTGACAGAGAACGGACAATAAACACTGATGAAGCAGCAAACAGGAAGCTCTGGTTCAAGAATAAGACAACTACAACACTGAACAATTTATAAGTTTTGAACAAAGACACTGCCTAAAACCATTTAGTTCTAAGTCCTTTCAAATTGAAACCAGTGGTCGATGAGAAATAAAATGTGTTAATTTCAAATGGAAGGAACTTAAAACCTTCTGTTCCCTGAGGAGTCGGGACGTCAGGAACGGACGTGAACCGCCGTAAGGTCCCCGCTCCTCATCCAGGGGCTGAGGAAGGAGCCGGTCCAGGGCGGGGTTTAGGAATTCAACTCGACCGGGTGGTGCGCCTGCGTACGACACATACAGGGAGGGCCACTCAGCCCCAGCGGGTGGAGGAGTGTGAGATAGGTGCAGCCAGTACATGCACATTACATGAAGATATTAGGATATATTTAGGATATCTTTTAATAAAGCCACTGCACATTTCCTGCACACTTCCTTCCGCAGCAGGTTTTTGAGCGTTGAACAGACTCCACCGCGCTTTGCCCCTGTGCCTGGCACTGCACGGAGCGTGGCAGGACTCAAACCTTGACCGGGAGGATTTAGAAAGATTTCAGCAGCAGTTTGTGGTTCTTCATTTGTGTGGAGTTGGAAATACAGAGTTTTTTCCGCTTCAGGACGGAGAGCACGTGGCCAAGAAGCCCAAATGGGAGGAGGAGGTGACGGAGGAGCAGAGGAAGGTGATGAGGACGCAGGACGTCAAGTACGTGGAGATGAAGAGGGTCGCCGAGGCCAAGGTGAGCCGCCGGTGCGGCCGGGGGGGGGTAAATAAAGTTTCACTCTGCCTGGATTTTGAAACCTCGTCCTGTTCTCCTGATTTTTAGAAAATCGAGAGGATGAAAGCAGAGCTGCACCTCCTGGAGGCCGAAGGGAAAGAGAAGAACAAGCACACGTTCTTTGTGGACAACATGAAGGAAGGTGAGAGGTTTGGGCGTCGTCAGGCTTGTTGGAACAACATATCATCCATCCAACATCTGACACGTGCCAGGAAAGAAGCGGAAGCGATCGTCGCCGTTGTCTTAAATCTGAGTACATGACACGTGGGGTTGAGTTTGAGGATATTCTGGTTCCAAACAACCTGTTTTTTATTCTGATGATATTTATAAACATTCAGCTGAATCTTGGACATGCACCGTATTAAAGGCACATTTTAAGGCATAAAGTATTCTTGTATGCTTCTAACACCAAGATGGATTAGTCTCCTGTAAAATTACGGTAAAATCCTTTTTTAAATACAACTTTCTGGTAAAATGAGACTTTTTAATCCCTGGAGGAAAATCCAGGCGTTCCCGACGACGACGACGACCTCGACAACATCATCATCATCTCGGCTGTCAATACAGACGTTGTTTACTTATCAGACAGACGTCGCTGATCCTAACTCCATTCCATGATCTTCCTCCTTAAGAATCAAACTCTGCAAATAATTAACCTTAAAGTACAATTCAACGCCTGCAACAGGTTTACGATCTACCTGGAGTAGAAAAAAGGTTTTGGAAAAAGTATATGTATTTTTTTTCTACTGGAGGTAGAAAAAAAGCTCTGGAATCAGTATCTATCAGCACATGCCTATCAGGATCGGAACTGAAAACAGTGGATCGGTGCATCTCTACAACAAGAAGCAGTGGAAAAACGAACAAGGAATGGAGTACATCCAATAATATTACCAAGCGGTACTGGAATGCTTGAATATTGGAGTGGATGTCAAATTAAACCATGAGATCCTGCCTCAAGCACCCATCCCTAACTGTAGTGAACTGTGCGTGTGTGCGTCTGTGTGTGTGTGTGTGGCCCCCTGCAGTGCAGAGCTTCGACCTGGCCGAGCAGCTGCAGACCGCCCCCCAGCTGCTGGGACGTGTCTTCAACCGCCCGCGGCTCCACACGCTGGAGACACAGAGCGTCGGCGGCGGCGGCGCCGCCGGACCCCGAGCCGCCAAGGTCGCTCTCCCCTTTCAGCACGACGACACGTCAGGCTGCCGAAACGAGCGGCTTTAGAGATGTTTAGGAGGAAGTCCTGCAGATGTTAAATGCAGCTGGACCTTGTTTGATTTGTCTCATGCACAACAACGTCTAGAAAGAAAATATAAAAATAGACTCTATATATATTATACAACGGGCCACAAATATAAGGAAAATAGTTATGTGTGTATTTATGTCCAAGGAAATGTGGGAAATATATGAAAAATACAATATATAAAATAGTTATATATTTATTTATTTGTTTATTAATTACAATATATATATTATATATAATTATGTTGCCAGTCAGAATCTGTTCATTCAGCCATGTACATGTTCATATATAAGGAATTTATTTCGGTAGTAGTTGGTGTTGTAATTCATACAGATGTTTTGGGATAAGAAAAAGGAACGATGAAGAAAACAATATTAATACAACAAAAAATAACAAATCAAAGTGTTTGCAATCTGCTCCACTCTACACTTTATTACTTTTGGATCTTTTGTTTTTATATGTTTTGACAGTTAAGTGTTTGTTTTTTTTGCTCTGGGTGGAGGTTAGCTCTGTTTCCACCTGGTGCTGGTGGTGTTGGTGGTGGTGTTGAACTGGTGTGTGCTCTCCGTGCTCAGGCTCTGTTCAAGCTCCGGCAGCGCCAGTACTCGCTGCTCGCACAGAGGATCGACCGAGAGAAGAAGATGTTCGTCATCAGCCAGAAGATCCAGACCCGCAAAGACCTGCAGGTGAGGGCCACGCCCGCTCCCGCTTCACCACCAGGGTCCATACGTTGGCCAAGAGGGTTTATATCTCTGGTTGGTTGCATTAGGATTTGGACACCGTCAACCTGAATAGATTGACTTCTTAGAAACCTTTATTTTAACTATAATTAATATAAGAAATGTTGCCACATGTTTGACCTCTCTTCTTTTATGATTATTGTTATTTTCTTTTGCGCTGGTGTGGAACTTGTTAAAGCCATCAGGCCCGTGCGAGGGATGTGGATTTGGGTTGTTTGAACATAAGTTCTGCTTTCAGGACAAGAGGAGGAAGATAAAGGTGAAGCAAGAGACGACCAACTCCGCCGCCGTCTACAAGTTTGCCAGCAAGAGGAAACGCTGAGAGGAGGAGGAGGATCATGGGAGTTCAACCTCGTTCCAAATTCCTTTCCATCGCTGCAGGAAGACGTGGAATGTATTTTCCTTCTCCCTCCATCTCATTGTGTAAATATTTATAAAAGAAATTCAGTTTGTTTTTTTAATATTTATTTGAAATAAACAAACTCAAAGCCTGTCTGTCTGTCTGTCTGTCTGTCTGGGTTAGTTTTACTGCTGCACCACTAGGTGGAGGTATTGATCCTTATTTGTGGGTTTCATGGACCTGTCCTAAAATCCTTCAAAGGCATGAAAAGTCCAAATTACAATTTTGGTTTTGGCAACTTCATTTCTGAATATTTAAACTGCTTTTGTCCTGAAAACCAGGAGAGATGTCAAGTACTACGATTGTTTGGTCAAGAATGTTTTTTTTGTTTGTTTTTTGTTTTTTACATTATTCCAAAATCTCAGTATAGTTGATGTTGCCTTGACATGAGAAATCAACATTTAAAATGGAGGTTTGGTCGACTTCATTTCTTTCCCGTTTTCTTATTGAAATGGTTTTTGTCTGGCTGGTTTGGCAGGTTTTAAGACATTATTAAATGAGCTTTGTGCCAGTTCACTGTCATTTTCATGTCACTGCTGGGCTGCAGTACTCGGACCAGCACTGACCAGAGGGGCCTTACCGCTCCATCCCACTGTGTGCACTGTGTTTTCATGTCAAAATGGAGATGTGAACGGTTCCTGTGTCACGGGGCGTTCACAGGATCACGATTAACGGAAAATTTCAAAATCCCAAATTGGAAAAAGCTGAAACCATTTGAAGGGAAGAAGCAGAGACTCCATGGAAGCAAGAACAGAAAAGATCCACATCCACTGGAATGTGTCGTGATGAAGGGAAATGAACCTAAAATAAAATAGTGTGAGAGACAGGTGTCCACCCCCCCTGCCAGAGGAGGAGGATGGGGGCGGGGGGTGGAAGCTGAGGATGGAGGTGGGGTTGGAGTGGGGAGTCGGCCGGTGGCCCCGTGCCCAGCACCGGCCTCTCCGATCCGGGCGTGGTGATGGATCACTGCGGCGGCAGCGGCTTCATAAACGGCTCCATCCATCAGCCTCTCCTGGGGGAGGGAGGGGTGGAGGTAGGGGGAGAAAGATGGAGGGAGGAGAGGGAGGGGTGGAGGGGAGATGGAGGGAGGAGAAGAGGGAGGGAGAGAAAGAGGGAGGTGGAGCAAATGGGAAATAATGAAAAGTAACTAAATACAAGAAGCATTTAGTTGATTTTCTTTTTAGTTTGAGTTATTTTTACTATTTGGTTTTCAGAGACTTTGGACTTTATTTCCAATATCTTTATGTTTTACTTTACGACATTTCAACAAGAATTACAAGCATATCCTTATGAATTACTTGACTCCACTTGTACTATTTAAATAGAAAAAAAAAAATATTTTTGTTTTAATGTGTAATATTTCTATGTGAGCATCATCTGCAGAGAAACACACACAGCATAACTTTATGAATTATTACTTATGACTTTACACTTGTTTCATCTCCACAGAATGGAGGCGTGTTCATAATTCATACTTTTAATAAAAAACCTCTTTACAAACAGTTTAAACCACAAATATCACAAAATGTGATATTAAAATACTATTAAAATACATGTCATTATATAAACTGTGCTGTAATACATTATGTCACATGTTTCACATCAATGCATTAAAATCACTAAATAAATGCCCCAATGGTGAAAGCAAAAATAAATGTTAACATGAAGGGAGCTAAGAGCAAAACAAAAAAACCATCACACAGAGTTATTACTTATTTGAAGGATTTGTCTTAACAAGTGAAATGGAGACAACTGTTCCAGGAGGAGTTTGTCTCTACAATGGTGAAGAAAAGAGTCTTAATTATAAATAATAATAATAAATAGATCTGCAGGCAGCAATACACAAAGTCCAGTTTACTGTTATTACTTTTCGCAGTTTTCATAAAACACATCGTTTTATATCGACACCAATTCCAAATGTCTGAAACACCTCGGTTCCAACGAGACCTCAACCATGTCCGTGTGTACTGCGGTTGTCCTGTTCCAGATACTTTTAGCCCAAAAAATGCAGAGAATAATAATAACAATAATAACAATAATAATAATAAAAACTGAGCAGAAACAATATGGCTCATGAGGGCACTGGGTTAAATATTAAAATATAAAACATTCAAGTAAATCAAGTGTAATCGAGATTGGGGGGTACCGAGTTCAGCTTTTGAGTTTGGTGTCAGACTTAACTCAGGATTATCAAGACCGGTTGAGCTGAAAACTCCAATTTATTTATTTTTAATATTTGTTATTTAACTTGTCCAGCAACACCTGCCTCCCACCCAGAACATTATCAATTCACTGATCAATACACTGATCAATACTGTCTTCAATTAAAGCAAGTTGATTCATTCAGCACAATTCATATAAATATGAATTAAATAAAAACAAAATAGTGCACGATTGATGTGTCTGACTCTGGCCCCTCCCACACTTGTACTGCGTCATGTCGACCGGGACACGTGCGTCTGTGTGTGTCAGTGAAGGAAGCCCGGGGGTCAAAGCTCCGTCCGGGGGTTCCGGGACACACAGACCGGCCACTGTTCCCTGTTCCCCGTCAAACTACTCTCTCTCAATTCCTCTGGGATGTGGTGGGGATGGGTTTGAGGGAGGGAGGCGGGGTCTCTGATTTTAGAGAAATGGACGGGGGGGCATTCCTCTATTGTCTCAAGAAGTCGCCTGGTAAACTCATCTGGCAACCCGTCCTTTCCCCCTCAACCCTTGAGGGAGAAGTTAAGGGAAGTGTGTGTGTGTGTGTGTGTGTGTGTGTATGTGTGTGTGTGTGTGTGTGTGTGTCTATATGTGTGTGGGGCGGTTGGAGGGCCTTGACCCCCTGACACTGGGGACCAGTGGACATAGAGGACTAAGTGTTTTAGACCCCTGAACACACACACACACACACACACACACACACACACACACACACACACACACACACACACACACACACACACACACACACACACACACACACACACACACACACACACACACGTTCCTCCATGGAAATGAATTATGAAATATAAATATGAATTATGAGCAGGATGAAGAACTTCCCTTGGGGGGTTTATGGAACTGCACTTCCTGTACAAATCAACTGCACTTCATCAGCGCTGTCGAAAAGGAACTGTGTTCCGAAAGCTGCTCCTTATGATATAAAATATTATATAATGTAATAAGATATGATATCATTTTATTGCATTATGATACTATGTTATGTTATATAATATAATATTTTATTAGATCACATTATATTTTATTACATTATATGATATTATATTTTATTATATCATATTATTTTATAATATTTTATTATGTTCTGTTATATGACAAAATATTATTTCATCATATTATATTACATTATATCATGTTAGGTTATGTTATATCATATAATACTACATAATATCACATTATATAAAATGTTATTATATCATATCATATTCTGTTATGATATATTTCATCATATTATATCATAACACACTATATCACATATTATATTAAATTATATTTAATTATATCATATTATATTTAATTACTATGTTATATATATATATATATATATATATATATATACACACACACATTACATTTAGTCATTTATCAGACGCTTTTATCGAAAGCGACTTACAATTGTTCAAACACTGACGGACGCAGCCATCAGGAACAATTAGGGGTTAAGTGTCTTGCTCAAGGACACTACAGCATGCTAGCAGGAGGAGCCTGGGATCCAACCAGCAACCTTTAGATGACTAGACCACCTCCTGAGCCTGAGCTACCATCCCCTATATATATATATATATATTATTATTATTTATTTTTTTCTTACATTAAATTACATCACGTCCGTCATGTTACATCATACTATATTTTATTACATTAAATTATATGATATATTATATAATATTTGATTATATCATATTACATGTTATTTTATAATTATATTACATTATACTATATTATATTAAATTTTATTAAATTATCATATAATGTTGTATTTAATTTAATATTTAATTATATTTTTTGGTATCATATTATATCACATTATATCATACATTTTAATATATATACATATTTAATTAAATTATGTTATGTTATTTTATATTTTATTTAATATTATTATTACACGGAATACTTGATTCTGATTGGTCGATAGCGGTAATCTCGAGGTGCGTTATTTCAGATTAATGAGCGTTGCTCTGTTGATAATGGCCGTTGCCACCGGACACTACTTGTCCTGGATTCACAGTGTTCGCTACGCTCTTCAACTAGACATAGTAGTAGTTATGAAATCATTCTACTTCACACTACATACTGTACTGCATGCTATACACTACAGCTTCACTTCCTTTCAACAGGTTGTCATCTTGTACTGGTCATATTTCACCGGGTGTAGTACGTCATTCTGGTACTTTTCACACGCTGCTCCCAAACTGAAACTCTCTTCCTGGTCGCAGCATCACTTCCTGTGCAGGAGCGCTGTTTCCTGTCAGCGTACTATCCAGGACACGGATGGGCTCACGGTGGTGTTGGTTTGGTTTGAGGCTGATTCAGAATCAGCGGTGATGAGGACTGAATATTTTACCAGGTGGCTGTAAGTTGTTGGAAGTGCCTTGGAAAACACTTCCATATACACGTACGCTTCTTCATTTAAGGATTAATCACTGATGTTTTAAGAAGAAAATAAAAGTAATGTCTTTTCCATTGGTCCCTGGTAATGTTCTGTAATGTGCCCCTGTGCATATTAAACAGAGCGGCGGCTTAAGGAGTCCTTAAAAGCAAAGTGGGATCCACACACTGAGCTTTAAATTAACAAGAATAAATACTGACACTTCTTTTTTAAGCATTTCTTTTTTCATCTGATGCACTTTTCCCCCCCCTGACCGTGTCTTTTCTTGGGCCACTGTTGGCGCAGCAATAACCTCTGGTACAAGTAAAGATTTATCGTGTTGCTCGTTCTTGTTGAAGACTCTTTAAACTGAGTGAAGTGTGTTAAACCAAAGTCCAAACAAATCCCCTCCGGTGTCTGTTAAACTACTAAATATTTGATTATTAGTGACTACACTGTATGTCTACAGCCTTTTATTAAAATGATGATATAGTTATAATTATCATATTATTGTAATATTATTGTAATTATTATATTATCAATATTATTATGGCTCCAACATGTGTGCAGCTGTGTTTTACACAATGTAAAAAAAAACAAAAAACGTTTCAGATATTTAGGTGAATCAGCACAACAAAAATATATTTCACTGTTGAAATGCAAACATGGATATTCAACATGTCTTTGATGCATATTCTATGTTTAGTTGATACTGTGTCTTACGTCTCAAAAGCAGAAAGAGAAACATCTTTGTTACATGTTTCTCGTTGTTACATGAACAAGGATATCAGTGCAAAACAAGCATCAGAGAACTGCTCCCGTGGAACTTTTTAACAGACAGATATCTGCCCACGCGAAAACAAAGAAGAAACGTTGGAGAGAGTCGTGAAAACATCCCAGACCTAGAATCACACAAAGACAGAAGTCGTGCAAAGGAACCTGAACCACATGGAATAAACAAACACGCTGCATTCCATTTGATGCGTGCACTAAATGTTAAACAATCCATTGTGTATTATGAAATACGTCAGCGGTGCTTTAAAAAAAACAAACGCAAGGTGAAAACCGTCCTGAACCATTTCAAGTATTGATATCTGGTGGCTCTGGCACAGGACAGTCAATCTAAAGCGTATGATGAAATTTATCATATTTTGTCGAAACTCACTGAAAACCCTGAGGAAGTACACGTGTTGTCGACAGCATCAACTGTTCTTTCTTTTTTTTTAAACGCAGCAACAATCATTACATTTTGTCATTGATCAGATGCTTTTATCCAAAGCCACTTACAATTATTCAAACAGCGACGGACGCAGCCATCAGGAGCAATGAGGGGTTAAGGGTCTTGCTCAAGGACACTACAGCATGCTAGCAGGAGGAGCCTGGGATCCAACCAGCAACCTTTAGATCACTAGACGACCAGCTCTACCTCCTGAGCTACCGTCCCCCTCCCCAACAATCAAAACGTTTTCAATTGGAACAAATGCAAATCAACCACTTGGAGAAGGAAGTTAGGAAATCTCCAAATTGGAATTTTTGACGAAATCTCTACAGTTGATCAACTGACATATCTTGATGGAGACGAAGACAACCTGACCACTTCTCTCCTTTTGGAAAAGTCTCCGTTATCGCGGTCGGTGTTTTCTATCCATCGTCTCCAGTGAAAGGACACGTTCTGTACCTGGAACCAAAGTTTCCAACGTGTGGACGAATCACTTTGCGTTTGCAGATCCGGCTGCGAGACCATAGGACAACAACGTTGCGGAACGACTACGAAAAAGAAAAGATAGACGAAGACTGGAGAGGATCCGACGTAAAAACGCCTAAAAACTGTGAAAGCGGTGAAGGGGACGGAGACGGGTGCACGTCTGTGCAACAAGCAGGGAAGCGTCGTTTTGAAATGTTGCGCTGTGGGATGGGGTCTGTGTCCACAGACGCTCGGGATTTTCAAAAGTTTTCGCGAAGCGGTGGATGGGAAATAAAAACAGGATTTCATGTCAAAGTCTTCAATACGCGTCTTGAAAGATCCTTGAATCTGGTTCCAAAAGCACCAGTGACGCTTCTTTAAAACGTTGATGTTACAGACGGGTTTGGAAATGGAGTATTTGGTACTGTGTGAAAAATGAAGATAGAACATTTCCTTTCTTAAATAAACATGAATTTCTATAATGGAATATTGACTGAAAACACAACATCAAGTCACAACGTATGAAAGGCTTTAAACAAAAACAAATTTAAACATATCAGGTTTATTATTATTTTATCTATTTTTATAATTGTATTATTAGAGTTCCATCCCAGAGAGCAATCCAAATTGGTCTCCATCGATTTGTGGTGGTTGCAGACTGTGTGTGTGTGCACTCTATATAGTACAGTATACCACAGTATGACAGCAATAAAGTAACAGTACGCAGTGCAATGTGCATCATACAGTACAGTTATGCAGTGGGGCCCCTGGTGAGTTCAGCATTGACAGTGCTTATGGCTTAAGGGAAGAAACTCCGTCTCAGTCCTTCTGTTCTGCTGTATGGCTGCGGAGGCGCTTGCCTGACCCGACACCTCCTGGTGTATAAGTCCTGCAGGGAGGGGAGCGTAGTTCCAGTGGTACGTTCAGCTGAGCGCAGCACCCTCTGCAGGGCCCGCCTGTCCTGAGCAGTACAGTTCCCAAAGCAGGCAGTGATGTTGCCTGTCAGGATGCTCTCCACCGCTCCACAGTAGAAGGACTTGAGGATCCTCACTGAGACCCGGAATTTCCTCAGCTGCCTGAGGTGGTAGAGACGCTGCCTCCCCTTTCTCACCAGAGTGTCTGTGTGTAAAGTCCATGTTTAATCCTCTGTGATGTGGACTCCCAGGTCCTGGTCCAGGTCCTTGAAGCTGCTTACCCTAAAGACAGAAGTCCCATTAATCACAAACGGCGTGTGTGTCCTCAGTTGTAATCCTCTCCTAAAATCCACAATCAGCTCCTTAGTTTTGCTGACGTTCAGGTGGAGGCTGTTGTCCAGGCACCAGAGCGACAGGTCAACCATCTCCTCGCGGTAGGCCTTCTCATCGCCCTCGTTGATTAGGCCCACCACGATGGTGTCGTCAGCAACTTGATGATGGTGTTGGAGCTGGACCTGGCCACACAGTCATGTGCATACAGGGAGCACAGTAGGGGGCTGAGGACGCAGCCCTGGGGGGATCCTGTGTTCAGAGTGAGGTCGGTGGACATGTGCCTTCCCACCCTAACCACTTGGGGACGGGCTGTGAGGAAGTACAGGATCCAGGCACACAGCGGAGTGTTTAATCCTACTTGTAGTAGCTCACAGCTACTTCTGTAAACTGGCTGATGTCACTGACAGCGTCCTGAAGCGCGGCCTCTGATTGTCCGGTCCGACCACTGCTCAACGTCCCTCGTTACTACCGTTCCACGTATGATGCAAGGCTTCCTCCATCGGAGCACCGTGGAACAGCGACTGCACTGAAGTTATTGTCTTTGCTGATTGTATTGGCGCGTAGAATCTCCCCCGGCCACTCTGGATCCGCAAATAAAATATCAAAAAGTTGTTCTTTCAGGGAATTTTTTATATCCAGGAGTGCATCGCGGTCGTAGGAGATCACTGCCGATGAGTTTTTGACGGACATAGCGATGTACAACAAAATAAATGCTAATATGTGCGTAATCACACATAGCATTCGCGCAGGCGACCACAAGGGCCGGCGCCAAGCAGCCTTCCGGTTTCAAATTGAACATATGACCCACGATTCACAGAACTGCACATCATTTGTGTAACAGAATATGGTTAGCAACAAAAAATATGTCCAACTTCCAGGATTCCTTTTTTCATAGCAAACTATGATGACAGTCAGACCATATTTCATGGATTGAAAAGAATGCAGCATGGCGGTGTTGGAGTTTATTCAAAAATGTATCAAGAAATACTTCTCATCTCCTAATTACATTTAACATTACATTTATCAGACGCTTTTATCCAAAGCGACTTACAATTGTTCAAACAGCGACGGACGCAGCCATCAGGAGCAATGAGGGGTTAAGTGTCTTGCTCAAGGACACTACAGCATGCTAGCAGGAGGAGCCTGGGATCCAACCAGCAACCTTTAGATGACTAGACCACCAGCTCTACCTCCTGAGCTACCATCCCCCTAACAATTATGAATGTATAGTCTTTTATGCTCCTCGTATTAAGAAAATAACCACCTTCACACAATCCCGATGTGTTCCAGAAGAACCTGCTGTGTTTATTATGCCGTCTGGTTTCATGCACTGGACGTGAAGTCATTGTGGGCGATGTCAACCAAAATATATTGACCTTAAATAAACGACAAAATGTAATGATTCAAAGTGGATATTCTCAATGAGAATAAGAATCCACTAGAGAAAATAACACAGGACTGGATTGTGTAAACATGAAGCCTTGAGCAAAAATAACGTAGACCTTAGAGTCATACACACATTATGTCTTTGACATCCAACTCCATGACCTGAAATATGGAACAAAAACTCTGATTGTATCCAGATAACACTTTATATTTGAACAACTCTGTGTCCAGGTGTCTGTACCGGTCTTTGTTTCATGTGATAATGTTATAATTTATTTAATTCCACAACCATTACTATGAGCAATTCTCGTAAAAATCCCCAAATGAAACAAAACAATGAAAACATGTATATGAAACAACGTCTTCATAACCGTAATTTTTACAATAATTATTATTTTGTTAAGGATGATGGTCAAGGTGAACCCAAACGCAGGACACACAGTTTAAGGAGTTTGTACAGGGGTTCAAGGGGTAGACAGGCAGGGAATCAGGAACAGGCAAGAGAAGGGGGATCAGGGCAGGCAGGGACTCGTGACGGGGAAGGCAGGGACTCACAAACAGGCAGGGACTCAGGAACCAGGAGCCAGGAGCCAGGAGCCGGTGGAGATCCAGGAATCGGGACTTTGGGGCACACACCCAGGGAAACAGACAGGAACATAGGCGTAGAACGTGCAGGAAGACATGCAGAGACACATGCAGCAATCCAACACCCACAGAGTGAATGGGACCCGGTTAAATACAGAAGGAGTGAAGAGGAAGGTGGAGACAGGTGGTGGGATTATTGACTGGGGACAGACAGGTGTGCAGTGACAAGGATGTTATGTGACACCAGACACAGACAGAGGGAGCTAGAGAGGACTAGAGGGAGACAGGTCAGAGACAGCCAGAGAGGAACAGAGGGACCTAGAGACAGACAGAGGGAGCTAGAGAGGGACAGAGGGGAGACAGAGACAGACAGAGGGAGCTAGAGAGGACTAGGGGGAGACAGGGACAGAGGGAGCCAGAGAGGGACAGAGGGACCTAGAGACAGACAGAGGGAGCTAGAGAGGGACAGAGGGGAGACAGAGACAGACAGAGGGAGCTAGAGAGGACTAGAGGGAGACAGGGACAGAGGGAGCCAGAGAGGGACAGAGGGACCTAGAGACAGACAGAGGGACAGAGGGAGACAGAGACAGACAGAGGGAGCTAGAGAGGGCTAGAGGGACCCGAAGACAGACAGAGGGAGCTAGAGACGGCTAGAGGGAGACAGACAGAGGGACCTAGAGATAGACAGAGGGAGCTAGAGGGAGACAGGGACAGACAGAGGGAGCTAGAGGGGGACAGAGGGAGACAGAGACAGAGGCAGCCAGAGAGTGACACAGGGACCTAGAGACAGACAGAGGGAGCTAAAGAGGGCTAGAGTGAGACAGAGACAGAGGGAGCCTAAGAGGGACAGAGGGAGACAGAGACAGACAGACAGGGAATCAAGGCAGGGGAGGATCATGACAAAATTTCTTTGTTTACCTTCGTTAAGATGTCTTAGTTTTGGTAGGAAATATATCAAAGATGTAAGGCTGTCTATCAAAACGAGGTTACCAAACGTATACAATGTTTAAAAACACTGTTTACTTTGACAACTATATAACTTTAAGTCCTACTTTTAATTTTTATTTATTTTCCATTTATTAATTGTTGTGTGACCTTTAGAAATACCTTGATGCTTAGTTTGATTGTTATGTCCAGATGTTTTGAAAAACTGTTCAATAAATCAATTATCTGACGCGTGTTGTCGTCTCGTCTCCCGACGTCCCAAAGCATCTGTTAATAAACAATAAAAAATAAACACTTTGATATGTTAAATATGTTCAACATGTCAAACGTTTACAACTGAATATTGGGACATTATGTAATTACTGGCAACATCATTAAAACATGTCTTACAGAACCTTTCTAATTTGCAATAGCTCTACGTTATAAATAACTGACCTTTTATCACATAAATGACCCGTTATGTCAGATTACACAAGATAAAGACGATTATTAAAGCAGGACAATTAAAATCTGTTCCTGTACGACAAATGAGATAAGAATCAGGAGGAATCCAAAAAGTTGAATCCCTCGTTTTATGCCTCCTTCAGGAAAAATCGTCAAAATGTAATGCGACTAAAATGACCCAGTGTGTTGCATCAAGTGTTTGTCTAGTTTTTCAATTCGTCTTCTTGGCATTTTTTTGGGCTGAAAGTCTATGAAACGCGACAATCACAAAACTGACCGACGTGGTTGAGGTCTGGTTGGAACCGCAATGTTTCATACGTGTCGCGGCCAAGTCCAACTTACATTTGGATCAGGATATATTGATAAACCATTGCAAATTCACCAGAAATTGAAGAACATTGGCGTACCATAATTACTTTGTGACATCATAAACCAACGCTGTAAAATCCTCCACGAGTCGTCTCTGAGTCGTCGTAAATGTTGAAAATTTGTAACTCGTGCTACGTTCCACAGAAGCTGGAAAACTGTAATACATATCTAAAACTACTAAACTGGACTCTGTCTATAACTGCCTGCAGCTATATTTATTATTATTATTATTATTATTATTATTATTATTATTATTATCAATATTATCACTTGATTACTTATTTTATTTAATGTGTTGAGTTATTACTTATTTCTGTTTTTCTTTATGTACATATTGTGAATTGGGTATGTATATCCTCACTCTGTACCTCTGAACTGCTCTTATCTTATCTGGTCTTATATTCTAAGAACAGTTGCAGCAGAGGTCGTGTTAGGGACGTAAACACCACTAATAAATACACTTGATGTGATTTATTTCTGAGAAAAAAAGCTTCTCTCACGACCAAATGAGAATTTAAATGTCATCTCACGCTTTCCTGGAGGGGATTAAAAGCCGATTCAACACACCTTATAGTACAGAATTAAAATTTTAAAAAGGCTCAACACATTGAAATGCATCAGATGTATTATTATCATTATTATTTTTTATTAATAATATTATAATTATAATAATAATGATTATTATGATTATTCACACAGTATTTTCCACTGAATGCGACTCCAGAAGCTTAAGCTTGAGCGCCACTTGAACTCTGCTCCCAAACCAAGAAAGCTCCACCCTCCTCCTGCACCCAGGTCTCCCTCTCTCTCTCTCTCTCTCTCTCCGGGGTTAAGAGCGGTTAAGGACGGCACTAATCGATCCTCCAGTTACGGAGGTGGAGAGAAGAAACAGAGGTAGCCGAGGGTCTTAGGAGGAGGGCAGAAGAGGCGAGTGTGTCTAAGTGTGTGTGTATGTGTGTATGTGTGTGTGTGTGTGTGTGTTATATTTTGCGGGGGTTCCTTTATCCTGGAAACTCTCCTCCTTTCAACGTGTGGCACAGGGTGTGATGGGGCTTTTGAAGTAGTAGATATGAAGGAGGGATGGAGGGATGGGTGCAGGGTCTGTTTTCATGCCAGGGGGGCTACATGACAGCGCCCTGACTCGCGCGTGTGTGTGTGCGTGCGCGCACGTGGGTGTGTGTGTGTGTGTGTGTGTGTGCGTGTGTGTGTGTGTGTGTGTGTATGTGTGTGTCTGGTGCGAAGAGGTGGGATTTACTGAGCCTCTCTCTCTTTTTAAATTGCCACTAATGAGCCACAGGCTCTGTGCGCCGAGAGCTACTCCAATTGATTAAATTTGCATGGGAGCCTAAATCACGACAGAGGGGCTCATCCTCGTGCACACAGACACCCCCCAACCCCCCCCCACACACACACACACATGCCACATGGTAACCCCCACTTTCACATCAGACCTACAGGGGGTATCTGGGCTCGGGAAGAGACAGGATAGGCCAGAGGCTGCATGAATGTGTGTGTGTCTGTGTGTGTGTGTCTGTGTGTGTGTGTCTGTGTGTGTGTGTGTGTGTGTGTGTGTGTGTGTGTGTGAGAGACGTTTGTACCTCAAATGTGTCTTAAAAGTAGAAGCACCATTCCTTGCCAAATATTGCATATCTGTCACAATTACACATGAAAGCATTGATGCTGTAAATTGATGTTCACGAGCCACAATAAGGAGAAATTAGTAAAAGATCAGTGAAATATCATCAAACGATCATTAAAAAACCACCAAAGAGACGCAGAACGAGACAGTGGCCGTACATTTTACACCAAAGTCAAGGATCAATAATGATCTGAGGACAATACACAAGAAATATATTATCTTTAATTTGCATATTGTTTAAATTAAATGGTGAAATGTCCTTCGATGTGACGCAACACATTTACTGTACTGTATGACTGTTTCACATCAGTGATATAAAGAGAAATTTATGAATATACTTTTAAAATATTATTGGCATAATTTAGAAAGTACAATAAAATAATAATTAAAAAATATTTTGAAAGCAGATAATTTACTTTCTTTTTTAAATAAAACCTTTATTGAGTCACTGTTGGAACAACAAAAACCTCTGGGATAAGTAAAGTTTAATCTTATTTTATTTTATTTTCTTTTATCGTGTTGCTTGTTCTTGTTGAAGACTTTTTAAACTGAGTAAAGTATGTAAAACCAAAATGTAAATCCCCTCCAGTGTCTAGTGCACGACTAATATTTGATTATTAGTAACAACACTGTATAACTACAGCCTACAATTATTATGATTATTATTTATAATAATTTTATTTTTTATTTTTTATTTTTTTTATCATTATTATTAATATTATTGTGGGTCCATCCCGCAGAACTGGAACCCTGTTGTTATTGTTCAGATTTGTATTATTATTATTCTCCTCTTTCGGGCTAAAAGTGTCTGGCACAGGATGACTGCTACAGCTACAGACAGGGTTGAGGTCCCGTTAGAACCGGGACGTCTCAGACACCTCGTGGTTCAAGTTTCATCCAAAATGATCCACATTCGGAGCAAGAGTCAGTGAAAAAACAATGAAATTTGACCCAAAGTAGCTGAACATTCCTGCATCACCCACACGGCAAGGTTCTGTGTTTGTGTGTGTGTGTGTGTGTGTGTGTGTGTGTGTGCGTGCGTGCGTGTGTGTGTGTGTGTGTGTGTGTGTGTTTGTGTGAGTGTGCGGGGCGTGGTGTGGATCCATCTGTCCCTCTGTTCCTGTCAGCCCATCACACCGGGCGGTGGCGGACGTTCCCCTCAGGGCGACGTTCATTACACTTTAACCAGAGGATCTGTGTGTGTGTGTGTGTGTGTGTAGGGTAATGAGTTAAGATTTACAAAATGGGCAAAAGACACACACACACACACACACACACACACACACGCACACGCACACGCACACGCACACGCACACGCACACGCACACGCACACGCACACGCACACTGAAACGCACAGCTGCTCCTCTGCTTCAAGGACCTGGGAGTCCACATCACAGAGGATTTAACATGGACTTTACACACAGACACTCTGGTGAGAAAGGCAAGGCAGCGTCTTTACCACCTCAGGCAGCTGAGGAAACTCAGGGTCTCAGTAAGGATCCTCAAGTCCTTCTACTGTGGAGCGGTGGAGAGCATCCTGACAGGCAACATCACTGCCTGCTTTG
>NC_137195.1:3248187-3253187 GCF_960531495.2 Zeus faber
AATAAAAATAATAATAATGATAATAATAATAATAATAATAATAATAATAATAATGATAAAAATAATAATAATTATCACCATCATCATCATCATCATCATCATCATCATCATATAAATAACAATAATATAAGCAAAAAAAAAAATGATAATAATAATAAGAAGAAGAAGAAGAAGAAGAAGAAGAAGAAGAAGAAGGATGATAATAATAACCCCATCTCACCTTCAATTTCTCCTCTCTTCCCTCCTTCCTCACCCTCTATTTCCTCCTTCCTCACCCTCTATCTCTCCTCTCTTCCCTCCTTCCTCACCCTCTATTTCCTCCTTCCTCACCCTCTATCTCTCCTCTCTTCCCTGCTTCCTCACCCTCTATCTCTCCTCTCTTCCCTGCTTCCTCACCCTCTATCTCTCCTCTCTTCCCTCTTTCCTCACCCTCTATTTCCTCCTTCCTCACCCTCTATCTCTCCTCTCTTCCCTCCTTCCTCACCCTCTATTTCCTCCTTCCTCATCCTCTATCTCTCCTCTCTTTCCTCCTTCATCCTCTGTTTTCTCCCTTTTCTCCTTGGGGGAGGGGGCTGTCTCATCAGCCAACTCCCTACAAGGGCTGATACAAATTAATTAACCTAATTAGGGGCTGTGATTGCGGGTGTGATTATAGGGGCTGGGAGGGATGGAGGGATGGAGGGATGGAGGGATGCAGGGAAGGAGGGATGGAGGGATGGTGAGCAGAGGTGGGGTTGTGCTGGCAGCCAGGGCCCTGGCGGTGATGAGCCAGGGGGGAGGAGGGGGGAGGAGGAGGGGGAGATGAGCCAAGATGCTCTGCATAGTTAATGAATATCACACACATCTCTCTACCTCCATCTCTCTCTCTCTTTCTTTACCTCTTTCTCGCTCACGCTTCCTCTTTATTTAACTCTCTCTCTCTTTCTTTACCTCCTCCTCTCTCCACCTCTCAGTCTTTCTTTATCTCCCTCTATACTTCTCTTTCCTTATCTCCTACTGTCTCTCTACCTCACACTCTCTCTCTACCTCTGTCTTTCCTTCTCTCTTTACCTCTCTCTCTGCCTCGTTCACTCTTTCTTCACCCCTCTCTACTTCTCTTTCTTTCTCTCCCTCCCTCTCTCTGTCTCTCTACCTTTGTTTTGCAGTCTCTTCCTCTCCCTCCCTCTCTTCTTCCCTCCTGTAAACTCTCATCGGAATATTTTTCTCTTCCTTTACAGAAACCCTTGAAACACCGTTTCACTTTTTCTATCGTTCTTTTTTCTCCTCCACTCATCTTCACTTTCTTCACCTCCTTCTGCTATGCTTCCACTGAATCTCTCTTCTTTTTATTTGTTTGACGTTGCTCTGATCGTTGACTTTGACTTTCTGTTTCTTCTTCTCACGAGTGTTTATTTTTGTTTTATTTTTTCTCTTTCATTTTATCTGGAATCTGTTGATTATGAGGATGATTCAATATCAATATTGATTATTGATCACTTTTCAATGGAATCAGCAATAATAACACAACAAAATGAAGACATGGCCTTACACTATTTTGATTACACAAGATATTATTTAATCTTCTTATTTATAATACAAACAAGGTATGACCTCAGATTGGATACAATAATAATAATAATAATAATTATTATTATTATAATTTATTATTATTATTATTATTATTATTATTATTATTATTATTATTGTTATTATTAGATTTTAAAGTGTGATTTATAATTTATTTGTAATTAATTTATATTTGAAGATGACATAAGTCTTCTAATATACTTTACATTATCATACAGCACAGTATGATAATGACCCTCAGTTTGATCGCTTGGTGTTTTTAACATGTAAGCAGATATCCTGACACACAGTGATGTTGGATCCCTGTGATTATGGTGAATTTCGGGGATATAAACACCTGCACTTGGACATAAAGTGTAAAAAAGTCTTCATGCATTCAGGGTTCATCCCTGGTGGGGTATTATTCTTATTCTTATTCTTATTCTTATTCTTATTCTTATTCTTATTCTTATTCTTATTCTTATTCTTATTCTTATTCTTATTCTTATTCTTATTCTTATTCTTTTGGTCTCCCTCCCCAGAAAAGGATTCTTTTAACTCTCTTTTTGTTGTAATTTTTCCCTCCAGTTGATGTGACTCACACATAGTTGAGAGAAAAGCCTGAACTGGCTGTGGGGGGGGGGTTGTACTCCGCATCCATCCCAGTCTGTCCTCCTCATCCTTTTGTTGAGCTTTCCTCGTGTCATTCTGCTTACTGTACTGCTCTGCTGTCGGCCAAATCCCCACGCACACACATCGAGAACACACACACACACAGACCTGCATGCAAATTCTCATGAGGTGCATTCGCTCATACAACTGATTATGTGGCTTGATATGCACACACACACACACACACACACACACACACACACACACACACACACACACACACACACACTCACACACACACACACACACACTCACACACACACACACACACGTACACGTACACACACCCTAGCACAGCGAGGCGAACTCGAGAGGAGCCATATTTAAATCTCGTCTCTATTTGTATTGGAAACAGAACAAAGATATTCCTCAGACCCAAGCAAAACGTGCCTTTCTTGCCGCCATCAGCAATTCTAATGTTTCTAATGAGTCGGAGGAGGAGGAGGAGGTGAAGGAGGAGGAGGAGGAAGGGCCCGCTGTCTGTAAATAAAGGAATGGAATAAGAAGTGGATTGAAAAGGAGGAGAGGGGGAATCAAGTGGAAGTTCCTCAGAAGTGCAGTTTTTCGGGGGTGTCCGTCTCCCCCTCGGCTCGGTCCAATATCCCCTGATTGCAATGTCACCTTTGAATATTGTCATTGTCGCTGTGTCGCGGGCGAGCCTGGCCGCCCGCCGATCCGCCGTTTGATCTCCAAGATTGTGCCTCTCCCTCTCTCTCCCTCCCTGTCTCTCGTCCCGGGTATCAGTTCCTGGGATGTGATTAGGAAGCGGCTCGCGGACGGAGATAGGGAGGCGTTCATATCACCTTTTCTCATCGGGAGCCTCAGGAAAATAGGCCCCTTCTGCCCCCCCCCCTCCCCCAGGACTTTTCATCATGCGTAAAGGTTGAAACCCGGGTTGTGAGAAAGAGACCAAAAAAATGGAGAACGTGTGCGATTTAATGAATATGAGTTTGAGCGGAAATAATGTGCTCGGCACAACTGAAATGTTCTGGCAGAAGAATAAATATAAATAAAATATCAATCATTGATGTCCATGCAAAACAATATATGTGTATGGATATTATATTCAATGCATTTTAAGATGTTCAAAAACCTTCGCATCTAATGTTCATCACTCTTTATTTATACATATTTTATGGACAAAAGCAGGATTGGCTGGGACAAAATGAAACAGCCCGTCATTTAAAATCTCAGCCAAAAAAAAATGTGCAAGGAAATATGAACTTTTGCATTGATAAAAACAAAAACTAATAAATGCATCCGTCCATGTCATGCAACAGTCTCGTCAATCGACGTGCTGATGAAATCAAGCACATGAACGCCATGGACAAACTGAGATATTTTATCAAATCCTGATATCGACAAATAAACAATCAGATCACGTCGTCTGTTTTTTTCTCTGCAGCTCTGGGTGCAATAAACTGCGCCAAAGGCTTCTCCCTATAGAAGCCAATCAAATACAGCACCAGAAAGCAAAGCCACACCTCCTTCATTGAACCTAACTGTGGCGCACCGCGAATGCACCTGCAACAGGTAAAGGAAGCGTCACGTTTCCTGTCCTGTGAGCATTATTTAACAAAATTGACAAAATGAACAGAAATATGGCATAGGAGGCTCAGATAGACCCCGACGCAAGCGCCATTTTAGTTATTGTCCAACTATCAGACATCAGCAAAACATTTCACCAAAACTGCTGTTGAAAAGCAAAGGTTTCGAATGAGGATAACTGAGGTGAGGAGCTACATTCAATAAATGTAAATTATTTATGAAAACAGAAAATTCATGGAGAGATTTGAGAGCATCCGTTTTTCCTTCAGAGTGAAGATTGGAGCCCCGCCCACAATCCCCGCCCACATGCTTTTAACAGGGTTTGTTTTTGATGATTTAGGTTTTATTTTTCTAAATGTTAACACAGTGGAAACAAAACGTAAATAACAAAAACCAAATAAAATAACTTTAAACAAATTGGGAAATAAGTGGATAACTAAAACATATATACAGTTTAAACTTCGAAAAATTAATAAAAATAAATAAATAAGCGAGGGGGGGGACGTCAAAGCGGGTCCGGTAGTAATAGGAGTGCCAGGTTTCCCAAGCGGTATATTCTAAATAACCTTTACTCCTGTTGTTCTACAAAGAAAAGCAGGGGTCAGTGCTTCTTACAAGGACTTAGAAATACAATATATTTTAACCATTTTGTTAGATATTTGTCCTGTCTGTCAGTGCTTCTAAAATCATCTGCCCAAACCCTAACCCTAACTCTAACCCTAACCCTAACCTGAACCTTAAACCCTTACCCTTAACCCTAACCCAATTATGTGTAACCCAAAATCAAATCATAAAAATCATAAAAAAATAATGAAGACCATTCTGCGGTAAGTTTAATCCAATAGAATTTTTATTTAAAACTAAAAACATAGATATATTCAACATTTGGAGTTGTGTGAGGTATGGAACACAGAAATTTGCTCTTAAAAATAGAATGCTGTTTTTACAGCAGGTAAGGACTGAGTCCTTGGGTCAGAAGAAACTTGGGAAGAGTTGCGTAGTTGCGGCCCATTGTCCTCCCCGCTGATCTGGTTGCTCCAGCCACTACCATAACCAGCCCTAAACCTAATCCTAACACTAAATCTAGCCCCTAGCGCCAACCCTTACTCTAACCTTAACCCAATCCCTAACCCATAACACTAACCTTAACCCTAAACCCATAACCCTAACCCTAACCCTAACCCTAACCCTAAACCTAAAAATAACCGCCTCACCCTAACACTAGCCATAACCCC
>NC_137195.1:3273187-3275687 GCF_960531495.2 Zeus faber
GAACCCTAAACTACCCTAACCCTAACCTCTAACCCCTTACACTAACCTATTCCCTAACCCTAACCCTAACCCTAACCTTAACCCTAACCCTAACCCTAACCCCAAAACCCTTACACTAACCAATACCCTAACCCTAACCCTAACCCTAACCCTAACCCTAACCCTAAACCTAACTCTCAGCCTTCCGCAAACTCCCTAACCCTAACCCTAACCCAAAACCTAACCCTAACCCTATCCCTAACCCTAACCATAAGCCTAACCCTAACCATCACCATAACATTTACCCCTAACTATAAACGTTACCCTATGCCAACACTAACCCTGATGCTAACCCGAACCTTAACCCTAACCCACTCAACCTAACCCTAACCCTAACCCCCTCACCCTAAACCTAACCCTAACCCAAACCCTAACCCCAACGACCCCTAAGCCTAAGCTTAACCCTAACCCTAACTCTAACCCCCTCACCCTAAACCTGACCCTAACCCTAACCCGAACTAACCCCAAGCCTAAGCCTAACCCTAAACCTAACTTTTAACCCTAACCCTAGCCCTAATACTAACCCCTAACCCTAACCCTAACCCTAGTCCTAACCCTAAGCCATACCCTAACCCTAAACCCCTCCAACCCTAATCCTAACCCTTTCCCTAACCCTAACCCTAACCCGAAAACATAACATTTACCCCTAAGGTCAAACTTTTCCCTATCCCAAAACTAATCCTGATGCTAACCCTTACAATAACCCTAACCCACTCAACCTAACCCTAACCCTAACCCTAACCCTAACCCTAACCCTAACCCTAACCCGTACCCGTACCCGTACCCGTACCCGTACCCGTACCCTAACCCTTAACCCAAACAATAACCATAACCCCATAACCCTAACCCTAAACCTAAGCCACCAACCCCTAAACCTAACCCTAAACCCCCAACCCTAAACCTAACTCTAAACCCTAACCCTAACTCCCTAACACTAACCCGAAAACTAAACCTAATTCTAAGCCTATAACTCGGCGTATCCCTTACCCCCTCACCCTAACTGATACCCGATCACATACAAACCCAAAACCTAAACATAATCCAAACAGCCCTGAACCCCAAAATCTAACTCTAGAACCCCCTAACCCTAACCCTAACCCTAACCCTAACCCAAACCCTAACCCTAACCTTAACCTCTAGACCCTTACACTAACCAATACCCTAACCCTAACCCTAACCCTAACCCTAACCCTAACCCTAACCCTAACCCTAACCCTAACCCTAACCCTAACCCTAACCCTAACCCTAACCCTTCCCTATCCCAACACTAATCCTGATGCTAACCCTAACAATAACCCTAACCCACTCAACCTAACCCTAACCCTAACCCTAAACCTTACTCCTACCCGTACCCGTACCCGTTCCCGTACCCGTACCCGTACCCTAACCCTTAACCCTAACAATAACGATAACCCCATAACCCTAACCCTAAACCTAAGCCCCAAACACCTAAACCTAACCCTAAACCCCCAACCCTAAACCGAACTCGAAACCCTAACCCTAAGCCTAACCCTAACTCCCTAACACTAACCCGAAAACTAAACCAAATTATAACCCTATAGCTCGCCCTATCCCTCACCCCCTCACCCTAACTAATACCCTATCACATACAAACCCAAAACCTAAACATAATCCAAACAGCCCTGAACCCTAAAACTCTAGAACCCCCTAACCCTAACCCTAACCCTAACCCTAACCCTAACCCTAACCCTAACCCTAACCTTAACCTCTAGACCCTTACACTAACCAATACCCTAACCCTAACCCTAACCATAACCCTAACCCTAACCCTAACCCTAACCCTCAGCCTTTCGTTAACTCCCTCACCCACCCCTAACCCTAACCCTAACCCTAACCCTAACCCTAACCCTAACCCTAACCCTAACCCTAACCCTAACCCAAACCCTAACCCTAACCCTAATCCAAACCCTAACCCTAACCATAACCCTAACACTAACCCTAACCTCTAAACCATTACACTAACCAATAACCTAACCCTAACCCCAACCCTAACTCTAACCCTCAGCCTTTCGCTAACTCCCTAACCCTAACCATAACCCTAACCCTAACCCTAACCCTAACCCGAACCCTTACCCTAAGCCTAACCCTAACCATCACCATAACATTTACCCCTAACTTTAAACGTTACCCTATCCCAACACTAAACCTGATGCTTACCCTAACCTGAACACTTACCCACTCAACCTAACCCTAACCCTAACCCCCTCACCCTAACCCTAACCCTAACCCTAACCCTTAACCCTAACCCTAACCCTAACTCCCTAACACTAACCCGACAACTAAACCTAATTCTAACCCTATAACTCGCCGTATCCCTCACCCCCTCACCCTAACTGATACCCTATCACATACAAACCCAAAACCTAAACATAATCCAAACAGCCCTGAACCCCAAAATCTAACTCTAGAACCCCCTAACCCCTAAAGCAAACCCTAACAA
>NC_137195.1:3280687-3285687 GCF_960531495.2 Zeus faber
CACTGATAAGCCCCGGTCCCTGTCAGCACGAGGCCAAACTCTGCACTTAAGGATTCCTCTCTCATTTGGCGGTCAAACAAAATACGCTTTAATTAAGAGGAAATGCCAGAGGAGGCGGGCGAGAAGAGCGATGGCCGCGAGGCGCTCTGATGTTATCAGGCGGCGCGGGGGTCCGACAGGGGGGACGGGGGGCTAAGATCAGGGCCCCTGCCACCGTGGGTGTGTATGCACGTGCAAGTTTGTGTGTGAAAGAGAGGTAAATAGAAAGTTGGAGCATGTACTGTACGTGAAGTACATCTTTAAATTATCTGTATTTAAAAAAATATATCTTGTTTTGGACACTTTCGACTTTGCCTCCGTTACATTTCAAAACAAGAATTGGACAAACTTTCTAACAGTCACTTTACCAAAGATTTTATCAGGATATGTAACCATAAATATTATTATATTTTTTTATATTATTATTATTATCATTATTATTATTATTATTATTATTATTATTATTATTAATAATAATAATAATAATAATAATAATTAAATTTATTATTATACTGATTTATTATATTATATTGAATTATATAATATTAAAATCAATATAATAATAAATTAATAAATACATATGTGTGTAATGTATATATATAAATATTAAAAATCAAGGATTGGATCTATGAAACTGCTCATCACAAATTATCAGCTCAATTTCCTTGCAAATTATTATGACAGCACAAATATCATTTTATTTTTTTATTTTATTGTAAATTATAATCATGATTTGCATAAGCATCTTTGGGGAAACAAATAAGCTACTCTGATATATCAGGACAAGCACTTTTACTTTTAATACTTACATTTTAGTACACTTTAGAGCCAGCCCTCCATACTTTTACTTGGGCAGGAACGTCATTGTGGTACTTTGACTTTCACAAGAGACATTTTGTGTCGGGGTATTTGGACTTTTTACGAGAGTACAAAGTCAGAGTATTCCTTCCACCTCTGATGTAGAGACGTCAACACAGCGTTGCAGAGAAAATGCTTGTGAGAAAGTGATGCACGTGCGGTATGTGTGAAGGATGAGAGCGATAAATAAGTGTTCAGGCATGCCTGCGTGCACGTGTAGTCGCCTAGTGTGTGTGTGTGTGTGTGTGTGTGTGTTTGTGTGTGTGCTTGTGTGTGTGTGTGTGCACTGAGGCTCTTGCAGCTAAACAGCTGTAGCGCGGCTGCTATCAGATATTTATAAGCGACTCATGAATATGGATGGGCGGCGAGATGGGACTGATGTTTGTCCTCTAAGAGGGGATGAAAGGAGAGAGGCGGGGGAGGAGGGAGGAGGTGGGAGGAGGAGGGAGGAGGAGGGAGGAGGAGGGGGTCCTCAGGCCGGCGTCACAGGACACGACGGAGAGACTGGCAAGGTTTAACGAAACAGGCTTTGGACACTTGGGGCGACGCGTCTCCCTCAGTTTTTACACCTGGAACCTCGTGATGGGACCATCGACGCTGACGATGACGGTGAATTTGAAGCCCTCCCATTGGCTCCCTGCAGCCTGATATCACCAGACCAATTCAAAACTGAGTATCAGGAATCTCTCAGTTCATTTTCAATTTCCAAGGGGCGCAGACCAAAATGTCTCTGGACGCAATTGGCTAGAACTTCAACCAATCAGAGCAGTGGATAGACCTACAACCAATCAGAGCACTGGACGGCCAGACATATTCTGCAGAACAAATGAGACAGAAGCTGCAGACTGGTTCGGTGTCCAGCCTCAGCTCATTGACTATGGAGAAATAAAACTAAAAATATCTTCCATTTTTTTGGGGATGGTCAATGCGCCTCAGTCCATTTTGTTTGTAATAAATAAAAAGCACAAAAAGACGATTATTTTTGGTTATTTTGAAAATAACCCGACAGGGAACAGCTCCTTCCATCACTGAGTGGAACCTCCATTCAACATCACACTCACACTAATTCATATTTGCAAATGCTCGTTTGCCAAAATGTCAAACTGTGATCCACCTTGTGTTTGCGGGGCCAAGGTGTCGTCGTATCCCAAGCTCGTCAGAATGAATGATGAGGACAGATATGACCTGCGTAGCTCAGCGGGTCTGGAATGACACCTCCACTCTACTTCTATTCTACTCTACCTCCACTCTACTCTGCTCCACTCTCACTCTACTCTGCTCCACTCTACCTCTATTCTACCTCCACTCTAACTCTACTTTACCTCCATTCTACCTCCACTCTACTCTGCTCCACTCTCACTCTACTCTGCTCCACTCTACCTCTATTCTACCTCCACTCTAACTCTACTTTACCTCCATTCTACCTCCACTCTACTCGGCTCTACTCTACCTCCGCTCTACCTCTACTGCTACTCTACATCTACTCTACATCTACTCTACCTCTACTCTACTATACCTCTACTCTACCTCTACTCTACTCTACTGTACCTCTACCCCTTTTCTACTCTACCTCTACCTCTACTCTACTATACCTCTACTCTACTCTTGCTCTGCTCTACCCAGGGCTTTATTTGTGCTGGTGCTGAACTGTGGCTGGAGCTGCGAGCTCAGCGACAAAATTTCTATTTGTTTTGTTTGGAGAAACAGAAACGCTCTGTTTCTCCAAACAAAACAAATAGTAGGAGTGTGTTCTTAGATTATTATTTTTTGGGCTGTACCTGACTCAGAATTTTGTCAGCGCGATCAGATTTGCACCTGTCTCCCTCTCCGACGGTACAGACGATGCGCGAGCCGGCGATGGGTTGCCGGCGATCGGCGTCAGAACACTGTTTTTATTTTACGTCTCCTCATGGAACCAAACATGTCGTATGGAACGGAATGGAAGGAAACCGTGCGTAACGGCGACACGTTCTCTGTGTCCCATCGCCCCCTCTCCATGCGTTATGCGCAGAAAATAATCTGAAGGAGTCTACGAGTGGTGCCCCGTTCCTCCGTGCCCCGCCCCCACACTGTTTTTACTTGTTTTATTTGGCGGAACGGGGGCACGGAGAGCCGTGTTCCATTCACACACGTAAACATATATTGATGTTTCCCCCCGTTTATAATTCCCCATTGAAATGATGTCCCTGTGCATTTTGTGAATTTCTGTTTCATCCTGTTTCCGTAATAATCACTGACGGACGAAGAAACAAAAAAACAAAGCGCTGCTCGACTTGAAGCAAGTCGACCGTTTGGATTCTGCCCGGTTGTTTTTCATTTTTGTTTTCTAATTGAACGAAACAAGAAAAAAAGCCCTGAACCTCCACTCTGCTTGACCTCCCTCTACCTCTACACTACCTCTACTCTATCTGTACTCTGCTCCACCTCTACAATAATCTACAATAACTCCTCACTACCTCTTCCACTACTCTTACTCCTTATTCTCTCCACCACCTCTACCTCTACTCTACTCTACTCTACTCAACCTCCACTGTACTATACCTCTACCTCTACTCCACCTCTACTCCGTAGGGAACTGATGAGGGAATCCCAAAATATACTTACTTTGCCAGAGAAAGGCTCAGTGTGAATCACAAATCTATATCTTGCTGGAAACATTTCACATATTTTGATTGTGTAATTCTTCAGTCTAAAGACATGAAACAAAATAAGATTGTATCCGTTATGTGACGTCCCAAAGGCCTAAATATGTCATTTCCATTTAGCGCTGCTTGTTTCTGGAGACTGTTTAGCTGCGTCTGGGACAGACGTAGTGTGTTTGATACTGTGACAGACGTAGTGTGTTTGATACTGTGACAGACGTAGTGTGTTTGATACTGTGACAGACGTAGTGTGTTTGATACTGTGACAGACGTAGTGTGTTTGATACTGTGACAGACGTAGTGTGTTTGATACTGTGACAGACGTAGTGTGTTTGATACTGTGACAGACGTAGTGTGTTTGATACTGTGACAGACGTAGTGTGTTTGATACTGTGACAGACGTAGTGTGTTTGATACTGTGACAGACGTAGTGTGTTTGATACTGTGACATACGTAGTGTGTTTGATACTGGGACATAAGTACTAAATAACATCATGTCGTGTGATGTAATGAGACTATGAAGTCAGCAGATATCATCATCATCATCATCATCATCATATAATGTGATTATTGTAATCGTTGATTCTTTCACGTTTCGCAGCCTAATGGGACGCCCTTGGACGCTATCCAATCGTTCGACATGTTTGTACTGTATCCTCCGCTCGCCTCGTGCGGTGGATCTGCCCACCGGTCTCCACGGTGTTCTACCCAGAACCCATCGCCACCGGCTCGGAGGTCGGAGGATGGAGACCCGAGAGCACCGGCAGATGAGGCACAGCACCGCAGCGCTCCGTGGCCCTCGATGCTAATCACCCGGTCATCCATCAGAGGCTAATAGATGGGCGCTAAGCAACCGGTACATGCATTAGGCCCCAGCAATTAGCATAATGGGTAGGTTTTTAATATGGCTAATTGGCTGGCACGACCTTGCCCATGCACTCTGGAGGTACACGCCGTGACGAGGGGCCTTATTTCGACCGAACGACCGTCAGGGGCCGCGCAGTTAAAGATGACGGAAAAGGGTTCGTTGGAAGCAAAGCGGGAACAATGGAGTCCCTGATGGCCCCACGTCACCGAAACGAGACGGACAAAAAAACGGAGAAACGATGAAACGATAATGCACGCAGGAAACAGTAGACACCCTTGTTGGGTTCTGCTCTTTGGGAGCTTTCCGGAGCACAGAGCAGCTTTCTGACGGAGGGGCGGCCGAGGCGGCGCCCTGCGTGTGGGCACCGGCCGGGAAGTGCGTCACTGTGGGCGCGATGTGGTGTTGCCGGGGCGGACAGGCGGAGCGCAGACGCGGCACCCAGAATTCAAAATATGTATCCCACAAAGACTCGGAGGGGGGCGGTGGGTCGGCGTGCGGGGGTTGGGGGGGGGCAACATTTTGGTTTTTCTCTGAGACTTTGTGGTCGTGCGGACAAATGATCCCAGGAGCCGGACAATAATGTTGTTATGGGA
>NC_137195.1:3290687-3293187 GCF_960531495.2 Zeus faber
CTTTTCCTTTTTCCATTTTCCTTTTTCCTGTTTCCTTTTTCCTGTTTCCTGTTTCCTGTTTCTTTTTTCCTGTTTCCTGTTTCCTTTTCCTTTTTTCCTGTTTCCTGTTTCCTGTTTCCTTTTTCCTTTTTCCTTTTTCCTGTTCCCTGTTTCCTTTTTCCTGTTTCCTGTTTCCTTTTCCTTTTTTCCTGTTTCCTGTTTCCTTTTTCCTGTTTCCTGTTTCCTTTTCCTTTTTTCCTGTTTCCTTTTTCCTGTTTCCTGTTTCCTTTTCCTTTTTTCCTGTTTCCTGTTTCCTGTTTCCTGTTTCCTGTTTCCTTTTTCCTTTTTCCTTTTTCCTTTTCTCTTTTTCCTGTTTCCTGTTTCCTTTTTCCTTTTTCCTTTTTCCTGTTTCCTGTTTCCTTTTCCTTTTTTCCTGTTTCCTGTTTCCTGTTTCCTTTTTCCTGTTTCCTGTTTCCTTTTCCTTTTTTCCTGTTTCCTGTTTCCTGTTTCCTGTTTCCTGTTTCCTTTTTCCTTTTTCCTTTTTCCTTTTCTCTTTTTCCTGTTTCCTGTTTCCTTTTCTCTTTTTCTTGTTTCCTGTTTCCTGTTTCCTGTTTCCTTTTTCCTTTTTCCTGTTTTTCCTGTTTCCTTCTTCCTTTTTCCTGTTTCCTTGTTCCCTTTCCAAGCCGCTTCAACGTTCTGAACCACCTTCCATGTTTGGTTATAGTGGCGATCCATGACATTATGCTTTTACCCTCGTCTTCGCTTCCTTTTTTCCAAACTCAGTGTTCTTCTAAAATAATGAGTGGGCTTTTTTTTTGTGGTGGAGATACTTTGTTATTTTCTGTAAATGTTCGTCCATATCATCGTTTTACCGACCGCCACGAATGACGTTGCTTTAGCAAATTCACTTCTTGGATGTGAGAGCGACAGAGAGCACATGCATACCTCAAACACATTGAATGGCTGTTTCTGATCCAACGCCAGCTAAATAAAGTCAAAAATTATAAAAGCAAAATAAGGTCAAAAATGAAATATGCAATTTTCTAATATGAAATAGTCTTACGGATTCCCACTTTGAGATCATTTCAATCATTGATCATATTTGGCAAATGTTATTTACGTCAAACAACAGCAACCAGGAGCGCAATTAAAGCACATTTAAAGAGCGAAAGAGACTGAAGGACTGAAAAATGAGGAAAGGGGGGAAACAGAGAGAGGGAGAGAGAGAGAGAGAGAGAGAGAGAGAGAGAGAGTGCTTTGTCCGTCTGTTCGGCCATGTTGAATTCCAGCCATTCAGATGGCAGCGCTGCGTAGGCCGGGCCTCCGACGCCTTTCCCCGTCACCATCACAACAGAAGCCATTCACAAGCAAACTGCCGGCCTCCACGCAGGGGGGTACTGAGGTGATGAGTGCCCCCCCCCCCCCCCCATCTGCTGCACACCGCCCACAAAAACAAACACACACACACACAGTCACACACACACACACACACACACACACACACACACACACACACACACACACACACACACACACACAGTCACACACACACACACACACACACAGTCACACACACACACACACACAGTCACACGGACACAAAGTCACGAGTGAACATTGCACAGTTTGGCTTCGTTGCTTCTGCAGCTAAATGCCAGTGGGGGGGAGGGGGTGGGGATATCAGAGATGCTCGTTGTGCGTCGCCCATGTGTGGTTTAGCATGAATGGGATGAGGGGGCCGGGGGGGCGGGGGTCCCCCAGCTCGCCCCGCTCGGGTGTGTCACCGTCCCAGGGATGGCGTAGGGGCTTTGGCCGATGACCCAGCTGAGGTTGAAGACCCAAAACGACCCGCCGGGCATTCCTGCAGGACCCAGCGCGCCACGTTGACGTGGGCGAGCCGGCTGACCTCTGACCCCACCCCCCCCCTTCTTATTGACAGGGTGCCCGCCTGTGGACGTGATGAGCGCCGCGCAGGGGAGGTTGTGGGCGCGGCCGTTCGACCCAATGAGAAGGGCGCAGGACGACGGGACCTGCGTGTGCGCTTCCCGATGAACCCTCGTCCTGTAAACGCCGGGCGGGGTCCAGGGCCTCTCAGTGGCGCGAGCCTTCCACGGCTCTGGCCGCCTCGCTGGCATTTCACACCAGAGGCCGAATGGGCGTCGACGCAGAGGTTTGTTGGGTAAACAGACGGCGCTGAGTAGGAGCTCCGAGCGGCGCGGCCACTCTTTTTCTCCGTGCCGTCGCGCCGCGGCAATCAACACATCCACACTCAATGAGGCCGAGAGGCCGGTAAACAATCAGTGGCTTTGTGACGCCGAACTCGGACGCACATCGGCTCCTCGCGCCCTCCGCCCCGTCCGGATCCAAACTGACTCCAGATTTGTGGCGGAGTCCTGCGGGTGGACAAGGGAGAACCTACCATTTCCGCTCTGCCGCTACGACTGACGAGCGGGCCACAGCGGCGGTTTCTCAAGCACAGATGAGCAAAGCCATTTGAACGCCCCACACCACAGCATTGGGT
>NC_137195.1:3300687-3320687 GCF_960531495.2 Zeus faber
TGCTCTCCATGCGCTGAGGCGGGAGGAAGGATGGAGGAGGATGAGGAGGATGAGGAGAAGCAGGGTGAGGAGGGTGAGGAGGAGGAGAAGGAGGAGGAGGGAAAGGAGGGTGAGGAGGAGGGTGAGGAGGGTGAGGAGTAGGAGGAGGAGAAGGAGGATGAGGAGGATGAGGAGGGTGAGGAGGAGGAAGAGGTGGATGGGGAAGAGGAGGAGGAGGAGAAGGAGGATGTGGAGGATGGGGAGGGTGAGGAGGAGGAGGAGGAGAAGGAGGGTGAGGAATAGGAGGATGAGGAGGGTGAAAAGGATGAGGAAGATGGGGAGGGTCAGGAGGAGGATGAGGAGGGTTAGAAGGGTGAGGAGGGGGAGAAGGAGGGTGAGGAGGATCTGTGTGCCTTATATTAATTGAAGAGGGAAGCGCCAAGGCCTGCTCTCCATGTGCTGAGGATGGAAGAAGGATGGTGGAGGATGAGGAGGGTGAGGTGGGACGAAGGCTGGAGGAGCATTAAGATGAAGATGAGGAGACAGAGGAGTAGAGGAAGGATCAGGAAGATGAGGGTGAGGAGGATATGGGAGGATGGGAGGGAGAGGAGGAGGAGGATTGGAAGACCATTAGGGCGTCAGGACGTCAAGATGTCAGGACGACAGACTGTCAGGACATCAGGACACAAGGACATAAGGACGACAGACCGTCAGGACATCAGGACGTCAGGACGTCAGGACGTCAGAAAGACTGACCATCAGGACGTCAGGACGACAGGCCGTCAGGATGTCAGGACGTCTGGACATAAGGACATAAGGATGACAGACCATCAGTACGTCAGGAAGACAGACTGTCAGGATGTCAGGATGTCAGGGTGTCAGGACGTCAGGACTTCAGGCCGTCAGGAGGACAGGGCGTCAGGACGTCAGGACGACAGGACGTCAGGACGTCAAGATGTCAGGGCGTCAGGATGTCAGGACGTCAGTGTGTCAGGGCATCATGGCGTCAGGACATCAGGACGTCAAGACCTCAGGGAGTCCGGCCAACAGGACAACAGGACAACAGGACGACAGGACGTCAGGACGTCAGGACATCAGGACTTCAGGACGTCAGGACGACAGACCGTCAGGACGTCAGGAGGACGGGACGTCAGGGCGTCAGGCTTCAGGGCGTCAGGGCTTCAGGACGTCAGGACGACAGACCGTCAGGACGTCAGGAGGACGGGACGTCAGGGCATCAGGCTTCAGGACGTCAGGACGTCAGGACGACAGACCGTCACGACGTCAGGAGGACGGGACGTCAGGGCATCAGGCTTCAGGGCGTCAGGGCTTCAGGACATCAGGGGGTCAGGACGTCAGGAGGACAGGACATCAGGACGTCAAGGGTCAGGGCGTCAGAGCTTTAGGACGTCAGGACGACAGACCGTCAGGACGTCAGGAGGACGGGACGTCAGGGCGTCAGGCTTCAGGGCGTCAGGGCTTCAGGACGTCAGGACGTCAGGACGTCAGGACGACAGACCGTCAGGACGTCAGGAGGACGGGACGTCAGGGCATCAGGCTTCAGGGCGACAGGGCTTCAGGACATCAGGGGTCAGGACGTCAGGAGGACAGGACATCAGGACGTCAAGGGTCAGGGCGACAGAGCTTTAGGACGTCAGGACGACAGACCGTCAGGATGTCAGGAGGACGGGACGTCAGGTATCAGGATGTCAGGACTTCAGGACGTCAGGACGACAGGAGTTCCTCTGTGTCGCTAAGGGACTAGTTGCGTCCAGGTCCCTGAGAGAAACTCGTATCTGATTTTTCTTCTTCCTCGTCTTTGGGCTGCTCCCGTCAGGGGTCGCCACAGCGGATCATCTGCCTCCAATCTGATTAAAGAAACAAAATAATCCTCATTGGTCGACTTTTAACCTCCCTTAACTCTGTCGTGTGAAATGTGAGAAGAAATGAAACGTGGGTTGGAATCAAACTTATGACCAATGCACCAACTGCATTGACTGTGACTGGTGAACAAGCTGGTGTTTCACCGCGTCTGACTTACTGTATTTACTGTACATGATAGAAGAGGGAAATTATAATATTATGATCTCAGCATCACTGGAAAGAAAACTCCGGTATGATGACGTTAATCTGCTAATATAGAAATTTAACTATCTGGGAATTATATGGATTTATATGCAGCTCAATTCCTTACGAACACTACAGGTATATTTGGATGAGATGATGGCGGACACCGGTCCTCAAAGTGGGGTCTGAGGGGTCCTTTGGAGAGGTTCCTGGGGCTCCCCAGCATGAGGATTAATAGTTGGTTTAATTGACAAGATGTTAACACTGTGAGGGAGCGCACATCAGTGACTGTTTCGGATCTCGTTTCATTGCAGAACCGCTGCTGGAGGGTGATTCGGGCTCATGTAGGGCAGACCTGCGTCCTGTAGTACCCCACGGCGGCCGGCAGGGGACGCTTGTGGCTCGCTGCTGGAAGCGCCGCACTAAAGCCGATTTGGGGTAAATTACCACAGTTTGGCAAGAAAAGCCACAACAAGCCTCTGTTTTTATGTTTGGATTATGAAGGAAATCCTTGAAACAGAATTCAACCACCACCCTCCACACGGAGGGGCTTCTTATCTGAGATTAAATATATAATCTGATGGGTTGTATTTTAAGGCAAATCGTGGCCTGACAAGGCCCCGTCAAAACGGAAAGATGATGCTTTTATTTTTGGCTCCTCTTCTTAATGTTGGAAATTATGGGATGGGAGGAAACGGATAAATGATCATAAAAAACACCTTATTTAATGTCTGTTTAGAATGTCTGATGGTTTGAGTTTGATGGACTCGCTGTGCTCTGGTTGGATTTGACCAAACTTTGGATGAGCCTTAAATCCGTATTTTACTGCAGTGTTTCATAATTATATTATTAGTGCTGTTGAGTCATTGGTTTTATTATAGACGACCGTTATTATTCTGGTCAAACACTTGTCTCAGCATCGTCCAGGACACAGGCTACAACAGCTTTTGGCTTTTTGGAATAAAAATGAAAGGATTAAAAAAAAAAATTATAAATATATAAATATATATATATAATAATATATATTCTTACAGCACTTAGCACTAAATATGGATAAAATGTATATTTATCTCGTCGTCAATATAAAGTTTCAGCTAAAACACACACACACACACACAGGCACGCAAACCCACGCATGCACGCAAGCACACACACACACACACACACACACACACACACACACACACACACCTTGTCTTTTCTGGGACACTCTGCGTTCATTTACAATCCCTAAATTTGAAGACACGGGTTACGAAATAATACAAATTAAATCCTGGTCACTGATTTTTAAGGCCTGTTTTTTCAGGTATTATAATTATTATTATTATTATTATTATTATTAGTATTATTATTGTTATTATTATTATTTTATTTGGTATATATGTGAAGTAGAAGGGCTGCTGTGGCCTGGATCAACAGACACCAACACCAGTATTTTAACAGCGACGACGGTTAAAAAACAGGGGAATCCCCACATACTGTATATAAAACATGATATATGAAATATATTTGTGTTAAAATGCCCTTGTCGTCATTCTTCCTCTCTTTAATCTTCTTGCTTCTGTTTAATCGCTTGATTTCATTTGGTTTTATTCTTTTGGAAATATAAAAACCCACAGATTTCACCTCCAGGCGCCTTCACTTGGAGCAGTTTTCACGTTTGGATGCTTTTAAAATGTGACTTGACGAGGAAGCTAAATAAATGATGACACTTATGATTACAACACATTCTTTTTGTGTGTTTTCAGCCATTGTGTGGCCTCTGAAGTAGAATTAGTGGAAAACTGGATATGAATATAACTAAAATAATAATAATAATAATAATTATAATAATAATAATAATAATAATAATAATAATAATAATCCAGTCAATAAAAAGACAATGGGGTCTTTACTTAATGATATTGCACAATTTAATTCTGCAGAAAGGATGTGAACAATTTTTATGTGTGAACTTTTAAGTGAAGCCTGCCACCCTCACGCACGCACGCACACACACACACACACACACACACACACACACACACACACACACACACATAAAACACTGTAAACAACGAAAACCACGGTGGGTTGTTTGTGTTTGTGCTTTCACCCCCATAAAGACGACAAAACACCTTTGTTTTCCTTGTATATACGTTTTATGTAAGTAATAAAATATTACTATAACATAAATATAAATGTGACTTTCCAGTCTACATTTAGCAACCAACATACAACCGATGTAGTAAACAAACAAACAAACAAACAAACAAAAACGAAGGAAACATACTGAAATCCACTGCAACGTAACCATTAACAGAGCCAAACCGAGGGGCTCTTGAAAACACTGAGGAAATAAATATTTATATATAAATGGTCAGATTCATAAATGAAATCATATTAAAATATCTTCTTGGAATTAGTAAGTGTACAAAACTGCCCGGAAAGAAAATCAAAACAAACAAAAAAAAATTAAACAAACAAAACAAGAACTGAGAACAAATACAAGTTTACATATTCCACATATTTACAGATTGGAAATAATCCTGGCGACGTTTTCTCTAAAATCCCTTTTTACTTTCTCTCCTTCGTTTTTTTGTCGAAAAACCAAACTGAACCAGCGCACTTTTGTGTCAGTAGTGAACAACCGACGCTTTCGACTACGACGCGCGAGTCGACGCACGAATTTGTCAGATTTTTTTTCTGTGCGTGCGTGCGTGCGTGCGTGTGTGTGTTTCTTTCTCTCAGATGAAATTAAAAACCAAAATAAAGCAAAAAAAATTAAACAAACAAAAATAAAAAAAACACCCTCCGAACCAAAGCAGCTCCCTGCGAGTTGCACAATCTCTCTCCGGTCTCAGCGCTTTTTGTTGTTTATTATTATTATTATTATATTATTATTTGTATTATTAAATCAATATTATTATAATAAATATTCTAATAACGTTGTGATATTTCACCTTTCTCCACAGACCCAAACAAGAGAGAGGAGGCAAACAGAGGACACAGCGAGATGTGGGGCACTGAAGTTATACCTGAGATATTACTTTCATTTCCTATTTATAACCAATCTCTTGTTGAAATATTAGTTTTTTTGGAGTAAAGCTGCTCCTGCAGTTGAACAGTGTCGGGATAAGCTGTAAACACAGTGCTGCACAGATGCTGCTATCAACACATATAAAAACCGCAATGAAAGAATAAGTGCTCCATAATAAAACAAATCCCCACCCCAAAAATAAAATAAAATAAACAAAAATGTGAATAGTCCGTCCGTTTTAGCGTCTGTTCAATTCAATCTTTTTAAGGCTGTTTTTGAGACTTTTCTTCTGGTTTTTCTTTTAAATGCAACTTATTTTATTGTCATTTTTTTTCGGGTGCCATCATTTCCACAAAATAACCCCCTCAACCAATCTGCATGTGTATATCTGAATATCTGACAGAAAGTGTGAGTTTTACAGTCCAAAACAAAGGAATAATAATAATAATAATAATAATAATAATAATAATAATAATAATAATAATAATAATAATAATAATAATAATAATAATAATAATAATAAAAGACACTTTGCTGAAGAGAGTCGTCGGAGTGAAATCCTGTGTAAACCCAGACATCATATAACAGAAAAGTACTGAGTGATATTTAGGATAATCTGCTGAATCAATTGAAAGGTGACCAGTGTTCGGAGTTTTAACCCTTTCCAGGCGAACAGCTCCTCGGACTCTGGGCGCCCAACCGGCGTCCCGAGTCTCCTCCATAGAATTTTGGTAAATAAAGATCTTTGTTTCATTTTTTTTTTTTTTTTGCAACGCGCGCGGAATCAATTCAGATATAGAGAATGTTTGTTTTGTTTTGTTTTGTTCTGTTCTTAACATTTCCCTCCTCCTCCTCCTCCTCCTCCTCATCATCATCATCTATTTTCTGGACTCTCCGCATCGGACACTGAGGATAAAAACTCATCTGTCCAACTTTTCCCATGTCTCTTTTTTTTTCTTCTCCTTTCAGGACAGAAAAAAAAGAAACCAAAAAAATTAAGAATAAAAAGGCCAAAACTTAAATACTGTAAACTCCAAAGTCATTTCCCTTTCCCTCTCCTGTCTCCCACGGAAACAGTCATTGCACCGGGCTCTGCAGTGTGTGGTGGAGTGGCGGGGTCTCTGCTTGGGAATATACGTCCTCCATGTTCGGATGCGGGACCCCCACCGGGGTCATCCGCTTCTCTTTCTGTCTCCTGTTGCAAAACCAAACGCGCACCACCTCCTTCTCCAGCTGGAGGGTGCCGGCCAACGTGGTGATCTCGTGCGCGGAGGGCTTGGGGCATTTGAGGAAGTGGTTCTCCAGCGCCCCCTTCACCCCCACCTCGATCGAGGTCCTCTTCTTTCGTTTCCTCCCCTGCGCCGCGATCTTGTCCAGGTTGGTGGGGCTGCCGGTGTTGGAGTCCGTCTCCTCCAGCCACTTGTTCAGCAGCGGCTTCAGCTTGCACATGTTCTTGAAGCTGAGCTGCAGGGCCTCGAACCGGCAGATGGTGGTCTGGGAGAACACGTTGCCGTACAGGGTCCCCAGGGCCAGGCCCACGTCCGCCTGCGTGAAGCCCAGCTTGATCCGCCGCTGCTTGAACTGCTTGGCGAACTGCTCCAGGTCGTCGGAGCTGGGCGCGTCCTCGTCCGAGTGGTCCTGGTGGTGGCTGAACGCCTGCTGCGGGGACTCCATCTGGCTGTCGTGGCCGCCCGGGTCGTCGTGCAGCGGGTCCCGCATGCCGTGGTGCAGGGCGCCGGGCTGCGGGCTCAGCATGGCGTTCAGGTTCGTGTAGCCCGGCTGCGAGTAGACCAGCGGCTGGTGCCCGTTGGACGCCGGGGACAGCGGGGACAGGTGGTGCGTGGTGGCGGGCGCCCACGAGCCGTGGTGGCCGCTCTGCGTCTGCTGGTGCACCAGGTGGGACCGGTGGTGGAAGCCGGAGCTCAGGTCGTCGCGGCTCGCCTGCACGGCCGCCTTGTGGTCCTGCTGGCCGATGTGCGTCCCGCTGGTCCAGTCGGTGTTGGAGGTGGGCAGCCACTGGTGGTGCGTCAGGCTCATCGGGTGTCCCGTGTTGGTGGCCGCCAGACCCTGCAGGTACTCGTGGTGCATCATCTTCTGCACCTCGCGGTAGGTGGTGCCCTGGTGCATCCGGTCCGAGTCCGGGTGCATGAGCGGGTTGGACGGCAGCGAGTTATTCCTCGGGATGTACTGAGCTGTTGTCGCCATGGCTCCCACTTCGAAAACTGACGAGTACTTCGGGGGTCTGGGAGCTTTAGAGCTCCGAACTCCGCGCGCGGCTCTGGGAGGTCTCTGGCACGGGGAGACACGCCCCCCCCCTCCCCGCGCATTGGCTCGGAGCGCGGCGCGTCTCACGCGCGGCGCGGCGAGCGTGAGACGCGCAAGAAGCTGAAGGAAACGCACAAATACTCCCGAGCTGCGTTTATGAAATGTCTATTTGGGATTTTTAGGAAACAACAACAACAAAAAGGACAACCACTACCCACCCCCATCAACACCCTGCTTCCCACCCTGTTCCCCAGACAGTGGCTGTTGTGCTCGGTTGGGCGACCCCCCCCCCCCCCCTCTCTCTCTTTTGGCTGGAAAGCAGCGGGACGCGGTGCGGGTTTACTGGGTTTATTGGGGTTTACGAGGTTTTTTTTATTGTTGCTTTGGGTTGTTTTGCAAATAACCACGCGGGGGAGTCCGCAGATCTGTTTCAAAGGGGTGACCCCCCTCCCCCGCCCACCCCCATACCTCTCCTATAGGTCACTGACGCTCCTTATTTTTTAGCCAAATTATAACCCGCTGTGTTGTGCAGGGTGGAAACCTCCGCCCACGACAACACCCACAGCTGGGTGCGTGGATGGAGGGACAGAGGACTCGTGCGTGCGTGACCGACGTGGAGGCGAATCAAAGACGCTGCTCCTGCGGTTTGTTTGTATTGTTCCGGTCATTTTCAATGTCCCGTGATCATCATCATCATCATCATCATCATCATCATCATCATCATCATCGTCACCACCACCACCACCCTCCACGCATACTTTGTTGTTGTGATGGACCCTCCCTCTCTCCCTCTGTCTCTCGCTCTCCCTTTCTCTTTCATTATTTTTTTCTCTCTCCACCCCACCACCCCCACCACCCCCACCACCCCCACCCCCACCCCCGCACTTTCACCTCACACGCGTATTGCACACGGACAGGCGCACGCGCACGCATGTATTGTTGACAGTGGTGACGGGGCTGATATGAGCGTGTATTTAACATGCAACACACTCCAAAGTACAAATAGCAGGTTGTTATGAAAATAGAATGAAACAAATGACACGGCATAATAATAATAATAATAATAATAATAATAATAATAATAATAATAATAATAATAATAATCATAATAATAATCATAATCAAAATCATAATAATCATAATTTACATGATTATCATTCATTAGAGGTGTTAACCCGGAAAATCAATAACATCATCGTTTAAATTAAAATCCTCTTGTACATCATCAGTCTGTTCCAGGGTTTTATTTGGAGCTGCTCTATAATTATTCTTAATTTTGGATATTAACCTGTTCAGGAAAAATAGCACTGTTGTTTTTTTGTTGTTTTGTTTTGTTTTGTTTTTCTACAGTATTTGTTTCCCCTCCACCTCCAAACCCGGTTTCTCTCTCTGGCTCCTTCCTCGCAGGCAGCTCTCCGGCTCATCTGATTATTTTTCCCTTCACGTTTTGTCCCAATAGCAAATTACCAATTCTATGAATTGCAAAGCAGCCTCGGAGACGCTGAGGGGGAGAGAGAGAGAGAGAGAGAGAGGGAGGGGGGGAGGGAGAGAGAGAGAGAGAGGGAGAGAGAGAGGGAGAGAGAGAGAGAGGGAGAGAGGGAGAGAGAGAGAGAGAGGGAGAGAGGGGGGAGCGGGGGTGCAAAGATTGAAAGGGATCTTTGCAAACACAATCACGTTCCTAAATGGAAATGCGGGGCTTTAAACAAATCTTACATCTCTCCGCTTCCACTCTCCCCTAAAACTCTGCAATCAGCCGCATGTTCCTCCGCTGCAGAACAGCATCTTCCTGCAGGAAAAACCTCTTTTCACCATTTACCTGAAAGCACCGCTTTGACTTCACCCCCCCACCCCACCCCACCCCCCATGTCTCATCCCAACCCCGTTTGTTGTTGTTGTTGTTTTTTCTCTTCCTTGTTGTCATCCTTCCCAACGCGACACCCACCCACCCCCACCCCCACCCCACCCCCACCCTCTCTCCTCCAGGAGGCTGAGCCGCGACGCTCATTGAAATGGGACCGTGTGAAGGTAAGAGAGTCTCCTTCTTCCCCCTCTCCCTCTCTCTCCCCCTCTCTCTCTCTCTCTCTCTCTCTCTCCCTCCCCGCGCCGGTGCCGCGGCGGGGTCCCCGCGTCGCTCCGCGCAAGTGGCTCTTCTTCCCCTTCCTCATCTTCTTCTTCTTCCCCTTCTTCTTCTTCTCCTTCTTCTTCTTCTTCTTCTTCTTCTTCTTGTTGTTCTTCTTCTTCTGCTCCTTCCTCTTCCTCTTCCTCATCTTCTTCTCGGGGGGTCACAGGTGCTCGTCATCATCCGGAGAAAGGCGTGGTTTTGTCCCCCCCGCCGCGTATTTAGTTGGAGATGAGTGGGAGTCAGTCCGCTCCCTTCCGAGGCTCCATTTGGGGACATTGATCAGCTGGACTGCGGGGACCCGGCGTGTCTGCGTGGGTGTTTGTGTGCACTTCTCCGGGTTCACCGGCAGCCTTTTCCCCCCTTGGCTCGGCTTTATTCTAACAAGGTTTTATTGTGCTGCACGGTTGAGAAAAAATATATCGGGTTTTTTTTTTTGACTTGAGATAAACTTTGCCCCTGAAAGAAACAGCCTCTGAAAAACAATTTCATTTACCAATAAGTAAAAACGATATAAATAAAAACCCCTTAAGAATACAACATACTGTTATAACAGAAATTCTGCTGTGCTAATAATTTGGCTGTTTAAACGTTTTTTTTCTGGATGAAATCCCGACTAATAAAGCAAGAAAATGTTGAATATATGATTTTTAAATAAATCCGGAATAAACCAGCAATTAACTCTCTTTCATAATAATTATTGTTCTGCGGGTTTCTCCACCCTGGCCGGAGACCCCGGGACCCCGGACCTCCGTCACTTCCCGGGGTCCGGCTCCCCGGGAATAAAGCCGCGTTGTGCCGCGCGGTCACCCCGGTCCCCAGGCTATAAAAAGCGGTGATTTGTGCCGGAGCCGCCGGGGCGAGGGGCCCGGCACAGAGCCGCGCTTGTGCTCGGGCGCGGCGGGGACAGGAGGCTGCCTGGACGGACGCTCCAGATGCTGCCCTTGGCTTTGTGCGCGCCGTGGCCCCGTGGCGCACAGAAGCGCATTTTTCACCGCGACGCGCACGTTGCCATGGTGCGCGGTGAAAAGAGCTCACACACAAGTCGGTGCATGGGACCGGGGGAGCCGCGGGTCGCGCACAGGAAGGAGAGGGTGACAGCATGACCGCGACATGACGCATGAATGGATGGAGGGAGCGACGAGGAAAAAAAATAAAATAAAATATAATAATTAAAGGAGACACTGAGTGTGAACTGCGGAGGAAGTTGGGTGACCCTTCACTAAAATTAGCTCCACAAACCTCGTCTGTGTCTCCTCCGTTCAACCTAAAAAACATCCTCTGCTCCCTCCATTCCTCATTTCAGACAAGAAAATTAAGGAGAGGTTTTTTTGCCGAGAGACTGGGCTAAAAGGCCTTTGCGAGGCCTGCAAAAAAACCCCAGATAATAATAATAATAATAATAATAATAATAATAATAATAATAAATTATTATTATTATTATTATTATTATTATTATTATTATTATTATTATTATTATTATTGTTATTATAAAAACATCGATTAGGCCCAGGAGGTCCGAGATAATTTTGAAAATTCGACTCTCTCTCAGACTTTCTGTGATTTTTTTGGCCCATTTTTCCTGTGGAACGAGAACAGGCGCGTGACGTCACAGACCTGATTGATATGCAGCAGCTCGTGTCAGGAAGGACCCCTCAATTAAGCGAGTTCTCTGTCAAGATGACGTCATACAGTAAAAAACTAAAAAAACATATTTTTCAATAATGACAACAACAACAACAAATTGTAGAGATAATAGAAAATAAATCCAAATGTGTTTCAAAGCGCGGTGTTAACCCGTCACAATAGTATTCAGTGAAATTGTGTAATTTATTGAATTATTAATTCAACAAGATTTAAACGATGTCAATGTGTTTTGTTCAATTTCCCCAGAAATATATCGTATATTGCTAACAATACAGCGTGAAACATATAACATGATATAACATAAACATATAACATGATGAAGAAATTGAAGAACTTTCTCCAAACACATTATTATTATTATTATTATTATTATTATTATTATTATTATTATTATTATTATTATTATTATAGTTTAAACATTTCATTAATGATAAATAATTTAAATTAATTGCTGCAGAATTAAAGATTTAAAAAAAACCTTGAGAGATGAATTCCAAAAATAAAAAAACAGTTTGGGGTTTGGTGAAAGTTCACTTACACATTGATTTACTTCATGCCCTCAAACCCAATCCTCGCAACACTTCGTCTCCACGCACGCACGCACGCACGCACGCACGCACGCACGCGTTCTACCAAGTCCGAGGGGACCAGTCCGACCCCCCAGCAGCAGTTTTGCAGTTTTTAAAGATTCCTCCAAACTACAGTGAGGGATGGTACTCTCCAACTTTGCTCAATCTGATAATTGCATTCGTTTGTCCCTGTTTGACAGACGTGCGTAATGGGCACTAACTATGCGTAACATACATCTCACACATTTTGAAGACCAAAAAAAAAATAAAAAATCGTGCCCGCGTGCGCTTTTCAGGTAACTTTCTTACCCCCCCCACCCACCCCTGTCCCCCCCCCCCCCTTTTTGGTTAATGAACCCAGGCTATTCTGCCAGCATCCCCCCGGGGACGAGGAGGGGGTTCTCTTGTGGTAAAAGGTGCAGTTTTCCTCCTCTCCATCTCTGGGCTAATTAGGAGGGGTCTGAACGCACCAGGATGAATATTCATGGTTGGCACCGGCGCGCAATTAGTCGTGGAGAGAGTGAGAGAAGAGAGTTCCCAACTTCAATCCCCAAACAACACCACCACCACACACACACACACACACACACACACACACACACACACACACACACACACACACACACACACACATGCATGCGTACGCACGCACACACACACACACACACACGCACGCGTACGCACACACACACACACACACGCACGCGTACGCACGCACACACACACACACACGCACGCACGCGTACGCACGCACACACACACGCTGACACCCAACGTGTCTGTGGTTCCGCGCCAAGAACTCTGTACTGGGGGCCCTCAGATCTCACTCTCAATTCTTATCAGCTAGTCTCCTGCAGTTTTGAAAGACCCCCCCCAAAAAAAGAGAAAAATATGGGGTGAAGAAGTGAAGAAAAAAAATAAAGTCGTTTATGATGCTTCCATGGAGGGAATAACAGCTTCAGACAGAACTGACAGTTTGAATTTTTTTTACAGAGTTTTAGGCAATGGCTGGAGTAAGCAGGTGGGATGTGGGAGGGAACAACTTGACTGGGGTCTGGAGGTCTGGAGGTCTGGGGGTCCTGAGGTCTGGGGGGCTGGGGGACTTGGTGACTGGAGGTCTGGAGGTCTGGAGGTCTTGGGGACTGGGGAAACTATATTGGGCTGTAGAGGGGTCTGGAGAACTGGGAGTCTCAGGGTGTGGAGGTCAGGGGGTCTGGGTCTCTGAGGTTATGGGGGTCTGGTGGTCTGGAAATCCGATTTGCCTACATAGTTTAGACATAGATGCCATAGATGGCGTGGTAAACAGGTGGAGTGGGCAACTTTATTGGGGTTAGGAGATCTGGAGGTCTGGGGGTCTGGAGGTCTGGGGGTCTGGGGGGGGGGGTCCGGAGGTCAGGGGTTCTGTACGTCTGTAGATTTGGGGGAGTCTGGTGGTCCGGAGTTCTTTGGTTGTGGAAGTTTGTGGGTGCGGAGGTCTTAAATTCTGGGGTTCTGGAGCTCTGGAGCTTTGGCTGTCTGGAGGTCTGGTGTCTGGGGCTCTGAAAGTCTGAGGGTCTGGGGGTCTAGAGGTATGTGGTAGTGAAGATCTGGTGGTCTGGAGGTCCAACAGGTCTGGAGTTCTGGAGGTCTGGAAGTTGTTCCCTCTTTAAAATAATTAAACATAAATATTCTAGTGCCTTTCTGGTGGTTTTATAGTTGATGTATACTTTTAAATGTATACTTAAAAACATGGACGATGCTTCCTCAGGCCCACTGGTTGTAAAGCCATTAGTGTTACTGTTACTGTTACTGTTACTGTTAGTGTTACTGTTAGTGTTACTGTTACTGTTACTGTTACTGTTAGTGTTACTGTTACTGTTACTGTTACTGTTAGTGTTACTGTTAGTGTTACTGTTACTGTTAGTGTTACTGTTACTGTTAGTGTTACTGTTACTGTTACTGTTACTGTTAGTGTTACTGTTACTGTTACTGTTACTGTTAGTGTTACTGTTACTGTTAGTGTTACTGTTACTGTTACTGTTAGTGTTAGTGTTAGTGTTAGGGTTAGTGTTAGGGTTAGTGTAAGGGTTAGGGTTAGGGTTAGGGTTAGGGTTAGTGTTAGGGTTAGGGTTAGGGTTAGGGTTAGGGTTAGGGTTAGTGTTAGGGTTAGGGTTAGGGTTAGTGTTAGTGTTAGGGTTAGGGTTAGGGTTAGGGTTAGTGTTAGGGTTAGGGTTAGGGTTAGGGTTAGGGTTAGGGTTAGTGTTAGGGTTAGTGTAAGGGTTAGGGTTAGTGTTAGGGTTAGGGTTAGTGTTAGGGTTAGCGTAAGGGTTAGTGTAAGGGTTAGGGTTAGGGTTAGGGTTAGGGTTAGCTATAGTAAGTCTTACTGTGGGGCATGTCGGTCAAGGTTTGAAACTTGGACATTTCCTTCAAAAGAGAAGAGAAAATAAATTAAAGTGAAAGAAGCAAATTTCAACTCCACAGAGGAAAGTTCACTAACGCACGTTTCGGTCACTTAACAATCCGTCAGAGAGTTTTAAGGTCCCTGTCTTATTTTAAACAAATTCAACCCGACACACACACACACACAACCACCCACACACACACGCGCGCACACACACACGCGCGCACACACACACACACACTCACACACACACACACACACACACACACACACACACACATGCGCGCACACACACGCGCGCACAGACACACACACAGACACACGCACACACACACTCACACACGCACACACACACACACACACACACACACAAATACGCACACGCACATACGCACACACACACACACACACACACACACACACACACTCAGCTTTTCAGCCGACACGGCCCCATTTCCAAAGCCCCCACACCTCACTTGTGTCGCAAATCCTCTGAATCGCCAATGGCCACCTGAGCGCACGTCTCCTCCTCTATCCCCTAAATACCTCCCCCAAGTCGCCCCCCCACCACCCCCCCATTTGTCCCGACATGAGACCCTGCCCGTCGCCCACTAAGGCTCCGTCCATCCGTCCCGCCGAGGACCCACAATCCTCTGCTTTGGATTCAAGGTGATTCCTATCCCTGACCCCCGCCCGCCCCTCCATAAAGATGTGTTTGTGTATGTATGTATGTGTGGAGGGGAACACGGGGGAGGGTTCGGGAGGCGAAGGGGGGAGATAAGCAGTGGAATTTGAGGATGGTGAATATGGATGGGGCCTCGGCCGCTGATAGAGAGGCAAACAGCTCGTGGGGTTAGGTGCTGCTGGTTCTGCGCGCATGCAGCAGCATACATTTTGGGCCTCTCTCCGTCTCTTCTTTCCATCCATCCCTCTCTCTCTCTCTTTCTCTCTCTCTCTCTCTCTGTCACTCACTCACTTGCTCTCCATCTACAAGGGCTATCTGTCGTTACTCCTTCCCTCCGCACCGTGTTGTAATATTGTCGAGTGGTGCCCTTGGACAATCATGAGGATTTGGATTTGGAGGCTGTTTTGCTGTTTGCCGTTTTCAATACGTTGAGTACAACAGTGTGTGTTTGTGTGTGTGTGTGTGTGTGTGTGTGTGTGTGTGTGTGTGTGTGTGCATGTGTGTGCGTGTGTGTGCGTGTGTTTGTGTGTGTGTGCGTGTGTTTTTTGTGTGTGTGTTTTGTGTGTGTGTGTGTGTGTGTGCGTGTGTATGTCTGTGTGTGTGTATGTATGTGTTTTGTTTGTCTTTGTGTGTGTGTGTGTGTGTGTGTGCGTGCGTGTGTGTGTGTGCATGTCTGTGTGTGTGTGTGTGTGCGGGAGCCTGTTTTCGACTCACGAGCTTGAGGCCGCCGTCGGCTGCAGCGGCTCTGAATCTGGTGTTTTTTAATGAAATAACATTCATGGTCTTTGTCCATTTTTATTTTTTTCATTTTTTTTGCTGTTATTTATTAATTATATTTAATTTTCATTTATCTGAATATGCTCTTCAGTAAATGATGAATTCGTAATATTAATGAACCAATAATCAGGTTCCTCGCTCTTGACTTAACAATTTAACTTTTCCAATTGATAAAAATGTTTTGATCTCTTTTGATGGTGATTTTATCTGATTTTATTTTGATTCATATTTCATAATTTTTCGCCAGTGGACGAAAGACGTTGTTTTACTTCCCACTCGGGTCCCACAGCTTCACCTTGAATGACGTAGATAAAATCAATCAGTGGATCAATCCAAACTATTGATCTCTGTAGAAAGAAACTCTGCCGCCGGACCCTGGTTCAACTTTTATGTTTCTAAGACTTAGAAAACGAATTAGAAATGAGTTCTGCAGAAAGTTTCTATCCGAGTATTTACGTGATGAATGTACAATTGAGATGTTTGAACAAATGATGCAGGTGTGTGTATTGTACATTGTCATTAAAGCGAAATAAAATATGTTTCCAGAGAGTGGGTCCTCAGTACCAATAATAATTTACTTTACTTATAGAATCATGGTAAATAAAGATGATTTTGAATTAAAATGTATTTTATATCACACAAGACTCACGTCGTCAACGGTAAATATTACATTTTTTATTTTTTATTTTAAACACTTCCCCCCCGTCTTCTTTTTACTCCCTTGCTTTCTTCCTGCAGCTGCTCTGGAGAAAAAGGCTGGAGACGAGGGAACAGGGGGTGAGTGGACGCCTCGGCTCTTTAATTTAAAGGTTAAAATGTTAAAACTCTCTGTTCATCCCTCGTGCCGTCCCTCCACTTCTCTCTCTCTCTCTCTTTCTCCCTCCCGTCATGTTCCCGAGGCGTTACAGATGAGGTGACGATATTAACGTGGTGATCACAAGCTTCCTGACCCTCTCCCTCCCTCTCCCTCCCTCTCCCTCTCTCTCCCTCTCTCTCTTTCTCTCGCTCCCTCTCTTTCTGTACATTCTCACCCTGACAGCTCCCACAAGATGACACGTCGACGTCTTGCCACACAGGCCTTCATTCCCCGTCAGGTGAACAGACACTCACACACACACACACACACACACACACACACACACACTCACTCACACACACACACACACACACACACACACTCACACACACACACACACACACACACACGCGCGCGCGCCCGTGTGTGTGTGTGTGTGTTCCAAATTGATCGCTCCCTCACCACAATCTTTAGTGTCGGCCATTTTGTATTTTGTGCATCTAAATCTCCTCTTACACATTGATACGCTGCAAGTGCTCCGCTGCAAATATTTCCCAGAATGCACCTCAAAATGTGTAAAGTGCAAATATCCCGAAAATGCAACGCGGCTCCCGAGTGGGGAGACGGTGGAAGTGGGAGAGCTGAACTCGGCAGAGATGGGGTGATGATGAACGGAGAACGACGGAGAGAGAGAGAGAGGCAGAGAGAGAGAGAGGGAAGCGACGGAGTGTAGTTTAAAAACGAGTCGTTGATCTTGAAAGATGTTGGACGTTAGATCAATAATCATATTTAACAACAGACTGGTCCAGACAGGTCTAGAATCTCACGTTTAAGAAAATAATTAGCTCATTACATTGACAAAATGACTCGCGAATTTAACAATCTGGTTTTTGAGCATGTTTTTGATTCCATTTATCATTATTATAAAATAAAATGGAGAGTGAGGTTTTTTTACCCTGACTCGGCCTGTCGGCGCTCCCTGCAAAGAACCTGCAGCACCACATCCCCGGTCACTCCTGGTGCAACTTACTCACGGCAGGATTTATATTTTAATCAAATATCAATCAACAAACCTGAGCAATCACATCAAATCATATCAGATATTTTCACCAACATCTCAGGTTCCCTTGGTAATCAGCATCAGCGAAAACCAAATTAAAATTAGTAGAATATACTTTTTTTAATATCTTTCTGTGATTTTCAAACTAAAAGAGGGATCCATTTGACCCACAGCACAACAGGAGGGTTAAACACATCCAGCCTTTAACATTTTAACATATAACGTTGAAATGGCCCAGCCCGTTCACCCGGGAGCAGGAAGAGAATCTGGCTCCCGGCGGATCCTCGTTATTTTGGCTTTATTTAAATGATCTTAGCACAAAATAAGTGAAAGCGTGGAGCGATAGTGTGCATTCAGGTATTTAAGAGCAGAAAACCGCTCTCCTTCGGTCAGATCGGGGTTTTATCCCACTTGGCTTCTCTCCGACGCACACACACACACACTCCAGAGAACTTCCACCTCCACCGTCGGGCCGCGCCACAAAGTTATTAATGAGCCGTTTAATTTTAATTAGAGCGTAATTCATGTTAATGCTGCCTCACGGAGCCGGAGCGTTCCCCTCGGTCACTCGGGGTCTTCACGCTTCGCTTGGCGGCCCCCGCAGATACTCCACCGCTTTTGTTTTCTGCTTCTTCTTCTGCATTTTTTTTCTATTTTCCGCCAAATGCACAAAACACACGGAGCGAGGGAGGAGTGTGTGTGTGTGTGTGTGTGTGTGTGTGTGTGTGTGTGTGTGTGTGTGTGTGTGTTTATTGGAGAGAGAAACCTGTTTGAGGAACACTGGAATTCGGACATAAAACACAAATAGCGTAAAACTGCTTTGTCACTGTACTTCATTACAGTTTTCAAGTTTCTGTACTTTACTTAAAGAGCATCTTTCAGTTTTTAAGAAATGAATTTACAATCTTGGGCTCGAAACAGAGAAGATGGTTGGAAAAACAAAAACACATTTTTCACCTTTTTTTCAGGAAAAAAGGCAAAAATACAGGAAGAATGTGGGTGTTTTGATTATGGGGGAATAAGACTTAGGGCCTTCCCAAAACAGGTTAAAACAACTGGTCTAAGGTCCAGGGGGTCAAAACATTTATATATCCGTCTTACCTGTAATTGTAAACATTACAATATATTTCCCATATTCATGCTTGGAAGAACGGTTGATAGGATTTCAGACACCCCTAAAGTAGACCGTACCATTACGCTGAGCGTGTCAAGATCAGATTATAGCCATCTTTTTTTTCCAAACAAAGCAAATGAAAACGGTGCGTTTTTATTGTAGATTTAAATCTTTTCCTCAGTTTTCTTAAAAAAAAAAGCCCCCTGCGTAACCATGCGTAACGCTGTGCGTCGCCTCGCCCCCTTCCTCCAACTAAAGCAACGGTGTGTTTTTAGTCATTTTGGATTTTTGCAATTTTCTTTTACTCCGTTTCTTATCGAACAAGACAAAAGAAGCGCCGTGCGTAATGGAGCGTGCGTAACAGACACCCTCTTACCCCTAGAGCCGGGTGCGTGTGCGCGTGCGGGCGTGTGCCCGCGGGAAGTGGCCGATAAATATTTGCACCGGGGCCGACCACCATCATGTCACTGATTCTACATTTTTATTTCCAGGTCCATCATATCTGTGGAATGTGAATTTCAAACTGTTTAAAACAGAGTGAAAAGGACGTTTATTTGTGTCTTTTCCAGTTGGAAGATGCATTTTTGGCATTGGAAAAGGGGAAATGTGTGTGTGTGTGTCCTGTATAAAGAATATATAGACTATATAGAACATAAAGAACATAAAGAACATAAAGAATATATAGAATATAGAATAAACAGCGATAAGTTGTTTTTGTTTTGTTCATAACGTCGTTTTTCTTTTTTATTTATTTGTCATTCAAGGTACATGTTATACCAACACACATCACATGTTAAATATGATGTTTTATGAATGATATTTATTGTTATTTGTAAGTTATTGTTTTATGATTTCAGCTCAAACACTGATCCTCAAACGTTGAATGATTTTAAATGAACAAAGAAGAACGTTGACACTTTAATGTCCAGATGTTTCCTCCATGGACGCTCCAGAAAATGACTGGATTCTGTCTTCCTCCCCCTCCTCTTCCTCCTCCTCTTCCTCCTCCTCCTCCTCCTCCTCTTCCTCCTCTTGATCTTCCTCCTCTTCCTCCTCCTCCTCTTCTTCCTCACCCCCCTTCCCCTTCTCCTCCTCTCACCTTCCATGCCCTCCTCTCCTCCCCACCACTCTTCATCTTCATCATCTTCCCAAATCTTCTCTCTCCCTCTTGTCTCCTCTCCTCCTCTCTCCCCCCCCCCTTGTTTCCTCCTCCTCTCCCCCTCTCCTCTCCTCCCCCTCCACTCTCCCCCTCTCGTCCTCCTCTCCTCCCCTTCCCTCCACTCTTCTTCTGTCCTCTCCCAAATCCTCTCTCCTCTGGTTTCCTCTCCCCCTCCTCCTCCCCTCCTCCTCCCCCTCTCCTCCCCAGCAGGTGCCTCCTCTCAGCTCACATGTTTTATCTCTAATCCTGCAGGTTCTCGTTCTCCGCACAAAAAAAGCAGCGTAGTGAACTCTCTCAGCCCTAATCCCGACACCCCCCCACCCCCACCCCGCCCTCCCCTCCCTCCCCCGTCCTCCTCCTCCTC
>NC_137195.1:3328187-3333187 GCF_960531495.2 Zeus faber
ACCCTTGTGCGATCCAAATCGGAGCAGAGTTTTAGTCTCACCTTTCATTCTGTCTCTGCTCTAGTCTGGGAGATAGCAGGGAAACTGGGATCCAAACATTCATTTTTGTGTGTTCTTTAACGCTGCTAACGTCTTGGAAATGAAATAACGGTGAAGTTTAAACTACTAATTATTTTGCTGGGGACCCCCCGGGAACCTCTTGAACGACCCCAGTCGGTCCCCCGACCCCACATTGAGTATGACTGATCTGGATAATGTGAGAATCTACGGATGCAAGCTGGTCATGTGACCTCTTTTCCTGATACGTAGGGTTCTTTTCTGGGTGTTGACATTCCAGTGTCAGTTCGACTGTATTTTTCAGATTCGGTTCTCGTCGAGTCACTCGGTAAAAAAAGAGTTGTTTCGATTTTCCGACGGTTCGTTCCCTCGATTCAGTTTGTGACCCTCGTTCCTCATTCACCAGTCGTCCTCCCTGGCTCACCAACCGAATGAAATCAACGAACCGTCTGAGAACCACATGATCCAGATCAGTGGTTCACTCAATGTGGGGTCTGGGTCGAGTTGGAAAAAAATCCAAAATCGAATCTTTTTTGTGAATGAATCGTCCACGATCGAATCTGAAAAAAAGGAGTCGAACCTTTCACGCACGAGAGTCTGAATCTCATGGAGTGTGAACCCTATCTGCAAACCAACAGATCTTCTTGGACCGGTGCGCACGTGGCTCAGATTGGAGTGCACGTGGTTCCGATAAAAGTGCACGTGGTTCAGATTGGAGTGCAGGTGTTTCCGATAAAAGTGCACGTGGATCAGATTGGAGTGCACGTGGTTCCGATAAAAGTGCACGTGGTTCAGATTGGAGTGCACGTGGTTCCGATAAAAGTGCACGTGGTTCAGATTGGAGTGCACGTGGTTCCTGTAAAAGTGCACGTGGTTCAGATCGGAGTGCACGGCCCGCGCTATTTGCCGGCTCCTTTTTCCTCCGGTCGTTTGCAAAGCGTGAGCAGTAGGAAGAGTCCTTGGAAGAACAGCCTCGGTTTGATTCCTGTCGAGGGGGACAAGAAAGTTGCCCTCCCCTCCCTCCCTCCCTCCCTCCATCCCGCCGATGCCCCCGTCTTCCAAACGGAAAGAGGAGTGGAAGCCTCGCTCTCGCTCTCTCTCTCTCTCCCTCTGTCTCGCTCTCCTTCCCCCTGTCGGATGAAAGGGGCGCTGTGATCGCTACGACAACAAAGGGCCCCGGCCGCCTGTGTTTGGATGAGCCGCTCCTTTCTTCTCGCTTTCCTCCTCCTCCTCCTCCATCTATCTCCTCTCTTACTCCCTTCTGATCTCTCTCCCCCCTCGTCTCGTCCTCCCTCCCTCCCGCTCTATCTCTCGCTGCCTGATGCCGCTCTCTGGCAGGGCTGGCGCGGTTCTTCGTTAGGGCCCCGGCGATACAATCAGGGGACGGAATTAAAAATCAGAAAGTGTCCTTGTCTGAGAGACGCCCCGGATGGCGCACTTTGATGTCTCCCCGGAAATTTGAAATTCATATGTTGTCACACTTCATTTTTATTCCCTCCCTCTCCCTCTCCCTCTCTCTCTCTCTCGTCTTTCCCTCCACTCCTCCGTCGAGCGGCGTCATGTACTATTCAGAGCGGCGGTTGGAGAAGGAGGCGAGCGGAGAGGAGGTATTGTAGAAGCGAAGTGTCTTTTTATTTTTCATGTCCTCACTTTGTGAGCGAGGCGGCAGACTTAATGAATCATTTAGTTTCTTCCCGTTTTTTTGTTACCGTGGGAGGCGGGGGGCCCCTCCTGTGGAACCATCGGGGGCCACTTTGATGGCGCCTCAGAACCCGAAATGCCGGGGTGGGGAAAGGGACGACTGCCGAACACGTGTCGGTGATTCACAAACTCTGAAAAACCGAGTAGATCACTGACTCTCACTGACTCTCACTGACTCTCACTGACTCTCACTGACTCACTGACTCTCAGTGATGTATTTGTCGCTGCAAAAGACTAAATCAAATTGCAAATGAATAAACACTGAACTGGAATGAACTCACAGTGAACCAAGATCCTGATTTAGATCCACACACAAATGGTTTGTGTAGGAGTTATTGAGATAGAGTAGAGGTAGAGTAGTGGAGTAGAGGTAGAGTAGAGTAGAATGGAGTAGAGTAGAGGTAGAGTAGAGGGGGGTAGAGGTAGAGTAGAGTAGAATGGAGTAGAGTAGAGGTAGAGTAGAAGCGGGTAGAGTAGAGTAGAGTGGAATAGAGTAGAGATAGAGTAGTAGAGTATAGTAGAAGTAGCATAGAGTAGAGTGGAGTAGAGTAGAGGTAGAGTAGTGGAGTAGAGTAGAGGGAGGTAGAGTAGAGGTAGAGTAGAGTAGAATGGAGTAGAGTAGAGGTAGAGTAGAAGCGGGTAGAGTAGAGTAGAGTGGAATAGAGTAGAGATAGAGTAGTAGAGTATAGTAGAAGTAGCATAGAGTAGAGTGGAGTAGAGTAGAGGTAGAGTAGTGGAGTAGAGTAGAGGGAGGTAGAGTAGAGGTAGAGTAGAGTAGAATGGAGTAGAGTAGAGGTAGAGTAGAGGGGGTAGAGTAGAGTAAAGTAGAGTGGAGTAGAGTAGAGGTAGAGTAGTAGAGTAGAGTAGAGGTAGAGTGAGGTAGAGTACAGTAAAGGTAGAGTAGAGGGAGGAGGTAGGGTAGATTGAAAGTAAAGTAGAGGTAGACTAAAGGTACAGTAGATGTTGAACAAAGGCAGGTAGAGTAGAGGTAGTGTGGAGGTTAGAGTTGTAGTACAGTAGAGTAGAGAAGAGTAGAGTGTAGTACAGTAGAGTAGAGTGGAGTAGAGTGGGTATGTGTGACAGGTCACGTCATGAGGACCAAGGCACCAGGTCATGACAAATGTACCTCTTCCACCTAAAAATACCTCTTCCACCGTAAATCAGTTTCATATCCTCCAAACCGGACCCGAAACCATGAACACCGGTCTCGTCGTGTGTGGAGCGGGAGAAGCTCCGGAGGTAGAGCACTCGTCTGGCAACTGGAGAATTCCTGGTCGGGTCCTCGGCTCCTCCCGGCTAGTTTGCCGAGGCGCCCTTGAGCAAGACACTGAACCCTAGAGAGCTCTTGATGAGCTGCTGGTCTCCTTGCGGGGTTGACTCTGCCGTGCCTGGGTGAATGCAGGGCACGGAACACGTAGAACGCTGTGAGTGGCCATAGAGGCAGGAAAAGCGCTTTATAAATACTGTCCATTTAATACCGTCAGGAAAGGCCGGCACACACACACACACACACACACACACACACTGTGCACCTCGCCTCCTGGCAGGTCTCCCAGCCGCTCCATCCCTAGCGAGGGCAAATGAATGCAGACGCGGCACAAACATGGGTCTGCCATGTTCACCACCCTTCAAAATGAAAGACAGGACTCTGGATGTGATCCTATTAGGGCTCGGATAAGGAAACGCATCCAAACAACGCACGTGTAGCACTGAATAGCTGCCGCTGTGTCGTTCAGGAGGAATTCCACACTGTTTGTTGTTGCTGTTGTTGTTAGGTTTTGCGTTTGATCGGAGATTAGCGTCCGGCAGGCGAGCGCGGCGGCGACCTGAGAGCTGAACATTTGCAACAGGACCAACGGGATACGACACCGCACCGCTGCAGGGTCAGAAAGCCTCGGAATCAGGGCGACGCTGGAGGTCGGAAATCAAGAATTTAAACGGGCCTCCCGGGGCAAACAGTTTGGGAGGAAGGACTGGGGGATGTCTGACGTCGGCCGCTCCTGAGATGTAGTGGTTTTAAAGTTGAGGAGAGAGAGAGAGAGAGAGAGAGAGAGAGAGAGAGAGAGAGAGAGAGAGAGATGTCCAGGGAAGGTTTTAGGAGAAGAGCCCTGCAGAGGACAGAAGGACGGAAGGTCCGCTCCCTTCAGTTCAGGTCTAGACCTCCACTGTCTCCTGCACACCCATGAAACGCTCGACACAATGATACCCCATGGCATCGAGTCAGGGTTTCGGGAGGGTGGGGGAGCCGGCACCGCCCCCCCCCCAACCCCCCCCCACCCTACCCCAGACAGTTACAAATGGGCATAAAGTTGGGGTGAGGGGGGTGAGGGGGTGAGGGGGTGTGGGGGTGAGGGGGGCAGATGGAGACGGGGGCTTCCCCTCGTCCAGTTTGCCCTGGATTTCTCATTAATCTCCCCCGTCTCCATTCTCCCCCTAGAAGACCCTCTCCCCAAGACCCCCCCACCAACGACGCCGACGGGGGCCCCGAGCAAATGGCTCTTCATCTCTCCTTCTCTTTCACTCTCTCTCTGTTTGTCCAACACTGCGTCCCTCTCCCCCTCTCCCTCGCTCGTCCATTTCTTTGCACCCGAAGCCCCTCCTCCCTCTCCCCTCCCTCCTCCCTCCCTCCCTCCCTCCCTCTCCCTCTTTCTCTCTGGGTGACAAATGGGTTTTAATAAACGCTGATGGAGTGATGAAATTAAAAGAGTGAGTGTCTCGTGGACGGCGGAGGAAGCCCCCGGCCTCCGGTGCCGACGTCTCAGAAAAAAAACTATATGGCGGCGGCGGGCCCCCCATTTCGACTCCTCCTGGGGGGTCTGGCCGCGGCGGTCCCTTCGCCCGCCGCCGTATTCACGTTTGAAAAGAGAGAGCGAACAAGGTGGAGAAGAGGAGAAGGAGCGATCAGAGCTGGTCTGTCCAACGGGGATCCCAATGAAAACATGGACGCCATCGACCCCATTAGCACGCATTAGGCCCCATCTCCCATGATGCATCATTACAAACCCCCCCTGGCCTCACGCCTTCAGCTGTGGAGAGAAAAGTGAGTGTGTGTGTGTGTGTGTGTGTGTGTGTGTGTGTGTGTTGATGGGTGGGGGTGCACGTGGGGGTTAGGGCAGAGGTAGTCGGAGACAGAAAGCGGGCGAGCGTCTTTTCCGAGGGAACCCTGGCATAAGGAGTAACGGACACGGAGGACTTACCCCCACCCCCCCAACACACACACCCACACACACACACACCACACA
>NC_137195.1:3335687-3340687 GCF_960531495.2 Zeus faber
CGGCAAAGTGCGGTCGCGCATGTTGGTGTCGGCGAACAGTCGGCGGATCACGGGAACCCGATGATACCATCTCCACGCCGACTCGGCAAACCCTGTGATCCTGCGCCTGCGAGGTCGTCTGTCAGTTACGCAGAACATCACACGCCAGCGCCGGAGAGACATAAATCAGCGCCTGATGGACGCCTCCCCGGGGGGGGAAACGGTTAGCAGAGCACATAACTAGTCAGCGCCGCGTGAGTTCCAGTCGTCACTCGGCTGTTTTCTCGCAGAACCTGAAACGGAGTCGCCGCCGAGGGCCGAGCCGGGTTTCAGGCGGGTTCCAAACGCGTTCACTGTAAAGCAGTCATCAAGTGTTCATCAGCGCCGGTCGAATCTGTGTCGGGACGGAGTGAAGCTTCAAAGCAGGAAAGCCCGGTTTTGTGACCTAGCACACTCCCCGAGTCATGAATACACCAGACATCAGAACATGACCATGTCACTTCTGTCCATTTGATGTTTATTCAGTGAGTGATAATCACCAGGAGAACATCAGACACTGAAGTGGATCCAAAAAAAACCCCCACCCGTCCTCTACATAGAGAAACACTGAGAGAAGCAGGGACGCAGCGGGGCACTGGGCTCACGGTTCGGAATGTATCAGGGTTTTGGGGCCATGGTAACGCTTCGCTTTCTGTATCTTTATATTTAAAAAAATATATTAAATAGGTCTTTTTAGTCAGTTATAGCCAGTTTTTTAGTCTGATTGGAGGGGAGGTGTACAGGGTAATGGATAATCCAAATCTTAATTTCCGTTAATATTTGTTTATTTATATGTATAATATTTTTCAAATGTTTCACAAAACAAAGTACTATATTTAGTTATTTTTGTGTAGAACAGGTATAAACAGTATTTCTCACACATAAATAATAACAGTAAGATAGAAGCTCAGTCAGACCCGTGTGTGTGTGCCGTCGCTTTGTGAACCTGACGTGCAGTGGGTGCGCTCCTTTCCAGACAGGGCACCACCCAGCGAGGGAGGAGCTGAGGGTGTCTCTCACACAGAGGGGGAAACATTTACCGGCGGCGGGGGGCGGCGACGTAAACAACACAACATAAAACTGTAAAACTTGACACTAACGAAGGGCTCATCGCCCAGCGAGACTGGGCTCCCTTCATTCCTACCAAAGAGCCGTTCAAGGGAAGTTTGTTGTAAAGAAGGACACAGCCGTCCCAGGGGGACACCTTGATTGATGGCACTCTACAAAAATATTTCTTGAAGTTTTATCTGGTGTTTCTGTTGAAAACGCTGTGAGCCGCACGCAGTTAAAAAAAAATAGACTTAAAAATAGAGAAATGCCGCCACTTAATAGCACTTACTGCTGTACGCTGCACCAATGCGCCCAGAGGTTCTACCGTGATGTCGTAATATACCAAAGTTCACGTGTGCGTATTGAAGAGTAGGGGCCGTAGCGAACAGTTTGATGATATACCGTGTACTGTTGCATCCCGAGTGTTAACTTGTAGTGAAGCTGTACAGTCCCAGTAAGAATCAGTTGTTTTACCAATGGAAAATTCATTCAGTGTTTGATTTGCATTAAGTGATAGAACCAGATACAAACTGCAACTGTCCTGGCCCACTCTGGCCCTCGTGACCTGTCAAACATGGGGACCACCCTTCCCGTTTTTGTCAATTCTAATGTAAAATCTTTGTGAAATTTTTAAAAAAACTATGTCTTTTCAACTGTTTCTATGAGCATTTTCTGGGGAGGCTGGGCTGCCCTTTGGACGCCCTCTTACCCCACATTGTCAGGGTCTGAGTCTCACCAACGAAATTATGGGAAACGCTGTACAGCCTCCAGGTAGAGAAATCATCAGGAATAGCAGAAGCTTTGTTACGTGATCGTCTATGTCTCTGAAGACCAGGGAGAGGAGCTTTCTGTTTTTTTTAGACTCTGTGCACGCCTAGCTTAATATCTGCAGCCATAACTTATTTAGAACAGCCGTAGGTTAGACGGCCATACCTTCGAGTCACTACTGCCGTATTTTAGACACACTCGAAGCCCTCATTAAAATCATCCTCTCTCATAAAAAACAACAGATATACAGAAATTATTTATTAATCTTTCTATATTCAGTATGAATGAATTTATCTGGACTGAGCAGTTAAACTGCAAATGGAGGTTCTGTCCCATGACCCCACTGGAATGCGCCATAAAACTCTTGGGATTGGGCAACTAAACCCACTGATTAATGCACAATTAGTGTTGTGTTGTGTCAGTTAACAGGATGGGCTGATGGAGTTTCTGCAGCGGCACTGAGGAGTGTGTTAAAGCTCTGGGCGAGCATCCAGCTGGCCCGCCGCTCGTCTCCGGGACATGTTTGGGTTCCTCTGCCAGCTGGCATCAGGACACGCTGCCACGTTCTGAACTGGGGGAAAACCCGGTGATTCCTCAATGCCTCTTTCAAGACGTACTCTCAGAAAGAGGGACTGAAAAGACTGCGGAGGGAGGAGGTAGAAATAATCTGCTCTAAAGCAGGGACTTGTTAAAAACTCCCAAATCATTAATCTTCTATCTATCTGTCTATATATCAGTCTGTCTGTCTGTCTGTCTGTCTGTCTGTCTGCCTGTCTGCCTGTCTGTCTGTCTGCCTGTCTGTCTGGCTGTCTGTCTGCCTGTCTATCAATGTATTTATCTATCTGGAGGTGTCATGGGCAGCTTTGTTGTTGATTCTTGCTCATTTCTCAGAGTATTTTGGAGAGTACTTTCCCTTCGACAGCAGAGCCATTAGCTTTCAGCTGGGGATCAGGGCTCGTCTGCCAAGATGACGGATCCTCGTGGTTCCCTCTTGGCGTGCAGCAGCGATAAATCCAAACAGTGAATACAACAATTAGCACTCAGTTGACACTCTGTTTGTATCCAACAGTTGACGCAGGAAGCCAGCCAAATGATGTAAACTACAATTTAGAGTCCCGCCAAGTGCATCCGCCGATATCAACAGAGCAAAATCCAACCTCTCGTTACACGCACCACCAGTTAAAACTCCAGGGACAAATAATCCCGCGGAGGTTACATCACGGGGAGAACGTGAACTCGCTGTTCGTGCCTTGCAGGTCAAACCTCCTTTACATTCAATGGGAAGCCCGGTGCTTAAAGCGATCAAATATGCTTCAATAACAACAGAGATAAACAACACTCATCCTGTCTAATCTCTCAGAGGACCGCCCCGCCTGATCAATTAATTACCTAGTCTCTGAGTTTTACTGCAGGCCGTTGGTAATGATCTTTAAATATTAATTTAGCTTTGTCCAGGGACCGGCGCGGGGCCCCTGTTGTTGTCTCGTGGATCTGAACGCCGAGTCGGAGCCCCGCCGCTTTCGGAGGGAAAACCCAGAGTAGCCGGAGCGCTCGCCAATCCTCCTGGGACGCCGGGAAAAGCAGCGTTCTGGTAAACAAGGGCTGGATGAAGAGGAGGGCTCGTCCTTTGTTTGATGAGAGGAAAGCACACATTTGCCTTCTCGGTTTGAAAGCTGCGTGTTGTCTTTGGAAAACGGAAGTGGAGGGAGATTTGCATGTGCTCAAGGTGTGCTACCGGGGGTTCAGTGGGTTTTTTTTGGGGGGGGCGGCTGAGTAAGCGAATAAGCTCAAGAAGGAAGAATTCAGCCACGAAAACCTGGTTGTGAAGAGCTCGGGTCTTCACCCTGAGCATCCTGCCGCTCTTTGATCCGTTTTATTCGTGTTGTCGTGCACTCGCCGTTCATTCTCAGTTCACGGTTGAGGCGACGATGAAATTGGAGCGGTGTTTACCCTTCCATTGTTGTTTATGGATATTCTTCTCCCTCTTGCGGTGTCTGACGAACTTCTGGAAGTAGAAGAGGAAGAAAAGAGAAAATAATATGTACAAAGAGAATCAGGGCTGCCACATTAGACCTGTGCAAACCGTGAAGTGATGGATGGATGGATGGGTGGATGGATGGATGGATGGATGGATAGGTGGATGGATGGATGGATAGATAGGTGGATGGATGGATGGATGGATGGATGGATAGGTGGATGGATGGATGGATGGATGAATTGGTTGATGGATGGATGGATGGATGGGTGGAATGATGGATGGATGGATAGGTGGATGGATGAATGGATGGATGGATGTCTGGATGGATGGATGGATGGATGGGTGGAATGATGGATAGATGGGTGGAATGATGGATGGATGAATGGATGGATGGATGTGTGGATGGATGGATGGATGGATGGATGGATGGATGGATGGATGGGTGGAATGATGGATGGAAGGGTGGATGGATGTATGATGGATGGGTGGGTAGATAGAGAGATGGATGGGTGGACGATACTGTACTGACCTGACTAAGTACATACATACATATTATATTTAACATTCTTCAACCGTTTGTCCTGTCTTGAATAAGAATTAATTATTTTCCAGGACGGAGGCGACAAACTCCAGAACAATCCAGGAAAACCGCCCAGGGCGGCAGTCCAGTCCCTACAGATGATGTATATATATACAGTAAGTATATATTTTTTGATCACGGAAATTTGAAGATGTTTTCCAGGCAAACTCCCTGGACCCGGAAACAAAAAAGCCCAAAAAATAAAACGGTCCGGGCTCCGCAGAACCCCGAACGGCAAAACTCTGTTGGAGACGCCTTTAATAATTAACCCGCCGCGTTTATTTATTATTCTCCACAGCAGAGAGACCCAGGTGAGCTGAGGATCTCCAGGGATGACGGATGCTCGGAGGATGGGGGGGGGGGGTTGGAAATTTCTCTTTTCTCCTCTTCTTGCCTCCTCTCTCTCTCTCTCTCTCTCTCTCTCGCCCTCTCTCTCCACCGCATCAATGTTTGTAGCCCAGAGCGGAGGAAGAGAAGAGAAACCCTCAGCACTGGCCTCTGTCCACCTCGTACCTGCAGAACATCCCACATCAGCATATCGGCCCCAGAGCTCCATGGGGCCCAGAACGAGGCCGAGGGGGCCGCCAATCGTTGTAAGTGTATATG
>NC_137195.1:3355687-3360687 GCF_960531495.2 Zeus faber
CCTCCGCTCCATCCCTCCATCTTTTTGTCCGTAGGGAATACAGAGAATTACGGTTCAGCCCCCCCCCCCGTCACACACATGTGCTCCGTTGCGGGGGGAGATATTGATTGATTTTTGTTGATCAATCACTTAATAAACCCAGATTCTGAACGTGTGTTTTGAAACGGCACCAAATACCTTAAAGAAACAACAAAATATTGATTAGTTGATCACACACACACACACACACACACACACACACACACACACACACACACACACACACACACAGATGTTTTATATGGTCTTAGAAACACAACTATAACATTTTTGAGTAAAGGGACTAAATCAGGACACGAATATTGAATATTTAAATTTTTCTTTAAATATTTCAAACAAACATCATACGTTATAAGGCAGCATTAAAGCATGTTGGATTATGAGGATATTAAATGTGTCTGTACGATCTCAATGTCCTCTCAATGCTGGTTAGGTATTCAGGCGTGTTGCTTCTTTAAATCCTATATGGACACGCGCACACACACACACACACACGCACACGCACACTTGTTCCAATCCAAACTCCGCCGCCGTGCACGGGGGGCTCGTGGCTGGTGGTCTTAATGTAAGTGTAAGTGAATTATGATGGTCCCACACCCCTGTAATGAAGGCCTGTGCGGGCGGACCCCGGGGACAGAGCCAGTGATTGAGCAATTATGACAAGTTCAATTACTGTCATCATATTATCACAGCTAATCCTGCTCCGCAGCGCTGCACGGGAGGAGATTCTGTCTGACTCAGTCTGTTACATTACAGATGGATAGATGGAGAGATAGACAGACAGACAGACAGACAGACAGACAGGGAGCGATCAATTGATAGATAGATAGATAGATAGATAGATAGACAGATAGATAGATAGATAGATAGATAGATAGATAGATAGATAGACAGATAGATAGATGGATAGATAGATAGATAGACAGATAGATAGATAGATAGATAGATAGATAGATAACTGGATGGATGGATGGATGGATGGATGCTGTGGTGTGGGGATGGTGTGGTTTAAGCAGCCACACCTGTCCTGGGTCTAGGTGATTGGGGCCGAGGAGCAGAGTGGCTGGACGCCTGCTGCTCGTTGGTTGGTCCTACCAGCAACAGGTAAAACCCCCATTCCCACACACACTGAGGAGAGGAGCCCTGTCATCACACATGTCCATCTGCCACCTTATCTTTATATGAAAATATAAAAAATATGCTCAATAGCTATTCCTGACTTCTTGCATGCACCAATATTAATAACGATAATGATAATAATACTAAACAAACAAACTAATACAATTAAATAAAATACACAAATAACAATACAATCCTATCACAAGTGGTGAAACAAGACATAGCTTTGAGCAGAGATCTGTCTCAACTGGATCTCAACACAATCTGGATTTATTTTGTCTGAACAGGTTTCCAGGTCTCGACATACACCCACACCCACACCCACACCCACACCCACACCCACACCCACACCCACCCACCGTCCCTCAGCCCAGGCTTGGTTGAACTCTTCCTTCTTTCCATTTCATCCCTCCCAGGCCAGCGGAGGAGGTCTGGCTTTGGGGTCCAAACATCCTCCTCAACCCACCCTAGTGTTAGTGAACGGAATGAAAACATCACATCAATATGCATCTACTGTACACAACACAATGGAGGTTTTTACATAACAAGCCCTCAGGTTGTTGTTCAGCTCAATCATTTATGCAAAGTTTATTTATCCCTCGGCGGCAGAAAACCAGGTAAGAGGTCAATATCTGGGGCAAAACTGAAAAGTTGAGAGGAAAAACACCGCAATATGAAAGACGACAGGACAATACCAACAAAATATGTTTTTATAGTGTTGTTTTTTAGGAGGGCTCAGGTAGTTCAGCCCTTACCTTATTCCAGTCCAAACCAACTATCCCAGGGAGTTAAATGGACGAAAGGACAGCGGCAGAATCTCCCATGATGCCCCGGTGCAGAGGAGGAGGTGTTGGCGTGCTGCACGGTGCAAACACTGGGATGGCCCACACACACATTAGCATATCAAAATCAAAAATCAATGCATTCCACCTGAGCCTCCTAATGACCAATCTCCATGCTGCGGGGTGGGGTGGGAGCACAGCATTAATCTCCCTCAGCAGAAAAGCCTGTATCTTCTGACAGGTGGGCCAAAGTTGCCGTTTAATCTCGCCCATAATTTGGGGTGAAAGTGCTGACAAGGTGTGCTTTTTTTTTTTTTAATGCCTTGAAACGCCGGCGTGTTTGAGGAGGCTCAAAGCGGGGCGGCCCAGCGGGGAGTCCGGCTCCAAGTTCTGACAGGAGGAGGAGGTGGGGGGGGGGGCGCAGCCAACCCCGGGGGGGTTTGGGGAGTGTCAGGGGGAGGGTATTAGGGGTGTAGGTGGGAAGTTGGATGGCGTTCGTATGATTTCCTGTTGATTGAGCTCATTTAAGACGCAAAGACAAGACATTTACCATCCCAGACGCAGACGGTGGAAGAGGAGGGGCTTTGTAACTACAGCTTTCCTGGTCGCCACCGGAGCAGGGAACCCGAACCAGGCTCGCCCAGGTCCTCGACAGAAACAAAGCCCACATCCAGGAAGTGCATCCAGGATTCAGGAATAAACATTTTAACTTGGACGATGGCTGCTGACCCCTAAAGTGCCGCCGCTGTTTACTTGTTTGACGGCCTCCGCTTGACTTTACTGGTCGTTGGCAGAAAGGTGCCGTCAGAGAAGAAGCCCCCCCACCTCCTTCTGTCGAAAAATGTGTGTGTTACATCTTGGCCAATTCACTGGAAGTAACATCAGTCACACTGAGAGATCACGGTGTCAGGGTCAATTGTCCTGGCAGAAAGCATGGGGGGGGGACAGGCGCCGCGTATTGATTTTTCATTTTGTGGGGGTAAGTAAGCATGTTGCGGCCGGGCGCCGGTGCAATGAGCCGGACACGATGTGCCGGAGCGCTCTTCCAGCTTGTCACCCTTAAGCTGTGACCGCCGGCGAGAAACCACCTTGGACGATGTGAGCGGACGCCGCCGTCGCCGCGGAGACACTGTCAACGGGAGCGCAAGGAGGACACGGAGAACGGGTCCTCCGGTTCATCTGGGCGGCTGTTCATCACGGCCGGAGGCTGGAGGGGCTCGGCACGCCCGCGGTGAGGAGGTGAAAGCACCACGTTGTACCACATTCCAACTGAAGGAAGAGTCTAGACGTAAACAACTCTTAAGTAACTGAAGCGTTACAAGTTAAAGCGTTACAAGTTTAATAACCCGTCATATCAAATGTCCTCCTAGAACGGAGCCTATAATACTTCATGAAGTACTTATTTTCTGCAGATCCCTGATTACAATTTACTTTACTTTACATATATGATTAACTCCTCGTATATGTAAATGTACCTGGAATAAACAAAATTGGATTTTGATTCTGCAAACAGAACGGATGATGTCATAGTAATTTACAAGGATTTGGACGATCGCTTTGATCGATGTGATCCCTGATCGCTTTCCTCGAATGGAAGTTCAGTGTAAAATGGAGTAAAAGTCTAAAGATTCTATAAATTAAGATAATTGAAGTAAGAACAGATAAAAAAAAAAAAGTACTTTCAGTGCTTTCACATCATGACTTCTACCCCCTGAAGCCCTGAGACAGGCAAACAAAACAAAAAAAGACTGGCTCCCCTAGACCCAAAAGCCGGGGGGGGGGGCATGGAGCCAGCGTGAGCAGGGACCTGCGAGGGGAACCCCCGCCCTTTGAAATGCAGGAGCTGCTGGAGTAAATCATGTAGTTCTGCGAAAATAAACCTGTCTGTTCATATTATCCCGAGCAGGATACGTCGCCTTGGGAGTCAGAGGATGGCAGAGGAATTTTGGCCTCGTTTGTAGCGTGGAGACTCCGCCAGCGTCTTTTCAGCGAGGCACTGATCCAACCAAACCCAGGACAACCCCCAAGCCCCCCCGCCCCGCCCCCACCCACCATCCCAGCAGAGCGGGTCTCCACAGGGGTTTGGAAGCCAAATGATGCAGCGCGCAGGCCGGGCTGCATCCGGAGGGTGGCAGGAACATTGTGACAACACCAGGCTGCGGCCCCGGTCTTCCACCTCCCGCCTCGGCCCTGTGAGCCAGGCAGGGACGCGGGGCCCGCCGTGCCCTCCGCCAACGTCCCCTTATTGCAGCCGTCGACAACCATCCAAAGGGTTTCATCAGCAGGTTTTGTCAGGAGGTTTCGTCAGGAGGGAGCCGTGACTAGTGTTAAGGGAAACATTTGATTCCCGTCGGCGTCGCCGCGCTCTCTGAACTTCAACCGGGCTCCCTGCGCGGCCGGGAGGGTGGAGGTCGAGCGCCGCGTCCGGGCGAGCGAGCGTCATGTCCTGGTTTATCAGCGACACCGGAGTGTCGCTGATAAACGCGGCGGACGCGGCGGAATCCCCACAAGTCATTGTCCATCATGGCACCGAGGTCTCAGGGGAGCGGCTCTCTGAATATACATGCCGGTTCCGGTCCCGGTCGGGCCCCGGGCGTCCGCCGCCCACTTCCTCCATCCTCCTTCCCCCCTGTCTTCATGCATTTCTTCGCCCTCTCCTGTCGGGTCCTCATTTGCAAAGGCCACGCTCCGCCTGTGGTCCGAGGCGTGACGGCCAGACCCGGGCAGAAAGAAAACACAACAACAGTCCTCCTCTTCCTCCTCCTCCTCCTCGTTGCAGTCACCCTGGTGATGAACTCGGGATCCAGAGGATGCAGCGCGCGTTGCGGCCCAGCTCGCCTTGGCTGCCCCTGCCGGCCCATCATGGGGGTGAAAGGTCAACCCTGACAATGTGGTGTCATTGGTAAATCCAACAGGACGTCTGGAGGTGGAGGCCGTCCTCCAAATACCAAGCAGTCCATTTGGGATTCATTTTTGGGAGGAAATGTGACTTGGAGCGTTGTCTGGCGGGCACAGCTCCGGTGCAGAGTGACCGCCATCTTTTGGAGGTCAGGCAATAAA